>NW_027632956.1:15019473-15192004 GCF_902686455.1 Sciurus vulgaris | reverse complement strand
AACCTTCCCTTCACACTTCAGTGAATACTTCCTACACACATGGCAGACACCTCTCCACACAGCTCAGAGCCCTACCTACTCATATCAATTGCCTTATCTACAGATTCAGAGAGTCATCCATACACACTTTAGACACATTTTCTACACCCAGTATTTATCAATCACTGTATCAATGTTGGGACTAGAGAACCGTTGCTACACACCACATACCATGCCTTTACACAACTCAGAATGCCATAATTTCACTTTTCAGAGGGCCTTGTTGCACACCTCATAGAGCCCTCCTTTCAAATTTCAGTTTGTCTTCATTTATCTCAGAGATCTCTCCTTCCTCACATAGATGTCTACAA
This sequence comes from Sciurus vulgaris, assembly GCF_902686455.1. Classification (NCBI taxonomy): domain Eukaryota; kingdom Metazoa; phylum Chordata; class Mammalia; order Rodentia; family Sciuridae; genus Sciurus; species Sciurus vulgaris. The sequence continues at coordinate 15,191,654 of NW_027632956.1, read as the reverse complement.
ATACACATCTCAGTTTATTCTTAATTTTTACCAATGAGCACCCACCCTATACATCTAATTCAACAGTCCTCCCTACAAATTTTAGAGAGGCTCCCATACAAACCTCAGAATGCCCTTTCAACAAACCCTTAAAAACCCATCTAGAGATCTCCTGTAGCTCTCAAAACTAACCAAAAGTCCTCCATATTTACCTCCAAGGGCCAAAATTAGAAGCCTAAAATAACCCACAAGATACTCTTCTGGGTGTTCTACCAAAACACCTAAGAGTTTATTTCTTTTATCCTCAAATATTTATCTCACCACATCTGAGTTTATTCTTGCTACTCATATCAGAGATCTCAGTATTCACTGTAGAAATTTCTCCCTACATACCTGAGATAGCATTTCTACTATGTCAAACAGGCCCCCTACACCCCTCATAGATCCCTCTGCCCACCTAATATAGACCTCCCTACACAACTCTGTGAGCCCTGCAAACACAGATCAAAGTGATATCCCTCTGAATTTCAATTAGCTCTCACTACACACCTCAGTTAACCTACATGGGAAATCTCAGAGTTCAGCCTACTTATCTCCATAATTCCTAACTTCAAACCATATAGTTCCCCCTTCCAAACTTCATGGGACCCTCCCTTCTACATCAATTTGTCCTCCTTACTCATCTAACCGAGCTTTCACTACTCACATCAAAAAATCATACAAACACAATTAGCTGAACCCTGTCTACTCATCTCAGTTTACCCTATCTATACACCTGAGTGAGATCTCCCAACTCAACTGAAAGGACCCTCCCACGCACTTCTTGTAGCTCTCTAACACACATCATAGAACCATCCTGCACACCTCATAAATTCCACAAAACAAAGCTCAGAGGACACATGCTACCAACTTCAGAGTGACTTCAGTTTAACCTTTATACACAACAAAGCAAATCCTCCATACTCAAATCTATAGCAGATCCTACACACATCAGAGAAGTCCCTACATAACTCAGTGAGTAAAACCATACTTCTTTGCAAGAAGAAACAATTTTTCTTTGCAAACTCTCTATAAATACCTCAAAAAAATTTTATACTCACCTCACAGAGGCCTTGGGCCTCAATATACACACCTCAGAAAACAATTTTGACTCTCCACCATGGCCTTTCTTACACCCCATAAATATTGACTTTTACTCTGAACCTAAACCTAACCCTAAGCATAAACCTAAGTTCTTCCTATGTGCCACAGAGTCCTCCCTGACCCTGAAAATGACCATGACTTGACCCTGACACTAAACCCTAACCCTAGGCCCATCCTACCCTAATCTCATAGTCCTCTCCCTTCTACGCCAGTTTTTTCTTCCTATTCTTCTTGCCAAACTCTTACTACTCACCTCAAATGACCCTATAAACACAGCTCACTGAGTTATTTCTAAAATTTCCAGTGCACACACACTGTGGAACTCTGTGAGAAATCCAAACTCACTTCAGGGGAGCCTTGCACACACACACACACACACACACACACACACACACACAAAAAACCCTAGGACAAGCATCATATAACACTCTTACACAAATTCATACACACCTCCTTACACAGCTCAGCAGCTGCACACTACCAATCTTAGAGATCCCTCTCTACACATATCATATTGTGCTCCATAAATAACAATGGAAACCATCCATATATCAAGAGTAGTACCTACTTGTGTAGACAACCTCAGGTAGACATCCATATGTACCTTATTTAGTACAAATTATATTCCTATATAAGACATTTGTACCACCTATACTTCTATGTGGTGTGCGGGGGCGCCTGGCGTATAGAACTCATGCCAGGGGAATGTGCCTAGCGGATAACAGTCCATGCCAGAGGTTGGAAACTTCCTCTGGAAGATGTTGGCAAGGACTCGTCGTAAGTTGGGCTCTGCTAAGGCTTTCCCTGGAAGACGCTGGCAAGGACTCGTCGTAAGTTGAGTAAAGCTGGAGCCCCTTCCTCAGAGTGTTAATCTCTCTTCCTTTTTTGTTTTTCACCAGAACTCACAATATTACGTGGATTAATCATGTTTAATAAAGTTCTTCGGTTGAAGGATGATGGGAACACAAACAGTTCATATGAGTTAACTCAATTCCAGTAAAATAAAGTTCATTTGTTTACACAAAGCACTAATATTCCTATAGGGAATGGTGGACATTCTGAAGCAATATGTCTTGTGATGTTTTTGTTAACTTTTACAAGATTTCCAGACATCTAGTTACATATAAGTGATTCTCTTAGCTTCAGTGATCAACATATTTATTACATCTGGTTTCTTCTGCAAAGTAATGAGCCTCCCACAGAAATACATTATATTTAGTTCAAAAGAAAAGTTTTAGTTCTTTTAGATGAAGATTTTTTACTCTGAAGACAATAACTTGGTTCTTAATAGTATAATATGATTTAACATAGCATAGACATGTAATTATAGTCATGAAAAATTAATAACAAATTACTAGAAGTTATAATTAGTCTTAGCGGTAAGAGATCAAATAGAAGTTAAACTTCAAAGAAAAAAGTGGTATACATCAACTTGCTTTTGTAAGTTTCGAGTCAAGGATAGTTCATTGTGGGGAAATGTCAAATAAGATGAATGTGCCAGGTGGCGCTAATTGGCTAACTGTGCAGACCTAGCTTCTGTTATCTATTGATAAACTTCTAAGAACTTTCTTCTTCATATGAAGTCATAAATATTTTTAGTGAAAAGTGTAAGGGTATAAAAACTGTAAGAAGAATTCAATAAACTTGTCAGCAACCTAACACCGACCTGAGTCTGTGTGGTTGCTGTCCATCGCCGACGCTGCGCCGCCTAATCTTTTGGGGGCTTTTACATTTCAGGCCATCAAGGACCCTTGGACTCTGCTGCTAGGGCTGGTCCCCGGCAGTGGTGCTTTTAAACACCTCAGAGAGAACTTTTACTCACCTCAGAGAGCCCTCACTACACATTTCAGAGAGTTCTTTCCACTCATCTCAGAGATCTTTCCCATACACTGCAAAAGTCCTACTTATTCAGTTATGTGAGCCCTCCCTCTCATAGCAAGAATTTCACAGACAAACCTTATAAATACCCCCTACACCTTTCAGAAGGCCCTCCCTACATATATCAGAGAGACCTGCCTACACAAAGAGAACCTGTTTTAACATCCCAGAGAACATTCCTACACACCACAAACTCATTTCCCTACACATCTAAGTAATTCCACCCTACTCACATCAAGAGCCCTTCCTACACAACACAAAGTGCCATCCACACACAACTTAGGGATGCTTCCTCTGCACTTTATTGAGCAACACCCAAACAACTCAGATAGCCCTCCATATACATCCCAGCAAACACTCCCTGTGAAAACCAGAGAGATGTTAATTCAAACCTCAGAATGTCCATGCTACACACCTCAACCAGTGCTACAAACACAACACAGATAGATCTCACTTCTATCCAAAACTCTCCCTACTCATCTCTGAGTGCTCTATATACACACCTAAGAATGTCACCATCATTCTCCATTGAAAGCCCTCACAAACACTTCAGAGATTTCTTAAACTATCCTCAAAAACCCTTCCACCAATACACAGTGTGTTCTCCTTACATATCAGAGTGATCTCACTAATCATTTCAGGGGGTCCTCCCTCCACAAATGTGTTAACATTCTACTCAGTCATAAGGTCCACTTACACCCCTATAGATCCCTTGGCATATCTAAGAGAAAACTCCCTACACACCTGTGAGAGCTCTCATACACATATCAGAATGCCATCCTTTTGCTTATAAAAGATCCCTCATTATATATCTCAGAGAACCTACACTACAAAGCTCAGCAAGTCTGATGTACAGGTGACATAGGCCCCCCTCTTTCCTTCATATGGTCCTCCCTTGTACATCAGTTATTCCACCCTACTTCTCTTACAGAGCTCTCACTACTCAGCTAAAAAGTCCTCAAGAAACAACTCACTGAGTTCTCTTTATTCATCTAAGTACACATTCTTTATACAGATGAGTAACCCCTCCCAACTCATCTCAGAAGGAACACCCACAAACATCTGTAGGCCTCTGACACACATCAAAGATCTCTTCTACAGACCTTATAGAAGTTTCTCTAAATAGATCAGAGACTGCAAGCTACCAACCTCAGAGTTCTCTCTACAAACCTAAAAGTAACTTTCATTCACATCAAAGAAAGCCCTACCTACTACCTCAACAGCAGTCTTACATACCTCAGCAAGTACAAATTAGATTCATTTAAAAGCCCTCTTTACTAACTACACTTCACTTCAAGTACTTTCTAAATCCCTCAGAAAGCCCATCTACTCAATTCAGAAAGTCCTTAATACATGACTAAGGGAGCCCATTCAATTCACAACAGAGGACTTCCCTATGAATTCAAAATACACCCCAACCCAGAACCCTACCCTAATTCTCACCCTAACACTAAGCCCACCGTACATACCACAGAGAGCTCTTGCTGACATTGACAGTGACCATGACCCTGACCTTGGCACATTACTAATCCTAATGCTAACCTTAAACTTAACTTCATAGAACCTTCCCTTCCACATCAGTGTTTTTCTCCCTCCTCATGACACAGAGCTCTTGTGCCTTACCTTAAAAGGTCCATCAGCCACTACTCATTAAACCCTTTCTACAATTCACAGAACACCCTCCTAATGCACCTCTGGAGCCCTCCAAGCTACCTCAGAAAACCCTCCCACACACCACTAGGAGACCTCAAACACATTTTGTAGAGCTCTCTTACACATGTCATAGTTCTCTCCCCTCACAGACCCATACTACCAACCTAAAGCACATCTCAAATAATTTCAGAGTACCCTCCTTAGACATCAAAGAAAGTTGGTTCTACTTACCTCAAATGCATTTCCTACACACTTCAAAGGGACATCCTGGCATATATCAGTTTGTAAAAATTAGATTCCTTTGCTAGCCAGTTCTACTAATTTAACTTCTTTGCAAGTGCACTATGAACACCCCAGAGAGTCTATCTACTGATGACAGAAAGTCCTCAATAAACATCTCATAGAAACCCTTTGACTCACCACAGAGGCCTTCCCTATAAATTGAAAATACTGAACCTGGCCCTGAGCCTGACACTAACCCTAATTTAAGCCTACTCAACCCTCCTTACATACCAGGAAGCCCTCCCTGACACTGATATTGACCATGACCCTGAAACTGACCCTACAGCCTGACACTAAGTCTAACATCATAGTGCCTTTCCTCAATTATCAACTTGTTCTCCCTACTCATATCACAAATCTCTAACTACTCACCTCAAATGGCCCTTGAAAAAAATCCAGTGTTCCCTTTCTACACTTTACAGAGCAACTTCCTGTTTCATTTTTGTGAACCCTCTCAACTCATTTCAGGAGACTCTTCCACATATGTAAAGGAGCCTCTGACACACATAATAGTAACCTGACTACACAGCTCAGAGGCCACTTCCTACAAATCTCAGACAGCCCTCTGTACACACATCTTAGTTTCTTGCTGACATATCAAAGAATACCCTCACTACACATCTGAAGAACTGTCTCTAGACACCTCAGACAGATATCCTTATAGACCTCAGTGAGTACTCACTATGGTTTTTTGGAAGCCTTCCCTAATCACCTCAGAGATCCTGTGTACTCACCTCAGGGAACCCTCATAATACACCACAGAGAGCCATTACAACAATTCAGAGAACCATTTAAACACAAATCAGAGGCCTTCCCATTAAAATCCAAATACTGACTTAGATCTTAACACCAACACTGAACCGAACCTTAACCCTCTAATCTAACACTAACCCCTAATTCTAATACTAACTAAATATATCCCTATTCCTAGCTCTAGCCTCAAAAAGTAATTTTAAACCTATGAGTAACCCTCCCTTCTCAGCTCAGAATTATCTCCGTACAAAAATCACAAAAGCCTCCCTACACATCTGAGTGCCCTCCTGACACATTGAATAATGTCCTCACTATATGCCTCAAGATAAGTTCCTACACACCTAAAATAGACATTTCCCTATACATATAAATGAGTACATACAATACTCCTTTTCAAGTCCTTCTAAACACCTAGTGAACCTTTCTATTAATCTCATACAATCCTCACTACACTCTTAAGAAATCCCTTTTGATTGGTCTTCCATATACATCAAAAATATCCCTAATTACTTAATTGAGCACTCACACTCATGACAATTAGTCCTACTATGAACCTCATAAAATCCTCCTACACCCCTCAGAGACCCCTCCAAAAATACCTCACAGAACCCTCCTTCCACAATGAAAAGAATCCACTTTCACATCTCGGAGGAGTTTTCTATATGCCTCAGACATACATCCCTATAAATCTAAGAATTTCCTCTCTACTCACATTAAGAACACTTCCTATACAACTCTATATTCCATCCATACACACCTTAGGGACATGCCCTCCACACTTCATTGAGCAAACCTTAAACAACTCAGAGAGCCCTCCTTATACACCCTAAAGAGTAATCCCTAAAAATGCCAGAGAAATGTTAATTCAAATCTCAGAATGCTCCTGCTACACACCTCAGCAAACCCTATCCATCTTAGACCTCAATGTTCACCAAAACTCTCTCTACTCACCTCCAAGTGCCTTATCTATACACCTGACAGGTTCTGGCTTCTATCCTAAAGGATATCTTCCTTGCTTATATCAGATGGATCTCTGTATTTACTTCACAGGGCTCTCAATACACAAATGAGACAGCACTCCTGCATGGGCAAAAGCCATTTTTTACACCTCATAGATAGCTTCTGCACACCTAACGGAGAGTTCTCTACTCAACTCAGAGTCCACACAACAAACCTCAGAGAGTCCTTCCCTTTCTGCACACCTCACAGTCACCTTCCTCCATATCTCAGAAAGCCCTCCACACTCATATCAAGCACCCTTGCTACACAACAGAGGGCCATCCATTCACACCATAGAAGCCCATACTACACACATCATTTATTAATCCCTACATAACTTGGAGAGCAGTTGTCACATACTACACACCACATTTCTACACTACTTTTACAATACAGATAACTCATTTACACACTCAGAGACCCCTCCTCTTAAACCTCATTTTGTCCTTCTTATTCATGTTAGAATTCCCCACTTACCCACCTTAGAAATACCTATCTACAGCCCTCAGAGTGTACATAACTCTCACCAAAAGAGAACACTTCCTAAACACCACATTCAACTATCCTCTTTACAAATCTCAGAGAGGCTTCCATACAAACCTCAGAATGCCATTTCACCAAACCTCAAACCTCAAAAAATGCTACCTGTGCACATCAGGTAGCCTGCACTAGTCACCAAAAAGCCCTCTCTATTCACTGCCAAAGGCCAAAACTACAGAACTCAGAGAGTCCTCTTGATACTCCATTGAGTGCCCTCCCAAATGACCTGAGAGATTCCCTGTACTATCTTCAAAGGATCCTCCCATCAAACTATAGTATGTTTTTCATACACAAATCAAAAATATTACATGGGCTGGGGAGATAGCTCTGCTGATAAAGTGATTGCCTCACTAGCACAAGGCCCTGAGCTTGATCCTCAGTACCACACACACACAAAAGATATTACACTATTCACTTCAGAAGGCTGTACCTACACAATAGAGATAGCATTTCTCCTCAGATGTAAAGCCCTTTTACACCCCTCATAGATTCTTCTGCACATCTAATAGGGAACACCCTACACACCCCAAGAGACTTCCCTTCACATATCAGTGTGCCATCCCTATGCATTTGAATGAGTCCTCACTAAACACCCAAGGAAACCTACACAACAGAGCTCAGAGAGCCCTTCCTATTCATCTTAGTGAATCCTACCTACACACCAAAAAGATATACCCACTCAACACCTCATAATGCCTCTCTTTCTATATCTATATGAATTTGTCCTCCATATTCATCTTATAGAGCTAATCACTGTTATAAAGTGTCTCTTCAATTCCTTTGCCTGTTTATTGATTTTTTTACATTAAACTTTGAATTATTGGTTTTCCTGGAAATTAACACTCTGAGGAGCAGATAGCAAAGGGTTTTTTTTCCCCAGTGTATAATTTTTCTCTCCATGCTCTTGATTGTGTCTTTTACCTGAAGAAGCTTTTTAGTTTGATGCCATCACATTTATTGTCTTCTTTTGTTGTTGTTGTTGTTGTTTTTATTTTTGGCAGTACTGTAGATTGAACCCAGGATCTTGTGCTTACTAGGCAAACACTCTACCAACCAGTTATATCCCCAGCCCTTGTCTTTTGATTTTAATTTTTGTGTTTTAAGTATCTTTTTGAGAAGTCAGTTTCTGTACCAATATGTTACATTGTTGGTCTAATACTTTTTTTTCCAGTGTGTGCAGCATTGCTGATCCAGTATTATGCCCTTGAACCACATTGAGTTTAGTTTTGTGTAGCGTGAGAGATAGGGTTAACTTTCAATATCTTACATATGGATTTTCAATTTTTCCAGCACCATTTGTTGAAGAGGCTATCTTTTCTCCAATGCATGCTTTTGGTGCCTTTGTTTAGTATGGGATTACTATATTCATGTGGGTTTGTCTCTGTGCCTTCTATTCTACCCCACTGGTCTGCTTGAGTCTTTTGGTGTCAATACAAGGCTGTTTTGTTACTATAGCTCTAGAGCTTAAAGTCTGGTAACAAGATACCTCCTGCTTCACTTTTCTTGTTAAGGATTGCTTAAATATTCTGGGCTTCTTATTTTTACAATTGAATTTTATGACTGCTTTTTTTTTATTTCCATGAAGAAGGTAACTGGAATTTTGATGAAATTTTCACTGTGTCTGTACTGTGCTTTTCGTGCTATCGCCATTTTGGCAATAATAATTCTGCCTATCCAATAACATCCATCTTCTGTGGTCTTCCTCAATTTCTTTGTTTAGTGTTTTTTTCTTCACTATAAAGTTCTTTCACTTCTTTTGATAGATCAATTCCCAAGTATTATGTTTATTTCTATGGGGTTATTGTGAATGGGTTAGTTTTCTTAATTTATCTTTCAGGTGATTTTTCTTGGAGTATAGGTGTACAATTGAGTTATGAGTGTAAATTTTTTATCCTCCTAACTTTCTGATTTAATTTATGAGTTCTACAAGTTTTCTGGTGGAGTTCTAGGGTCTTGCAAATCTAGGATCATGCTGTTAGTAAACAGGGATAGGTTTAGCCCTCCTTTTCCTAACTGTGTTTCTTCAATTTCTTTCTTTTGCCTAATGGTTTTGAGCAGGTATTCTAGGACTATGATGGTTAGATTGTAAAAGTGGGTATACCTTTCTTGTTCCTCTTTTTAGAGGTAATGGTTTCAGTTATTCTCTGTTTAGAATGCTGATTGTTGTGGGGTCGGTGTACACAGCTTTTACAATGTTGAGTGATGTTCCTTCTATCCCTACTTTTTCTAGTGTTTTGATAATGAATGTATTATGCATTTTGCCAAATTCTTTTCCTGCAGCTATTGAGGTAATCATGTGATTCCCATCTTTAAGTCTATTGATGTGATGCATTATGCTTATTGATTTCCACATGTTAAAAGACCCTTGCACGCCTGGGAAGAATACAATTTGATCATGGTGCATGCATTTTTAATTTTCTAATTTTATTTGCCAGTATTTTATCGAGAATCCTTTATCTATGTTCATCAAAAATATTGGTGTAAAGTTTTCTTTCCTTAATATGTCTTTGTCTGACTTTCTGTGGATGCGCCTGGCACTCCTTGCAGTACTTGACAGAGTTCCACTGAAGGATGATTGCAATGACCCATCCTAAAAGGATTGCATGCCAGATGTATGCCTCCCTAGCTTGGATGTTATTCTGTGGAGTTTTCCTAATAATATATTACTAACTTCAGTCTGGGGATCTTGCTAGAGGTGATGGGAATAATTCTACAAATTTCCAGAAAAACATCATGGAGACAAAACACATGTTGAAACCCTGTGATGTTAACCTCACTACAGGAGAATGTTTTTATTATGTTAAAATTCAAACACTGCATTTAATGGCACAGCCAAAACCTGTTGGGGCACAGAAACTTACAGATAACAATGTTTCCCCAAGTTCTAAGCACAAAGCTCCTCCCACAGTAGCTACTAGATATGGACCAGCTTATTTTATCAATGCCAAGCCCTGCTACCCCCCTAAATGCAAACCCTTAGAGAAGGTAGATATAGATCTCCCCCTGTCTCCTACAGGGTGGTTTAATCCAGATGATGGTTTTGTTTATGTGTGGTGGTAAGGTAAAAAAATAAGATTTCACAACATTCCTTCCTTCCTACAAAGAATAGGTCACCCCTATAATAAACAATGGTACACAATGCCCTGTTCTGGGAAAAAGAGCTACATAAGAAAATGTAATCTATTCAGTAAAAAATACTTGGCCACAAGAACCACTGTGACCACTGCCCTCCTGTAGCCCTTAACTCAGCAATTTAGATATTAACCAGATGGACCTAGTAGAGATGGTCACATGACATTATTTATCTATCGCTTTACAGTAAAAGTAATAAGAATAGTCTTAGGTCATATAGAGTTTAGATACTAAGGAAATAAACATTGTATTAGCTCATTGACTTAGTTAAATATTCTTAAAACAATTGTGATTAAGTAAGGATAATCTGTAAGGCTGCTGTTTTCTGCCTATGATTTGGAAACTTCTTTGATTTTATTAATCACAGGCCTATCATCAAAGCCTGAAGAAAAATGTATGTAAACCCAGCCTTCCCCAGAATAAATTGGGAATGATTGCACCAGAACTAGAGTCTGTGTCTTTCATTCTCCATCCATCACTGATGCTCTCTCCCCGTGCCCCGTTTACCAGTGTGGAACCCATGGACTCCAGCTAGGGCTGGACCCCAGCAACTTTCATATCAGGGTGATAAAAATACACAGAATGTGTTTCAAGGTGTTTTCTGCTATTCTTTTTTGTGTAATAAATAAAGGAGGTTTGGTATGAATTCTTAAATGTCTGGTGTGACTCACCTGAGAATCCATCTGGTCCTGGGATTTTCTTAGTTGGAAGTCTTTTGATGTCATCTTCAATTTCATTACTTGAAATTTATCTGTTCACATTTTTGTGTAATCATGGTTCAATTAGTGTATATCATATGTCTTTCTCATTGGAATATAAATTCTCAAAATAGCTTTTGATTATTCTCTTTATTTCAGTAGTGCCTGTTGTAATATTTCCCTTTTCATCATAGATTTTAATAAACTAATTTTTTCTCTCTCTTGGTTAGCTTGGTTAAGTTTTAATCAATTTTACTTATTTTTTCAGAGAACCAACTTTTTGATTCATTAATTTAAAAAATTAAATCTCAACTTCATTGATTTTGGCTCTGATTTTAACTACTTTCTGTGTTATACCGATTTCTGTGTTGATTTTTTGTTTTTGTATTGGTCATAAGATATGATGTTAGATTATTTGGTGTCTTTCAGGTTTTTTTTTTCAATGTATGAAGTTATTTTTGATGTATTGAAAGTTCAATGTTATGAACTTTCTTCTTAAAATTGCCTTCTTAGTGTCTGGGAGATTAGGGTGTTTTGAATCATTATTCTCTTTTGCCTCTATGTAATTTTTATATCACCCCTAATTTCTTCTGCTCTCCATTTATCATTCACTTATGAGTTTTACAAACACCAGATATTTGGGTAAGTTTTATTTATCTTAGCCCTTATTTCTAATTACTTTTTATTATGATCTGATAAAATGCAAGGTATTATTTATCTTTTGAAATTGCCTAAAATTTCTTTGTGTCCTAAAATGTGGTCTATTTTAGAAAAATTTACATTTACTGCTGAGAAGAAATTGTATTCAGTCACTGATGGATAAAATGTTATACATATATTCATAAAATATATATTCTAAATTGCTCTTTTTAGTTCTGTATATTGTTTATTTAGTTTTTGTTTGTATAATCTGTCTAATGATGAGAGATGATTATTAAAATCACTAGGTATTATTGTCTTGTGGTCTTTTTGATTCTTCATATTGAGAAGGGTTTGTTTGATATATGTAGATGCTCCATTTTGGAGGCATAAATAGTTACAAGTGTTAATTCTTGTTATTTTATAACTCCCTTAAGCATTATGAAATGATCTTCTTTGTTTCTTTTGATTAATTTTGACTTGAATTCCACATTATCAGATATGAGACTAGAAACACCTGCTTGCTTATTGATCCATGTGAGAGATAAGTTTTTTACCATCTATTTATCTTCAGTCTGTATATGTCTTTGCCTATGAGATGAGTCTCTTGGAAACCACATATTGTTGTGTCTAGTTTTTAAATCCAATCTATGTCTTTTGATTGAAAAATTGAGTCCATTAATGCACAGAACTATTAATTTATTTTCTGTCATTTTGATTTATTTCTAATTTTAAAGTTGAATTTGATTTTTCTTTGATTCTCCTAGTATAGTTTCATCCTCTGATGGGTTTTCATGTTTTCTCCATGTATTCTTTTTTTTTTATTGTAAACAAATGGGATACATGTTGTTTCTCTGTTTGTACATAGCGTAAAGGCATACCATTTCTGTAATCATAAATTTACATAGAGTAATGTTGTTTGATTCATTCTGTTATTTTTCCCTTCCCCCCACCCCTCCCACCCCTCTTTACCCTCTATACAGTACTTCCTTCCTCCATACTTGCCCCCCTCCCTAACCCTAACTCTAACCCTAACACTAACCCTTCCCTCCCTCCCATTATGTGTCATCCTCCACTTATTAACGATATCATTCGTCCTTTGGCTTTTTGAGATTGGCTTATCTCACTTAGCATGATATTCTCCAATTTCATCCATTTGCCTGCAAATGCCATAATTTTATCATTCTTTATGGCTGAGTAATATTCCATTGTATATATATACCACAGTTTCTTTATCCACTCATCAATTGAAGGGCATCTAGGTTGGTTCCACAGTCTGGCTATTGTGAATTGAGCAGCTATGAACATTGATGTGGCTGTATCTCTGTAGTATGCTGATTTTAAGTCCTTTGGGTATAGGCCAAGGAGTGGGATAGCTGGGTCAAATGGAGGGTCCATTCCAAGTTTTCGAAGGAATCTCCACACTGCTTTCCAGAGTGGCTGCACTAATTTGCAGCCCCACCAGCAATGTATGAGTGTACCTTTCTCCCCACATCCTCGCCAACACCTGTTGTTGCTTGCATTCTTGATAATCGCCATTCAAATTGGGGTGAGATGGAATCTTAGAGTGGTTTTGATTTGCATTTCTCTTATTACTAGAGATGTTGAACATTTTTCCATATGTTTGTTGATTGCTTGTAGATCTTCTTCTGTGAAGTGTCTATTCATTTCCTTAGCCCATTTGTCGACTGGATTATTTGAATTCTTGGAGTAGAGTTTTTTGAGTTCTTTATAGATTCTGGAGATTAGTGCTCTATCTGAAGTATGATTGGCAAAGATATTCTCCCACTCTGTAGGCTCTTTCTTCGCATTGCTGATAGTTTCCTTTGCTGAGAGAAAGCTTTTTAGTTTGAATCTATCCCAGTGGTTGATTCTAGCTTTTAGTTCTTGTGCTATGGGAGTCCTGTTAAGGAAGTCTGATCCTAGACCAACAAGGTGAAGATTTGGACCTACTTTTTCTTCTATAATCTGCAGGGTCTCTGGTCTGATTCCAAGGTCCTTAATCCATTTTGAGTTTAGTTTCGTGCATGGTGAGAGATATGGGTTTAGTTTCATTCTGTTGCATATGGATTTCCAATTCTCCCAGCACCATTTGTTGAGGAGGCTATCTTTTCTCCATTGCATATTTTTGGCACCTTTGTCTAGTATGAGAAAATTGTATTTATTTGGGTTTGTGTCCGTGTCCTCTATTCTGTACCATTGATCTACCTTTCTATTTTGGTACCAATAGCATGCCGTTTTTGTTACTATTGCTTTGTAGTAGAGTTGAAGATCTGGTATTGCAATACCCCCTGTTTCACTCTTCCTGCTAAGGATTGCTTTAGCTATTCTGGGTTTCTTATTCTTCCAGATGAATTTCATAATTGCTTGCTCTATTTCTGTAAGGTACATCATTGGGATTTTAATTGGAATTGCATTGAATTTGTATAGCACTTTAGGTAGTATGGCCATTTTGACAATATTAATTCTTCCTATCCAAGAACATGGAAGATCTTTCCATCTTCTAAGGTGTTCTTTAATTTCTTTCTTTAGTGTTGTATAGTTCTCATTGTAGAGGTCTTTCACCTCTTTTGTGAGATTGATTCGCAAGTATTTTATTTTTTTTGAGGCTATTTTGAATGGGGTAGTTTTCCTAATTTCTCTTTCTGAAGATTCATCACTTATGTATAAAAATGCGTTGGATTTATGGGCATTGATCTTGTAACCTGCTACTTTACTGAATTCACTTATGAGTTCTAAGAGTTTTCTGGTGGAATTTCCAGGTTCCTCTTAATATATAATCATGTCATCAGCGAACAGGGATAGTTTGAGTTCTTCTTTTCCAATTCGTATCCCTTTAATTTCTTTGGTTTGTCTAATTGCTCTGGCCAGAGTCTCAAGAACGATGTTGAATAGAAGTGGTGAAAGAGGGCATCCCTGCCTTGTTTCCATTTTTAGGGGGAATGCTTTCAGTTTTTCACCATTTAGAATGATATTAGCCATGGGCTTAGTGTAAATGGCCTTTACAATGTTAAGGAATGTTCCCACTATCCCTATTTTTTCTAGTGTTTTGAGCATGAAGGGGTGCTGTATTTTATCAAATGCTTTTTCTGCATCTATTGAAATAATCATGTGATTCTTGACTTTAAGTCTATTAATATGGTGAATTACGTTTATTGATTTCCTGATGTTGAACCAACCTCGCATTTCTGGGATGAAACCCACTTGATCATGGTGCACTATCGTTTTAATATGTTTTTGTATGCGATTTGCTAAAATTTTGTTGAGAATTTTTGCGTCGATGTTCATTAAGGATATTGGTCTGAAAGTTTCTTTCCTTGATGAGTCTCTGTCTGGTTTAGGTATCAGTGTGATATTGGCTTCATAGAATGAGTTTGGGAGGGTTCCCTCCTCTTCTATTTTATGGAATACTTTGAGAAGTATTGGAATGAGCTCTTCTTTAAAGGTTTTGTAGAACTCGGCTGAGAACCCATCTGGTCCCGGACTTTTCTTTGTTGGTAGGTTTTTGATGACTTCTTCTATTTCAGTACTTGACATTGGTCTATTTAAATTGTTTATGTCCTCCTCGTTCAGTTTAGGCAATTCATATGTCTCTAGAAACCTGTTGATGTCTTCGAAATTTTCTATTTTGTTGGAGTATAGATTTTCAAAATAGCTTCTAATTATGTTTTGTATTTCAATCCTGTCTGTTGTGATATTTCCTTGTTCATTCCGAATTTTAGTGATTTGGGTTTTCTCTCATCTTCTCTTTGTTAGTGTGGCTAAAGGTTTATCAATTTTGTTTATTTTTTCGAAGAACCAACTATTTATTTTGTCAATTTTTTGTATTGTTTCTTTTGTTTCAATTTCATTGATTTCAGCTCTGAGTTTAACTATTTCCTGTCTTCTCCTACTTTTGGTGTTGTTCTGTTCTTCTTTTTCTAGGGCTTTGAGCTGTAGTGTTAGGTCGTTTATTTGTTGAGTTTTACTTCTTTTATTAAATGCGCTCCATGAAATAAATTTCCCTCTAAGTACTGCTTTCATAGTGTCCCAGAGATTTTGATATGATGTTTCTTTGTTCTCATTTACCTCCAAGATATTTTTAATTTCCTTCCTAATATCTTCTGTTATCCATTCATCATATAATAGCATATTGTTTAATCTCCAGATGTTGGAATAGTTTCTGTGTTTTACTCTTTCATTTATTTCTAACTTCAATCCATTATGATCTGATAGAATATATGCTAGTGTCTCTATCTTCTTGTATTTGCTAACATTAGCTTTGTGGCATAATATATGGTCTATTTTAGAGAAGGATCCATGTGCTGCTGAGAAGAAAGTGTATTCGCTCTTGGTTGGATGGTATATTCGATAAATGTCCGTTAAGTCTAAATTATTGATTGTGTTATTGAGATCCATGGTTTCTTTGTTCAATTTTTGTCTGGAAGATCTGTCCAGTGGTGAGAGAGGCATGTTAACATCACCTAGTATTATTGTGTTATGGTCTATTTGGTTTCTGAAATTGAGAAGGATTTGTTTGACATACATGGATGAGCCACTGTTTGGGGCATAGATGTTTATGATTGTTATATCTTGCTGATTTATGCTTCCCTTAAGAAGTATGAAATGTCCTTCTTTATCCCTTCTGACTATCTTTGGCTTGAAGTCCACATTATCGGAAATGAGGATGGATACTTCAGCTTTTTTGCTGAGTCCATGTGCGTGGTATGTTTTTCCCCATCCTTTCACCTTTAGTCTATGGATATCTTTTTCTATGAGGTGAGTCTCTTGCAGGCAACATATTGTTGGATCTTTCTTTTTAATCCAATCTGCCAGTCTATGTCTTTTGATTGATGAATTCAGGCCATTAACATTCAGGGTTATTATAGAGAAATGATTTGGTTTCCCGGTCATTTGGTTCATTTTTTAAATTTTGTTTATTTATTTGTTTGACACAACTTGTTTCCTCCTTTATTTGACAATTCCTTTAGGATAATTCCTCCCTTTGCTGATTTGCTTCTTTGTTTTTCATCTCTTCCTCATGGAATATTTTGCTGAGAATATTCTGTAATGCTGGCTTTCTTTTTGTAAATTCTTTTAGCTTTTGTTTATCATGGAAGGATTTTATTTCATCGTCAAATTTGAAGGTAAGTTTTGCTGGGTATAAGATTCTTGGTTGGCATCCATTTTCTTTCAGGGCTTGAAAAATGTTGTTTCAGGCCCTTCTAGCTTTTAGGGTCTGGATTGAAAAATCTGCTGATATCCGTATTGGTTTCCCCCTAATGTAATTTGGTTCTTTTCTCTCACAGCCTTTAAAATTCTGTCTTTATTTTGTATGTTCGGTATTTTCATTATAATGTGCCTTGGTGTGGGTCTGTTGTAATTTTGTGTATTTGGAATCCTATAACCCTCTTGAACTTGATTTTCCATTTCATTCTTCAGATTTGGGAAATTTTCTGATATTATTTCATTGAATAAAGTGTTCATTCCTTTGGCTTGTTTCTCTAGACCTTCCTCAATCCCAATAATTCTTAAATTTGGCCTTTTCATGATATCCCATAGTTCTTGTAGATTCTGTTCATGATTTGTTACCATCTTCTCTGTTTGTTCAACTTTGTTTTCAAGGTTAAATATTTTGTCTTCAATGTCTGAGGTTCTGTCTTCCAGGTGTTCTATCCTATTGGATATGCTTTCTATGGAGTTCTTAATTTGGTTTATGTTTCCTTCATGTCAAGGATTTCTGTTTGGTTTTTTTTCAAGATCTCTAACTCTTTATTGAAATGATCTTTTGCTTCCTGTATTTGCTCTTTTAACTGTCGATTGGTGCGATCATTCAATGCTTGCATTTGCTCTTTCATCTCATCGTTTGCTTCTCTGATCATTTTAATTATGTACATTCTGAACTCCTTTTCTGTCATTTCTTCTGCCATGCTGTCATTGGGTTTTATTGGTGTAACATCTAGATTTGTTTGCAGCATTTTCTTTCCTTGTTTTCTCATATTGTTCAGGTATCAGAGGACCGCTGAGATATTGCAGATTTCCTCTCTTGACTTACAATGTCCCTGAAGATTTCTATATATATCCCCCCTTAGCCTTCAGTAGGCTGAAGTCTTGGAGGAAGTTGATAATGCGGTGCTCCACAAGGAAGCTGCCTCTCTAGGAGTGGTGGCCTTCAGGTGGGGTAGAATCCCTGCTAGTGGGCAGAGTTGCCTCCACTTGTTGACCAATGGACATCCAAAGGGGATCTAGGCTGCGGGCTGAGGCAAGGCCTGTTTGGGCCTGAGTCTCTGGTTTTACCGTCCTTGTGGGGAAACCTCACCCAGCAGGGAAGACTCACCCGGTGGGGAGGTCTCGCTGGTCAGTTCCCTCCTAGAGGTTCCCCTCAATTTACAGCTACTGCCTGGGCTGGGCTGCCTTCCTCTGCAAAGTTCCCAGGGGCCCGGCTCTGCCTCCTGGGCCTGGGAGCCTCACCCTTCGCAGATGAATCTCCTTAGGCTGCCCCTCCTCAGAGAATCTGCCCACAGGCCTGGAACCTTCGCTCCGCCCTAAGCTTGTCTCTGTGGGGCTCTTCCACCCAGAAGCCTCCTAGATCCTGGGACCCTGCTCTGCACCTAATCGCCTGGCTATGCGGCCCCTCCTCTGAGCAGCCACCTGGGGCCCCGAACAATCGCTCTGAGTCCCAGAGACCTGCCACAGGCCTCTTCCTCCAGACAGCTGCCCAGTATTCTGGTGTGGTCACTAGGAGTCCAAGAAACTCACTTCGTGCCTCCTCCTCCCACCAACCACCTGTAGCCCTGGGCAATCACTCACTCCAAGTCGAAGTGACCCTCCCCGTTCCTCCTCCTTCTCCAGATAACCCCCCAGGTGTTTAGGAGCGGTCGTTCTGAGTGGCTCTGAATCCACGTGAACCGCTGCACGGGTCCTCTGGGCAACCGCCCGGAGCTCTGGTGCGGCCACTCATGACCAAGCGACCCATGACGCTTATCCTCCAGGCAACCCCCCTGTGTTCAGGCGCTGTCACTTTAAGTCCAAACAACTCACCACTCGCCTTCTCCTCTGAGCAGCCGCCTGGAGCACTAATGTAGTCACTGCAAGTCCAAACGACCCGTCACGCTCCTCCTCCTCCTCCTCCTCCTCCTCCGGGCAGGCCCCGGGGTTCAGAAGTGGTCTGAGTCCAAACAGCTCGCCACACAGCCCCTTCTCTGGCAACTGCCTGTAGCTCTGGTGTAGTCACCCCGAATCCAAGCGGCCACGCTCCTCTTCCTCCTCCTCGTCCTCAGGGCAGGCCCCGGTGTTCAGAAGTGGTCGCTTAGAGTCCAAACAGCTTGCCGTGCAGCTTCTCCTCTGGCAACCGCCTGTAGCTCTGGTGCAGTCACTCCGAATCCAAGTGGCCACGTTCCTCCTCCTCCTCCTCAGGGCAGGCCCCGGTGTTCTGAGTCCACACCTCCCCTGGGCTCTCCTCACCACTCCTCTCCTGGGCAGCCGCTGGAGCCCCAGTAGTTGCTCCGAGTCCCAGCGCTGTGCCAAGCGGCCTCCTTTACGGCGCTCCCAGTTGTCCGCGTTCACTGCTCCAGTGGGGGGAGGGGTGTCTCGCGGCAGCTCTACTTCACAAAGTTCCCTGCGTTCCGGGACCACCGTCCCATCCGGGATGCCTTCCCAATGGGTGAGAGTCACCCGGCTGCTTTGAGTTGGTCCCAAGTGTCTCAATACCTCCTCTTTTGAATCCTGAGTCCTGGAGCAACATGAAATGCAGCCACCCTCTAGGCCGCCATCTTGAAACCTCTCTCCATGTATTCTTAATGAAATATTTTATTGAATATATTTTGGAGTCCCAACTTTCAAGCTATGAATTCTTTTAACTTTTGTTTATCATGGGAGGTTTTCATTTTATCCTCAGACATGAACCTTAATTTTCCTTGTTATAGTATTCTTGTACAGTGTACATTGTCCTTTAGAGATTTGTGCAAAATATTTCAAGCTCTCTTGCTTTTAGCATTTGGGTTGAAAAATCAGCTGAAATAAACAATGTTTTACTTCTAAATGTGACCAGTCATTTCTCTCTAGTTGCTTTTCAAGTTCTGTCCTTTTTCTGTAGGTTTGGCATTTATATAATAATGTCCTGTAATGCTTAATTTTAATTGTCAACTTGACTGGATTAAGAGATGCAGATGAATAAGAGGCCACTGGGTGTATCAACGAGGGTTTGTCTAGGAATGATTTGAACAAAGGATAGTGAACTGAAGTGGAGACCCTCCCTAAGCATGGGTGGCACAGCCCAATATGATGGAATAAAAGCTGGAAGAACAAGGAAGCAGATGCAGATGCAAGCTCGGCTCTTCTTGAAAAGGTTCTTGATTAGTGCTTGGACCATCTGAGTATATCGGACTCTCACTTCTTCATTCTTCCAAAGTGGACTCTGCCAGTGATTCTGCATGTACTTTCCAGAAGCCTTGTTCTCAAACTAGGGTAAGACTGTTGATCCTTCTTATTCTGGGGTTTCTGTGTCTTGGATTGTGTAGCTTCTTGTTCTTTCAGTTCTCCTGCTGCAGACAGTCATTGTGGACTACCCAGTTTCTGGTCATTTAAGCCAATCTAATAAATTCTCTTTTATAATCATACTTCCTGTTGATTCTGTTCCTCTGGAGAACCCTGACTAATACATATCCCTTGGAATAGGTTTGTTGTAATTTTGTATATTTGGAGTCCTGTATGACTCCTGTATTTGATTTTCCATTTCATTTTTTAAGATTTAGGAATTTTTCCATTACAATTTTATTGAAAATATTGTGTGTTTCTTTAATTTATACCTAAGAGCTCCTGTAAATCCTACATTTGACCTTGTAATATCATCCTTGTAATATTTCTTGAAAATTTTGTTCATGGTCTCTTAACATCTTTTATCCATGATCAAGTTAAGATTTAAGATTATTTATATTGCCTTTGTTGCCTGAAAATCTTCAAATGATCTAGTCTATTGGTAATGCTTTCCATTGAATTTTAAATTTGTTTTATTGTTTCTTCCATTTCAAGAATTACCAATTGGGGCTAGGGTTGTGATTCACTTGTAGAGCACTTGCCTAGCATGCATGAGGCACTGGGTTTGATCTGAAGCACCACATTAAAAAAAATAATTACCGGTTGATTTTTCTTCAAAATCTCTGACTCTGTAATGAAGTGATCTTTCACTTCCTGTATTTTCTCTGTGATTTTACTCCTTCCATCATATTTTACTGCTTAGATCATCTTATCTGTGTACTTTCTAAATTTCTCACCTGACATTTTCTGCACTGCAGTGTCAGTGGAGTCTTTTGTTGAATCATACTGTTTTGTTTTGGATGTTTTGGATGTTTCCTTCCATTGCTTTCACATATTGTTTATGTGTCTACCCATCTATTCAAATGGATCCGAAGAAGGACAGCTTCTACTCTACAAGCTTTGAGGAATCCTGTAGGCTTAGGGTGCCTCACAGATTAGGGGAGCTAAATAACAACTAAAACTTAGGCATATGGCATATAGGATTAAATTATGTAGTTATTTCCTATTGTGACATCTACGATGTTGGTTGATACAATAAACAGAAATGGTAGAATAGCAGTTTCTATCTGTAAAGACTATAGGTAATCATGAATCATATCTGTCATAAAATCAAACTGTAGGTATTATCTTTTACTTGCTGTGTACTAACTTTTGCTATAGCATTAGTGGTGCAGTCTGACATTTTATAAACTAACCAATACTAAGAGAAGTTAAAAATAGAGTTAATTAAGAAGAACAAAGAGATGAGTGGGTAGAAAAAGGTTTGCAATTTAAAAAGTTGAATAGGGTGATGCAGAGGCAAAATATTATGTGTTGTTTCTGAGGGAGGACAAAATAAATTAAAAAATTAAAGGAAGAGTGAAAGAAAAATGATGAGTTTGGCTTCTATTGATTCATCTTCTATTTATTTATAGATGTTTAAATTAGTGATTATAGATATACATAAAATTGAAATTCACTGTGCTTTATTCATATATGTACAAGAGAGTTTGGATTGTTTTAGTCTACTACTTATCTCACTTCTGTCCACCCACCTTTGCTATAACCCCTTCCTCTACTCCACAGATGGTGCTTTTATTTTTAATGAATTACCCCTTTTTTCCATTATTTCATTTAGCCTTCACACATGAAGGGAAATATTTGACTTCTGACTTTCTGAATCTGGCTTATTTCACATAAAATCAAGTTCTCCAGTTTCATCAATTTTCCACCAAATGCTATTATTTCATTCTTCTGCATGACTAAGTAAAATGGCATTGTGAATGTACACCATATATTCTTTGTCCATTAGTCTGTTGAGGGGTATGTGGGTTGGTTCTATAATTTGGTTATTATGAATTGTGTTGCTATAAACACTGAGGTGACTTTTTCTACAGTATGCTGATTTTAGATATTTTGATATATCAGGGAGTGGGACAATGTGTCATGTGGTGGTTCCATTCCAACTTTAAAAGGGATATCCATAGGATTTTCCAGAATTATTATACTAATTTGCTATCCTACCAACACCACATAAGTGTACATTTTCCCCCACATTATTCCTTTTGATTTTTTAAAAATTCTTTTTAGATATACATGACAGTAGAGTATATTTTTACATATTATACACATATGGAGTATAACTTCCCATTCTTGTGCTATACATGATGTGGAATTACACTGGTCTTGTATATATAATCTCCCCCCAAATGTTCTCTCTGATATGTGGATACCCCACATAAATCTTGAAAATTGCTATTATGAGTGAAGTGAGATAAAAATCTCTATTTAGTTCTTTTTAAATGTAATAATTTTATTGAGGTATAGGAAAACAGCAAGGACACAATAATAATAGACTCTCCTCCATGTAGTTTTGACTTGCATTTCACTGATTTCTAGACATGTAGAAAATTTTTTCATATATTTATATATATATATATATATGTATAGGCCATTTGTGTTTCTTATTTTAAGCAATGTCTGTTTAGATTTTTTGCCCATTTAGTAATTCAGGTGGTTCATATTTTTTAGTTGTTTTATATTCTGTATATTAATTTCCTGTCATTAGGAGCAGATGAAAAAGATTTTATCACATTGGTAGACTATTCACATTCTTGTTTCCCTTGTTGGGCAGAAGTTTTGAAATTTGATTTTACCCCACTTATTGATTCTTGGTTTTATTTCTTATGCTTTAGAAGTCTTATTAAGGTACTCAATGCTTTTGAAAATATGTTGGAGTGTTGGACCTACATTTTATTTAAGAACTTCTAGAGTTTCTGGTTTAATTTCTAAGTCTTTGACCCACTGGAATTGGCTTTGATGCAGGTTGAGAGATAGGGATCAAGTTTTATTTTTTCTTAATATGGATATCTTACTTTCATAGCATCATTTGTTAAAAAAGTCTCTCCTTCCTTGAACATAAGTTTTTGGAACCTTTGTCACATATCAGGTCACTGTATCTATGTGAATTTTTCAGTATTTCCTATTCCATTGGTCCTAAGGTCTGTTTTGTTAATACAGTTTGTATACAAATGTTCTACAACATAATTGGTTATCTGGTATTGTGATACTTTCAGCATCCTTTTCTTTTTTTTTCATTCAGGGTCCTTTGGATATTCTATGTCTCTTAATTGTCCAAATGAATTTTAGTACTGCATTTTTGCCAGTGTATCTTGTAAAGAATGCCATTGATATTCTCATTGGGATTGTATTGAGTCTATTTACTGCTTTAAGTAGTATGGCAATTTTGATAATATTAATCCTGATTATTCAAGGACATGGGAAGTATTTCCACCTCCTAAAATCTAACTTTCACTTTGTTAAAATGCAGTGTTCTGTGGTTTTCATTGCTGATGTCTTTCACCTCATACGTTAGATTTTTTTCAAAGTATTTTTTAGAGTACTGTGATTGATATTTTTTCCCAATTTCTTTTGTAACAGGTTAAATCTCACAATATAGGAATGCTATTGATTTATGTATGTTGTTCTTATATCCAGCTCTTTTAGTAAATTTGTTTATCATCTCCATAAATTTGCTAATGTAGCATTTTAAATCTTCTAAGTTAAGGTTCATGTCATCATCAAACAGAGACAAGTGAATTTTTTTTCCTATGTGCATGCCATTAGATTTCTTCTCTTGCCTGATTGCTCTGGCTTAAATTTCCAGTTGAATAGGAGTAGTGAGAGTTTATATCCTTGTTTTCTTCTTGTTTTTTTAGAGAAAATGCTTTAATTTTTCTCCATTCAGTATAATGTTAGCATTGGGTTTCTCATATTCAGCTTTTATAATGTTGAAGAAATTTCCTTCCATCACTAGTTTCTCTTTTAAAGATGAATGGTTGCTGGGTGTTGTCAGAAGACTTTTCTGTTTCTGTTGAGATAATCATGTGAATTTGTACTTAAATCTGTTTATGCAGTGAATTACACATATACACACAAATACAGATATAGTAAGTAATATGTAAGGTATTACTCTATAGAGTCATACAAAAAATTTATTTATTTTTTGTACAGGGGATTTAACCTAGCCATGACTTGCTGACAGCAACATATGCTACTCATCATTTTTTAAATGTTTTCCATGGCAGATGCCTAGAGGTTGTTTTCCTCGGCACTGCAGCTGCTCACACAGCCACCACAAGACTCCATCACAGATGCTGCCCCTGAAGATGCCACCAAAAGAATTATACAGATTTAATGCAATTCCTATTAAAATCCCAAAGACATTCTTTATAGAACTAGAATAAGGAATATGACATTTATTTGGAAAAAATAAGAGACCCAGAATAGCCAATTCAATCCTTAGTAAGAAAAGTGAGGCAGGTGGCATCACAATACCAGACCTCAAAGTATACTCCACAGCTATATTTAAAAAATAGCATGGTATTGGCAACAGAACAGGCATATAGACCCAAATAGTACAGAAAAGAAGACACAGAGGCAAAGCCACATAAATACAGGTATCTCATATGAGACAGAGGTGCCAAAAATATCCACTGGAGAAAAGATAGCTTATTTAAAAAATTGTGCTGGAAAAATGGAAAACCACATGTAACAAAATGAAATTAAACTCTTATCTCTCAGCCTGCATAAAACTCAACTCACTGTGGGCCAAAGACTTAGACACTAGAAGAGAGATTGTATGACTACTAGAAGAAAAATTAGGCCCAAATCTTCACCATGTCAGCCTAGAACATGACTTCCTTACCATGAACCCTAAAGCACAAGATGTTAAATCAAGAATCAATAGATGGAATGGACTTAAACTAAAATATTTCTTTTAGCACAACACAAAATCCAATAATGTGAAGTGAGAGCCTAGATATTGGAAGAAAATATTTACCACATGCATCTCAGATAAAGCATCAATTTCTAGGATATATAAAGAACTCAAAAAACTTACACACACACACACACACACACACACACACACATAAATAATCCAATCAATAAATGAGCTAAGGAACTGAACAGACATCTCACAGAAAAAAGATATACAATTGATAAAGAAATACATGAAAAATGTTCAACATCTCTAGCAATTAGCGAAATGCAAATAAGAAAAGTAAGATTTCATCTCACTTCAATCAGAATGGAAATTATCAATAATACAAGCAACAATAATGTTGGTGAGGATGTGGGGGGAAAAGGTACACTCATTTATTGCTGGTGGGAATGCAAATTGGTGCAACCAATATGGAAAGTATGGAGATTCTTCAGAAAGCTTAGAATTTATACAGTTATTCTACTCCTTTATTTTTACCCAAAGGGCTTAAAATCAATGTACTACAGTGACACATCTATATTAATGTTTTTAACAGCTCAATTCACAATATGGAACCAACCTAGATGCCCTTCAACAGATGAATGGATAAAGAAAATGTGAGATATATGTGTGTGTGTGTATTTATATATACAATATAATTTGAGATATTATAGATGCATGGAATATATCTTATTCTAATTAGGATCCCATTCTTGTGGTTAAACATAATGTGGAAGTTCACTGGTTGTGTATTCATAGATGAACATAGGAAAGTTATGTCCAGTTCATTTGAATGTCCTATCCCCATGCCACTTCCTTACATTCATTCCCCTTTGTCTAATACAATAAACTTGTTATTCCCTTCCCACCACTTATTATGTGTTTGCAACCACATATCAAAGAGAATATTTGACTTTTGGTGTTTTGAGACTGGCATATTTTACTTAGCATGATAGTCTCTAGTTCCACCCATTTACTGGCAAATGACATAATTTTATTCTTCTTTATGGCAGAATAATATTTTATTGTGTATATATACCACATTTTCTTTATCCATTCATCTGTCAAGGGGCACATAGTGTGGATCCATAGCCATGCTCTTCAAAGTGAGATTAATCAAATAAGATTTGATGTGGCTGCATCACTCTAGTATACTAATTTTAAATCCTTTGTATATATACTGAGGAGTGGGATATCTGGATCAAATGGCCACTCTATTCCAAGTTATTTTGAGGAATCTCCATTCTGCTTTCCAGAGTGGTTGCACAAATTTGCAGTACCACCAGCAATGCATGAGTGAGCATTATCCCCCACATTCTCATCAACATTATTACCTGTATTCTTGATATTTGCCATTCTGATTGGAGTGGGAGGAAATCTCATTGTAGTTTTGATTTTCATTTCTTTAAATGCTAGATATATCGAACATGTCTTCATATTTGTTGGCAATTTGTATTTCTTCTGTGAAGTGCCTGCAAAATTCCTTTGCCCATTTAGTGGTTGGGTTATTGTATATGTGTGTGTGTGTGTGTGTGTGTGTGTGTGTGTGTGTGTGTGTATGTGTTAAGTTTTTTGAGTTCTTTATATATTCTAGAGTTTAATGCTCTCCTGAAAAGCAGTTGGGAAAGATTTCTCACATTCTGTAGCCATTCTGATCACATTCTTGTTTTCTTTTCTGTGAGGAATAATTTTTTGCTGTCATGCATTTATTGATTCTTGATTTTCACTTTTGTGCTTTGGAAATCTTGTTGAAGATGTCAATTCCTATGCTAAAATGGTGGACAATTTGTCCTCTATTTTTTTCTATGAAGTAAACAATCTCTTCTAATATCTAGTTTCTTGACCTAAAGTGAGTTGAGTTTTGTGCAGGCTGAAGGATAGGGGATAAATTTTACTCTACATGGATAACCAGTTTACTCAGCACCATGTTCTGAAGAGTGTGTTTGTGACATCTTTTTCTAGAATGAGTTAACTACATACATGTAGGTTTGTTTCTGTGTTTTCTGTCCTGTTTGTCTTCATATCTATTTTGGTGCCAATAACTTGCTGTTTTTGTTAATATAGCTCTGTAGTATAACATAAGGAGCAATATTGTGTTGCCTCCTGCTTCACTTTTCTCACAAGTATTACTTTAGTTATTCAGGTCCACTTTTTTTTCCAAAAAAAATTTATAATTGACTTTTTTATTTCTATGAAGAAAATCATTGGAATTTTTATAGGAATTGAGTTAAATTTCTATAATGCTTTTGGTAGTATGGCCATTTGGGCATATTAATTCTGCCTATCCAAGAACATGGGAGATCTTTCCAACTTCTAAGGTCTTCTTCAATTACTTTTTAAAATATTCTGTAGTTTTCATTGTAGAGGTCATTCACCTCTTCTGTTAGATTGATACCTGAGCATTTTTGAGCCTATTATGAATGAGAGTTTTCTAATTTTATTTCAGCTGATTCATCAGTGATATATAGGAACACAATTAGTTTATGGGTATTAATTTTACATCCTGTTAATTTACATAATTTGTTAATGAATTCTAGAAGCCTTCTGGTGGGGTTCATGGATCTTCTAAATATAGAATCATATCATAGGCAAAGAGAGGTAATTTAAGATCCTTTTTTCCTATTCATATCACTTTAATTTCTTACTTTTGTTTAATTGTTCCAGTGAGGTTTGTAAGTACTAATTTGAATAGAAGTGGTAAAAAAGGTCATCCCTCTCTTGTTTCAGTTTCTGCAGAAAAAAATTTAAATTTTATATATTTAGAGTGACAGTGGCCTTGGGTTTAGCCTATATAGCATTTACAATATTGAGGAATGTTCCAACTACCATAATTCATTTAGTGTATATAGTATGAATGGATGCTGAATTTTGTCAAATGCTTTTTCTTTGTCTATTGTGATAATCATGTGATTATTGTGTTTAATCTATTGATGAAATGAGTTATTTTTTATTGATTTATGTATGTTGGACCAACCTCACATTCCTGGCATGAAACTCAATTGATCATGGTACTCTATCCTTTTTAAAATGATTCTATATGAAATTTGCCAGTATTTTCTTTAGAATTTTTGCATCTATATTTATCAGGAATATTAGTCTGAAGTTTTCTTTCCTTGATGAATCTTTGCTTTTGGTATCAGGGTGAAACTAAGATCATAGAATGATTTCTGAAGTGTTTCTCCCTTTTCTGTTTCACAGAATAATTTGAGAAATATTGGGGTAAAATCTTCTTTGAAGTTTGGAAGGACTTGGATGAGAATCTATTTGGTCCTTTATTTTTCTTTTCTTTTTTCTTTTATTTTTTCATGGTAGGCTTTTTTAAATTTTAATTAAAAATCATAAATTTACATAGGGCAATGTTGTTTGATTCATTCTGTTATTTTTTTCCCTTCCCCCCTCCCCTCCCACCCCTCTTTTCCCTCTATACATTCCTTTCTTCTTCCATTCTTACCACCCTCCTTATCCCTAACCCTAAACCTAACCCTAACCCTAACCCTAACCCCCCCTACCCCCCATATGTCCTCATCTGCTTATCAGGGAGATCATTCGTCCTTTAGATTTTTGAGATTGGCTTATCTCACTTAGCATGATATCCTCTAATTTCATCCATTTGCCTGCGAATGCCATAATTTTGTCATTCCTCATGGCGGAGTAATATTCCATTGTATATATATGCCACAGTTTCTTTATCCATTCATCAACTGAAGGGCATCTGGGTTGGTTCCACAATCTGGATATAGTGAATTGAGCAGCTATGAATATTGATGTGGCTGTATCTCTGTAGTATGCTGATTTTAAGTCTTTGGGCATAGGTCAAGGAGTGGGATAGCAGGGTCAAATGGTGGTTCCAGTCCAAGCTTTCTGAGGAATCTCCATACTGCTTTCCAGAGTGGCTGCACTAATTTACAACCCCACCAGCAATGTATGAGTGTACCTTTTTCCCCACATCCTCGCCAACACCTATTGTTGCTTATGTTCTTGATAATCGTCATTCTAATTGGGGTGAGATGAAATCTTAGGGTAGTTTTGATTTGCATTTCTCTTATTACTAGAGATGTTGAACATTTTTTCATATATCTGTTGATTGCTTGTACATCTTCTTCGGTGAAGTGTCTGTTCATTTCCTTAGCCCATTTGTTGATTGGATTATTTGTATTCTTGGTGTAGAGTTTTTTGAGTTCTTTATAGATTCGGGATATTAGCATTCCATCTGAAGTATGAGTGGCAAAGATATTCTCCCACTCTGTAGGCTCTCTCTTCACATTACTGATAGTTTCCTTTGCTGAGAGAAAGCTTTTCAGTTTGAATCTATCCCAGTTGTTGATTATTGCTTTTATTTCTTGGGCTATCGGAGTCCTGTTAAGGAAGTCTGCTCCTAAGCCAAAAAGTTGAAGGTTTGGACCTACTTTTTCTTCTATAAGATGCAGGGTCTCTGGTCTGATTCTGAGGTCCTTGATCCATTGTGAGATGAGTTTTGTGCAGGGTGAGAGATAGGGGTTTAATTTCATTCTGTTGCATATGGTTTTCCAGTTTTCCCAGCACCATTTGTTGAAGAGGCTATCTTTTCTCCATTGCATATTTTTGGCCCCTTTGCCTAGTATGAGAAAATTGTATTTATTTGGGTTTGTGTCCGTGTCCTCTATTCTGTACCATTGATATACCTGTCTATTTTGGTACCAATACCATGCCATTTTTGTTACTATTGCTTTGTAATAGAGTTGAAGATCTGGTATTGCGATACCCCCTGCTTCACTCTTTCTACTGAGGATTGCTTTAGCTATTCTGGGTTTCTTATTCTTCCAGATGAATTTCATAATTGCTTGCTCTATTTCTGTAAGGTACATCATTGGGATTTTAATTGGAATTGCATTGAATCTATATAGCACTTTTGGTAGTATGGCTATTTTGACAATATTAATTCTTCCTATCCATGAACATGAGAGATCTTTCCATCTTCTAAGGTTTTCTTTAATTTCTTTCTTTAGTGTTCTGTAGTTCTCATTGTAGAGGTCTTTCACCTCTTTTGTGAGTTTGATTCCCAAGTATTTTATTTTTTTTGATGCTATTTTGAATGGAGTAGTTTTCCTAATTTCTCTTTCTGAAGATTCATCACTTACATATAGAAATGCACTGGATTTATGAGCATTGATCTTGTAACCTGCTACTTTACTGAATTCACTTATGAGTTCTAAGAGTTTTCTGGTGGAATTTCCAGGTTCCTCTAAATATATAATCATGTCATCAGCGAACAGGGATAGTTTGAGTTTCTCTTTTCCAATTCGTATCCCTTTAATTTCTTTGGTTTGTCTAATTGCTCTGGCTAGAGTCTCAAGAACAATGTTGAATAGAAGTGGTGAAAGAGGGCATCCCTGCCTTCTTCCAGTTTTTAGGGGGAACACTTTCAGTTTTTCACCATTTAGAATGATATTGACCATGGGTGTAGCATAGATGGCCTTCACAATGTTAAGGAATGATCCCACTACCCCAATTTTTTTAGGGGTTTGAGCATGAAGGGATGCTGTATTTTATCGAATGCTTTTTCTGCATCTATTGAAATAATCATGTGATTCTTAACTTTTAGTCTGTTGAGGTGGTGAATGAAATTTATTGATTTCCGGATGTTGAACCAACCTTGCATCCCTGGGATAAAACCCACTTGATTGTAGTGCACTATCTTTTTAATATATTTTTGTATGTTATTTGCTAAAATTTTGTTGAGAATTTTTGCGTCGATGTTCATTAAGGATATTGGTCTGAAATTTTCTTTCCTTGATGTATGTCTGTCTGGTTTAGGTATCAGGGTGATATTGGCCTCATAGAATGAGTTTGGGAGTATTTCCTCCTCTTCTATTTTATGGATACTTTGAGAAGTATTGGAATGAGCTCTTCTTTAAAGGTTTTGTAGAACTCGGCTGAGAACCCATCTGGTCCTGGACTTTTATTTGTTGGTAGGCTTTTGATGACCTCTTCTATTTCATTGCTTGAAATTGATTTATTTAAGTTGTGTATGTCTTCCTCGTTCAGTTTAACTTTGTAAGCCATACAAGTGTCAATTGCATTTGCAATGTTTTAATTAAGAACTTTTTAAAAATTGTAAACTAAACCATGACAGTTTAGTTAAACAAATGGTATATGATTTTTTATTTGCACTTGTGATTCCTTTAATACAAATTGCTACCAACAAATATGTAAAGATATGGCAGATTATGCATTTGATCAAAGCACTTTCATTTAAGCATAGAACAGATTCAAATGGTACAAGTTAGTGCATAAGATCCAAGGAGTTGCCTACTAACTTATAGGCAGTCCTCTCTCTAATCAGAATCCATTATTCCACAGCTGCAGATGAGACAGGGCACAATCTGTTGTAAACAGGGAACTGTTGTAAAACTAGGATAATATTCTTAAATTAAGATCATTCTTGTTCAATTGAAAAGACTTTTCCAAGTGTCTTCCAGCACTGTAGTATATTCTGCTGACCTCTTAATTTCATAAATTAACTTTCCTTTGATTCCATTTTTACGGTGGTTGTGTTCACAGTTTTGTTTTAAAAACTGGTTTAAATTTATATAAAACTCTGTACATGTTCACAAATTATTGCATAAACAGCATAATCTTCAAGACAGTGTTTGCAAACACATGTCCAATTCAGGAAAAACAAAATATTCACGTTTCCCGTCTGGCTTTTTTCTTCTTTTTTATTTGTTTGGGAGATTCCCAGTTAGTTTCAGACTTGGTCTGTGAAGGAGGCACACTATTTTGCTTGGTGTTTGACTTGGATTTTTCTGTCTCTTGTAGCATCGGTGGCACTTGGGAAGAGCTTTTGTCAGAATCACTTTTTGATAAGATAACAGATGGCTCGGTAGGAACAGCAGGTGGAAGGGTCTTGATAGGCTGGCTATTTTTGATGAGTACTTCAACTGGATCACTAGTGCTTGTGGTCTTCAAGGAAAAAGCTTTTTCTTGTTTTGGACGGGCTTTAGAGGTATTCACTGGAAGCTCTTCTCTAATCTCTTTTTCTAATTCTTCTGTGTCCTGTGCAAGAGAGTTATCTTCACCTTGCTTCTTCTTTTTCTTTTTTTTTCTTTTTAGATTTCCCAGTTGGAAGAGCTCCCTCTCCCTTTTCTTTATCATCATCTGAAACCTTTTGATCATCAGGAATTGGTTCTTGGGACTTCAGAAGTGAAGCTCTTTCTTCATCTACCCAATTCCCCCACTCTTCTGCTGGTGCATTCCAATCAGAACTGGGATCAGCAGAAGACAGACCATTTAACCCAGACCATTCATCATCGATATAGGGTTGATTACGGCTAACATCCCACTGATAATCAGAAGTGGTAGACTGAGAAACTGGCTCAGCAGTAGACCCAATGCCAGAAAATATTGAATGGTCACTCCAGCTCCTTCCCCAGTCTTTTCCATTTGCGTTAGCATTGCCAGTATCTTGAGTCCAAGCAGATGGTTCTGTTTTCCTCTTTCCTGCAGAAGCAGATAGAACAGAGTTCCACTTCTCCTCACTTGCACTGATCTGTGAGGAGAGTTTTACAGACTTCTCATTCCAGCCTCCTCCATTGACAGTAAGGTTTTCATTCAATCCTGAAGAAACCTGAAGTGTAGAATCTCCTTTTCCAGACTTAAAGTTGCTAACTTGAACATTTAGATGAGAATCACCTTTATTCTTCTTGGAACCAACAGGAAATGATGCAGTTGTAAGTTGCTCGGAGGTAACTGTGATGATATTTTCTATCCCAGGGATAGTTGAATCCAATGAACCAGAATCAGGCAGCACCTTATCACGTTTACGCTGTTGTCGTTTCTCTCTGTGACTAATTTTAGTTTCCCAGGCTCCTTCATCAACTTCCTTTCCATCATGGCGTGAACTGTTTTGCATTGCTTTAGCATCTGACTTTGATTTCTTCTTATTTTTCTTTGACTTTTCATTTTTTTTGTCTGCCTCTGGTGGCTGCTTTGTTGTTACACTTCTAGGAGTTCGCACAATTTCATCCTCACCCACTTCCACAGTTCGTCCATTTGGTTTGGGCTTCTCGGGCAGCTTCTTCCGGTTCTTCTTCTTTTGCTCCTCGCTGCGGAGATTCTTCAGCAGGGTGAGGTCGTCAGGGGCTTGGGTTGGGGCGGCCGCCGCCTCCTCCCGTTTGCGGGGCGGGCTCCTCCGCTTCTTGCGGGCGCCGGCCCAAGCTGCGGCCCAGCTGTAGCCCAGCAGGAAGAGCAGCAGCAGCCCGAGTGCGCCAGTGCCCACCAGGATCACCCAGCCCGGGTATCGCTTCGGCTCCAGCCCCAGGTCGAGGCCCAGCTCCGTCCGCAGGAAGCCTAGGCCGACCGATAGCATTTCCCGAAGTCGGGCCGAGCCCTCCTCGGCCTGCTGGGCCAGCTCCTCCTGCCAGCTCCGTGCAGCCATCTTCCCTCCCGTCAGGGGGACTCGCAGGATGACGCTGGGTGCAGAGACGCCGTGGAAGAGTCAAGGGAAGCGACGAGTGCCGGGCCACCTCAGGCCGAGCGCATCGCGGCCGCCCCTCGCGCCGAGGCCGGCGGTCGGCCGCTGCCACCGCGGGGAGGGCAGGGGGCTCCCAGGTTCCCCCTATCAGCCTCACTTCGTCGCCCCCGCCAGGAGGAGAGCGGGGCGAAGGGAGGGAGTGTCTCCAGTGGCGGCCGCTAAGCGGCGTCTAGGTGCTAGCGCCAGGCCCCGCTGTCCTCCCTCTCATGGTAGGATTTTGATGGCATCTTCTATTTTATTGCTTGAAATTGGTGTGTTTTAATATTCTGTGTCCTCCTACATTAATTTGTGTAGGTCATATTTCTCTAGAAATATATTGATCTCTTTGTGATTTTCTATTTTATTAAATGATAAATTTTCACAATAATTTCTATAATCTGCATTTCAGTAGTGTCTGTGGTGATATTTCATTATCATCATAAATTTTAGTAATTTGAGTTTTCTCTCTCTTTTCTTCATTAACTTGGCTAAGTGTTTATTAATTTTATTAATTTTTCAAAGAAGAAACTTTTTATTTCAACTTTTTGAATTTTCTGTTTCAACTTCATTGATTTTGGTGCTGATTTTAATTATTTTCTGTCTTCTACAGTTCTGGAATAGATTTCTTCTTTTCTTAGGCTTCATGATGTAACTTTAGGCTATTTAGTTGGAATTTTCTATTCTTTTATCAAATAAACCCAATGCATCTTTCCTTTCAGAAGTTCCTTCACAGTGTCCCAGTATTTGCAAAATGCTGTGTCACTTTTCTCATTTACCTCTATATATTTTTTTAAATTTCATCCCTGATTTCTTCAGCTGTCCATTAGCTATTTAATAGTGTACTATTTATTGTCCAGGTGTCAGTGTAGCCTCTTTTTTTATTTTATCATTGATTTCTCATTTCCTTCTTTTATGATCTGATATAGTCCAAGGTATTAGCACTATACTTTGCATTTACACAGAGTAGATTCGTGGTTTAAAATATGATCCATTTTAGTGAAGAATCCATGTGCTATTGGGAAAAAAGTGTATTCAGTCACTAATGGATGAAATATTCTATATATCAGTTATGTCTGAATTATTAATTTTATTGTATACTAGTAAACCTTCTTTATTTAGCTTTTGGTTGGATGATCTATCAGTTGTTGACAGGGATATATTAAAATCACCCAGTATTATTGTGTTTTGGTTTATTTGATTCTTAAAAAATTGAGAAAGATTTGATATATGTAGATGCTTCATTTTGGTGGCATGGGTATTTATAATTGGAATGTGTTATTGATGTATAATTCCCTTAAGCAGTATATGACATTCTTTGTTCCTTTTGACAAGTCCACTCTATCTGATATAAGGATATTAAAATCTCATATATGAGTTCCAAGTGAATGATATTTGTTTTCCATCCTTATACCCTATCTTGTGAATGTCTTTGCCCATGAAGAGAGTTTTTTGGAGACAGGATATTGTTGGGTCTTCCTTTTTAATCCAACCTTACAGACTATGTCTTTTGATTGATGAGTTCTGGCACTTATAATCAATATTATTGAGATATGTTTTTTATTTTCTATCATTTTGGGTTATTTCTCATTTTTAATTTGTTTTTATAAGGCAATTTCCAGTTCCCTGGATTATCTGTTTTATATACAACCCCAAAACATGCACTGACACATTTGCCATGTTTTGTTCATGACTTAGCCTCAAGAGTTTAGATTCCTAAAGTTTTCATTAGGTCAGTCATCAGAAACTTCCTCCTCATGGATCTTTAGATCTCAGTTGTTAGCTTTAATTTGTTCCCAATCTGCCCACAAATGTCTCCTTCGATCATTAGACAGAGATGTGGGCAGAAGATATCCACAAAATTAGGGTCCCCACTAGCAGATTTTCTCCTTTCTGGCATTACCTCTCACTTTCCATTACTTGGGGATTAACTCTCTCTTTTCTGGTTCTTCATGAACCCAGGCTACAGGTTTCTTTAAAGATGTTTTTACCCCCCTACACCCTGTGGCCTCTCCTAAAGCAAAAAGAGGAGGGAAAACCTGTGCCCATCCTAATGCCATGACATTGCCTTTTTCAAAGCGTTAAATGGACCTCTATTCTCTGTCCTGACTTAGTCCTTCTTTAGTGTTTTCAGGTAGGATTCCTTTTGTTCCTTTGTCTAGAGTTTATAATTGTCTCTGTGTATGTGCTGGACATAGGGATGAAGAGACTCAGCCTCACTAAGAAATACATTTATAGACCTCTCTTTCTATATTAAAATGGTGTGAAAATCCATGAACATTCTTGTGAAAATTAAACACTTATGACACCCAAAAATTCTCGGCACTATGTTCTGAAGTTCTAATGTCCTGTCCATCTTTCTAACTTCTTTCTATTTTTCTAATTATATATCTTTTTCCATGTAAACCCATCTTCATTTTTGTTCAATGCACTCTGCCAGATGTTCCATCTCTTGAAATCAGCCTCACCACAGCAGCATGACTTCTTTTCCTTAGCATGTTTCCAGGGGCTTCCCCTCAGTCACCCTTGCTAAGCTCCACCATGTCCATGACCAGCAGCTGCCATGTAGTATATGTTGATTTTCAGTTGTCAGGTCAAGTGTAGACTACTGAAATGATATGTCCCAATGTCATAGAAAGAGAAGGAAAAGATCACATTAGAACTTTTTCAGACCATTTATTAAGGAAACTTAAATGTGCTTCCTTGAGTGGTGAGTTCTGAAGATTGTTTTCAAAAGATATTCTAGTCTGCCTTTTGCTGTGCTATTGAGGATCAGGAAAATGAATTAAGAAGCCTGGAAATAATTAAATGTTATGTGTAAATTACTTGACAATGTTGTGAACTTGATATCATCTTTCATTTTGAGAAGGCTTATTTTATTTTGGATGAGTTTCTTTTGGGAAGGAAAGTTAAGAAAACATCCAAGAAAAGTGTTATGAAAGCAATTGAGCAAGCTTATCTACTATAGGATTCATAACATGAATATTTTAATGTTTCTGTGCACTAAATGAATAATTATCAAATATGAAAAATTTTGCAGAGGAAATAGGGAGCTGAAATATTTATGAAAAAAAATATTCTCACCTTGGTAACTGTCTTGTAAAAAATAATAGAATATTTCAGAACCAGTACCATTACAATTATATTTTTTCTGGTTTGCATTCATCTTTCCTGTATTATTTCATTATATATATGATCTTGATATATATTATTCTTCTGACAAGTAATGATATGTGAATGTTTTGAGTAATAGCTCATCTTCAGCACATGCATGTTACGAGTAATGAGGCATCTGTGATTTTTTTTTACTTTTATTTTTTTGCAGTACTGGGGATTGAACCCAGGGCCTTAGTGCTTGTGAGGCAAGCACTTTACCAACTGAGTTATATCCCCAGCACCTGTGATTTTTTAAAAGAGAAAACATAGCATTCATTATTGCTTATCAAAGAGAATTTGGATGACATACTCTGTCCAAGTAAGCAGTGCCATAATATTTAGTGTTGTTCAGCCTTCAGTTGTTGAAGGGGAACAAAAAACAAAGCAAAACTATAGTGTGATTTTCTTGTAAACTGAGTTAGAATGGTCTACTGAACCACATAAAAAAGTATGTTTAAATAACACAAGAAACTAAAATTAATTTGTACTCATGTAAAATATTTAAAACTTTCAGATAAGAAATTTTGTAGTGCCATATTTATTGAATCACATTTTTGCTATTATATTGATCAATCTCTTTAAGAACTTTCAGAAAGCTATGTTAGAAATATCTTCTGCACTATATATTGCTCATTGAAACCCCTTTCCATGTATTAATACTGAACTTATTTATGTAGTTCAAAAATTCTCATGTTGTCTCAATATCTAAATGTTTATATATTATAAACAAAATATATTTATTAATTTGTTTTTTTTTTATTTTGCAGTCACTCTTATTTTTGCATAAAAAATAAGGATATTTCATAAATAAAAGTTGCAGAGCAATTCACTCAGTGGTATTTTGGACAACTCCACCCCCTCCATTATTCATTTTTTCTCCAAAAACATCCCCACATACCCACAGTGGACCCATGTAATTAAAAAACAATAAGTCCCTGGTATGTATGGTTCACATCAAGACATCATTTGAGTACTTTCAAATAATGTACAGATCTTCATGTAAGAAACATATTTTGTGATCACATTTACCTAAAAAAGTAATTATATTCAGGGGATAGCCAGTTTGCTTTGGATGCTGTGTGCTGAGCTGTAACAAGTTCTTCCTTTCATTATCTGTATACAACTGCTTGCTTTAAATTAGTAGATCCTGAAAATGCTTTTCTAGCATGTCTAAAATAATATTTCATCTAAAATAAAATAATAGCTACTATCAAAGTTATTTCCATGTGGACTAGTATAAATGAAGGTTTTTCCTGTTTCTGTCATTGTTATTTTTCTCCCTTTTCCTTTTTACATGGAGTACTCAAAAGGTTTAAACCTTTGCTACATCTGAATATGATAATATCTGAAACTCATTATTCCACTACCTAACTCTGTAGCATCAATCTAATATTATTGATCTGATTCTTTTAAAATATTTAGTTAAACAGACGACCCTCATATTTTTCACTCAGAAATGAACTCACACATGGGAAGAACTTTTTCTGTCCTCTCTACCAAGCTTTTTAACATGTATTTTTAAAAGATTTTCTTAAAGATGGATTTAATTTAGTAATGTATTTTACTTAAATATATCCAAAATATCTTTTCCACATTATCAGTAGAACAATTAAAATTTAATGAAAGTTAAAATTTTGTGAGATAATAAATGCTCCTTACTGTCCTAGGCAACTAAGGGTTTTTAGTTTTTAAAAACTACATTTAATATGTACTGAATTAACCATTATTGTGTTTGTTATTATGAAAATACTTCATGTTGTTTTGCAACCATTTCCATTATATGTCTCTGAGAATTCTTTTTATCTTGTAAAATTGAAGATCTCTACCAGGTAACCAGTAATTCTCATTTTACTTCTTCCCCCAGCAGCTACCATTTCTATTTTCTTTTTCTATGATATTCATTACAATTATTGAATTATTTTATATTCTTTTTTCTACTAAGTCTTTAAAATTAATATATATTTCACATTTTTGGCACAACTCAGTTTGTACTAACTTCTTTCAAGTACTCATTAGCCACATTTGTCTGTTGACTGCTATTTCAAATAGCCAGACTCAGCTATAATGTATACTGAATCCATATATAATTGTTCTTTTAGTATGTGATATAAATCATTTCTGTTATACTTTCTTAATTTTATTCTTATTTATTATTATGAACAATAGGCAGGTTCCAGTTTTCAAAAATTTTGAAATATGCAGGTCCAAATTAAAAAAAAAAATTGTATGCCCAGATTCTGAAATGATGCCTATGTAGTTAGTTAGATATCAGTAACCATATTAATGTGTTTAAAAAGTTTGCTGTCTAAGAAGTTGGTGGTTATGAGCTACTAGCTCTTAGGACTTTTGTAGAATATAGATTTATTGATGACTCTGTTGGGTTTGACAAAATTACCATGCTTGATGACTTGCTAGAGGGACTCATTCTAGTATCTCTGGGGTAAAGTCTTATTTCAGACTCATCTAGAGAGATGAGAGTGACATAGTTTGGTTCAACTTAGATATCTAGTATGTTTAAATGAATGGCATTGGTGAATGACCATGAAGGTAGCTGGATATGTTTGACAGTCAGATATGAAATACCATTAATGACAGCCCTATACTAAACAGGTTTCTTTCTGGATTCAACTTTTGATTTCATTGACTACCTCCTTGCTTGGTAAAATACCTGTGTTATGTTATCTTTAAATCCACATCAAAACCTCCATTTTTGCCTATGATGGAGTAACTCATACAAGACTAAAGCTTCTGCTGAATCTACTAAAAATGCTAGGAAACTAAAATCCTTTTGAAGACATTGTACAGATGCTGAGTCAGTAAAGATTCAGGAAAGAAGGATACAGACACATTCTCTGTGTTTTCTCCAGTGTTTTCTAACTCTTCAGCTGTGTAGATAAAAAGGATAAAAGCTGAATAGGATAAAAGAAAAGCAGAAAGCAACTGAGATGTTGCATGGAGCTTTTGATAGTTTGTTTTTCTGACTCAGGTTACAGTGGAATCTGTTGAAGGGCTGAGTCATAAGAGTGAGGACAAATCCAAGGCAGGTAAATCTTTATAATAGTGTTCAAACTCAGTCTCAAGCAATCTATGTTCCTGATTAGATTGGGTTGATCTGTTAATCTACTTTGACTTCCCTCTAGAAAAGAATTAAATTTTCTTTGGCAGAAGATAACAGCATTTAGAATCTGTATATTTTTTCTATAGGCATTTCATAAAATCATTTACATAGAGTGCTTGGCAGTCAATAAAAAATTGCTTGGTGTACAGTAAAACCAAGGGAAAAAATCAAGAACAGGAATGGTTCAAAGCATCAAACTAGTCTTGATAAAGATTACACAGACTTTGGAGTTACAGAGGCATTAAAATATGATAACTAATCTAGTTATGAAAATGCATGCTGAGATTGAAAATTTTACTAGAGGAGTGGGATCTATAGAAAAGAAAAAAAGTTTAAAACAGAAAAAAATTAGTAACTAAAATGAAGAACCCAATAGATAAGTTTAATTGCAGGTTAGATACAGTTGAAAAGAGGAATAGTAACCCAAAAGATAAATTAATAGAAAATATTCAGCAGAATATAATTGTAATTTTGGTGTTATAACCAAACCAAGCTAAAGCATGAAGTTTTTTCTATAATTCACCAAAGTCCATCTCCTATTTTACAACTTAGGAGTAAAAAAAAGTCTTTAGTATAGTATAATTGTAATTCTTGCTATTTGAATGGGTGTTTTTTAAATTTTTCTTGTAGTATTTATTTTGATATGTATAGTAAATATATCATGGAGATGGTAAGGAACAAAATTATTGCTACTTTCTACATGATACCCTCCATTCAGTCTCTGAGCAAACAAAAATTATTGTATAACTAGTACCTTATACAGAGTTCCCCTCTTCTGCAAACTCAACTACTTAGAATGGAGTCTTAGAATGAGACAATAAGCAAAACACAGGCATAAATAGGTAAACAGAGGTGGTTGGTAAAACATGTATTTTAGCATAAAGGAGTTTCTTAAAAATGTTAATTGTAGATAGATACAATTCCTTTATTTCATTTATTTTTTTATGTGGTACTTAGGATAAACCCAGTGCCTCACATATGCCAGGAAAGCACTCCACCACTGAACCACAACCCCAGTTCAAGAATAAAGGAATTTATGAGGACCTTACTCTTTTGCAGGATAATGCTTATAGTATAATGGTGATCTGGTAAACCTGCTCATTGCAAGTCAGAAATTAAATCAGAAAGAAGTGATGGGTAAATTGTTGATAAAATGGATTTGGGAGCAAGTACATTGTTTCATCTTTTGTAAGACTACACCATGAATTGTGTCATTCATTTATGTATGTATAAGAAGGAAAAAATGCTCTCAATTACATTTTAGCATCCTATTAATTTTGAAATACATCCTGATTTCAGAGATGCTATAATGTGTAGGATAAAGTCAATGGCAATCCTATTTTTAAGTCTAATTATTTGTTATTTGTCTGACTTGGACCAGGGAATTTCTTTGAGAAAAATTCCTAATACATGAAAATGGGATAGTAAAAGGTCAAAGATTATTCTTTATCCTTTCCTCTTTACCTCTCTTAACCCATGGTTTTTATATCTGAAGATATCTACTGACTGGTTCCTATGTGATTGTGATTTGAAGGAATAGAATCTTTAAGAAAGTAAATTTTAAGAAAAATTTCAATCCTTCTAATTTTCATTATTATGATTGAATTCTAATTATGGAAAATTTATATTTTAATAATGACAAATAAATATAGCATTAATTAGCAAATGCATCTTTTTAAAGAAAATGTTGACTTTTGTGATGTTTGGCAAAGTAAAAAGTTCCTGATTATATTCATCATATTCCTATTTTGAAAATTCCCAGGAAGTGCAGAATGACATTGTTTTCATGAGCAGCATCATATTGATAACTTCACTTTTGTGTTTATTCTTTCAGAATTGTTCAAGCCACACTCAATTGATACTATGAAAAAGTTTAAGAGAAGGCTATCCCTCACTCTTCAAGGATGCCAGAATATTGGTGAATCATTATCTGAATTAGGTGAACAAATGACTATTGAAGAAAACAGCAGCAAGAATAATAGTACATATTTGGGATGGAAGAGATGCTTCCCCCGTGTAATTACTTTATAAACAACGTGATTTTACTGACTAGATAAAGTCATAATGACCATTTATTTCTCTCTCTCATTCTCTGGTATATTAGGAAACACAACATTGTATAACTTTCTCTTGCTTACTTGAATATTAAGCAACATTGTTACTATGCTTCTCTCAAGTCATAATGAATTATTCCATCCCACATTTCTGCTTTTCACTAGTTCATAAATAATGATATTTTGCATAATATTATCCCAATTGTTAAAAAAATATTTTGACATTTTAATTGACATTTAAATATTTGTGCTTGTCTTATAACCTGAAATAATGCAGTTTAAAATGCATAGAACATTTGTGAAATTTGTTTGTTGTCTCAGAACAGTTTTTCGATGTGCTATATGCATATTGACTATCTACTATATTGTAA
The DNA here is from genome assembly GCF_902686455.1 of Sciurus vulgaris. Lineage (NCBI taxonomy): Eukaryota > Metazoa > Chordata > Mammalia > Rodentia > Sciuridae > Sciurus > Sciurus vulgaris. The sequence continues at coordinate 15,149,513 of NW_027632956.1, read as the reverse complement.
GGTTCACCATGAATAAATTTTATTTTTTTTTCAATTTTTATGTTTGTCACAGACTCTATCTGTAATTTTCTTTGCTTCAAAATCTACAGCATTGTATCTATTGTCCAAGACCTCCTAGCTTTTGCTGAGACTTCACTGAGAGCTGCTCTTTTGTGTTTAATGTGGGGCAGGAGAGATGGGCTAGTAGGAAATTTAAAATAATAATTTGGATATAGGTACATGGAGGAGGGGAAATGTTGCCATTGTATCAAATCCCAAAATTTATCTTATAATTTTCTGTTCATCTTACAAGATGATATCTGTTAGATACCTGAAACAAAATTCTAATTTTCCTTCAGAACTCATTGAATTCTTGGTATTACTTAAATCCAATATGTTCGGGGGCATTTTTTGTTTGTTTGTTTTTTGATACCAGGGATTGATCCCAATAGTGTTTCACCACTGAGTCACATCTCTAGCCCTGTTTAACACTTTGAGATGGGGTCTTGGTAATTTGTTTAGGGTCTCGCTAAACTGCTTAGGACCTTGATACATAGCTAAGGCTACCTTTGAACTTGTGATCCTTGTTAGCAGGTCCAGCTCAGTGTGTTCATTTTTAAAGTAATAGAGCCTTGCCATTATGTTTGCCAGTGATATTCAGAAATAAAATAAGCACAGTATGCATCTTCATGGGTGGTTCATGGGACATGTTTTTCTGTGGGGGGAGGAGTGGTACTGGGATTTGAACCCAGTACTACTCTAACATTGGGCTGTATACCTCATTTTTTTAGATTTCATTTTGAAACAGTCTTGGTAAATTGCTGGCTTTTTGTTTGGTGATCCTCCTACTTCAATTACCCAGGTAGCATGGGCACTCTACCTGACTTGGGACACTTTTTCCTTTTTTTTTGGGGGGGGGGTTACCAGCGATTGAACCCAAGGGTGCTACATCACTGAGAAACATCACCATTACTTTTTATTTTTTATTTTGAGAAAGAGTCTTGCTAATTTGCTCAGGGCCTCACTAAGTATCTGAGGCAGGCTTTGAATTCACAGTCTTTCTGCCACAGCCTCCCAAACCTCTGGGATTGTAAGCATGTACCACAACATTTGGCTAGGACATATTCTTTTAAAGTAATTAGTTACTGATCAACCTTTACTTTATACATTAATTTATATGTGGTTCTGAGTATTGAATCCAGTGCCTCACACATGCAAGGCAAGTACTCTACCACTGAGGCACAACCTCAACCCCAGGACATATCCTTAGTGAGTATTTGACTACAAGACATACCTCTTTTTTAAAAAAGTTATGAATCAAAGAAAATGAACCTACTTTTTGAGAACTAGTTAATATTTTAGACTAATTGCATATTTTCTGAAATATTTTAATATTATTTATTAAAACATGCTTACTTTGTAACCTGGTAAAATGTTTAGGATATCTAAACATTTTGTTTTCAAGTAGTATATATTGTTTTCTTTAATAACATTCCCTTATACAATAGTAACTTTGACAGGTAGTAGAGAAGAAAAAATAGAAACTGTTGAATTTCTTCTTCAACAGACTTACTTGATATAATACTTGAGGGTATCATAATAGATAATGAAGATATTGCAGGTAGCAAGGACTACCACAATGTGATATTGCATATTCCCTTGCTTTTATTAATAGCTTTGACAGAAATTCTGCATCTTTTCAGTCAGTGCCTCATAATTTCTTCCATCACATTGTTTCCTTATGGAGTTTTGGTTTGTTATTATTAGAATAAAAATTATATTACAATAAAGAGAGGTGTAGAATTTTTTTCTAAAATACTTGCCAGAATAGAGAATTCTGAGCTCATCAGATTTTTTAATTGTTTAATTTTCAAAAATTAATTCACACCATTTCCCCTAAAATTTAAATATAAAATTATAATATGAAGCAGCAATTCTTTTCCTAGGGTTATCCTAAAAAAAATTGAAACAGGTCTACAAAGACTTGTTCAGATTATTTGCCACTTATAAATAAATAACTTTTATTTTTGGTACCAGGGGTTGAACCCAGGGGCACTTAAACACTCTGCCACATCCTCAGCCTTTTTAATATTGTATTTAAAGAGAGGGTTTTGTTGAGTTACTTAGAGCTTGGCTAGGTTGCTGCAGTTGGCTTTGGAATTTCAATTCTTCTGCCTCTGTCTCTTGAACCACTGGGATTGTAGGAATGCACCACTGCATCTGGCCTAAACGAATTTAAAGCATTATATTTTAGGAAAGTTTCTGCTTGGTAATAGACCTGTGATTGTTTAAAGTTTCTTTATATTATAATCTAAAATTTGTAACAATAATTTTATAGTCTCTGTATAAATGACACTTAAGTTCTTTTGTTTAATTCACTAACTGACACACTTTGCTTGATGTCTCTCAGGAATGTAAGTTAGGCAAGGATTATATCTTTTGTATTCTATAGCATGTTTAATCACAAAACACATACTACATTGCCTGGGACCAGCACTAGCAGGAGTCCATAGGTTCCACTCAGGTAACGGGGCATGGGGAGACAGCATCGGCAATGGATGGAGAATGAAAGACACAGACTCTAGCTCTGGTGCAATCATTCCCACTTTATTCTGGGGAAGGCTGGGTTTATATACATTTTTCTTCAGGCTATAATGGCAGTCTTGTGGTTAATATTAAAGAAGTTTCCAAAGCATAGGCAGAAAACAGCAGCCTTACAGATTATCCTTACCTAATCACAATTGTTTTAAGAATATCTAACTACATCAATGAGCTAATACAATATATATTTCCTTAATATCTAAACTCTATGTGACCTAAGACTATTCTTATTATTCTTGCACTTAAAGCAATACACAAGAAGTCTCATGTGACCATCTCTACTAGGTCCATCTGGTTAATATCTAAATTGCTGAGTTAAGGGCTACAGGAGGGCAGCGGTCCCAAGGTTATTGTGTACCAACATTTATTATAGGGGTGACATATTCTTTGTAGGAAGGAAGGAATGTTGTGAAACCTTATTCTCTTACCCTACCACCATCGTTAGAATTTAACCAGCCTCTTGGAGACAGAGGCAGATCTATTACTATTTTCTCCAGAGGCATTCAGGGACTCATTGCACGGTTGCAAAATTATTTTTGACTTTGTTAGTGGTAAAGACCCATTGTTTTTCAGATTGTAGGTAATATTTTCTGGAATTTTTGTTGTATTCCCCTCGTCCCCTTAAGCAATCCGTTCAGACTGAAATGAGTAATATATTATCAGAAAAACACAGCAGGAAAATACACCATGCTCCGGAGCAAAACATCTGGCAATTCCCTTTAGGATGAGCCTTTGCAATCATCCTCCAGAGGAACTTTCTCAAGCACTGGATGGAATTCCGAATGCCCCCACAGCTCCCCCTTTTGTATTTTGTAAAGTGAAGAGGCCTTCTTGAATTTTTATTCTCTTGACTAGTCTGAGGATAACTCAGAGGACGACTGGAAGACAAAGAATTAAAATTAAAATACATACTCCAATCAAGCCATATTGTAATATTGTATTTAGGAATGTACTGTTAAATATAGTTGTTTTTATATTATGAAACATTTGGGAGGCCAAATTATCTGCTGGAACAACCGAGAGATGAGCCTGACTTAACATTTTTATTTGTAGTTGTAAAGCATTAATATCTGGTGCTATATTAATATTATTCCAAACTCCTTTAAGGTGAGTTTTAACTTGTTCTGAATTAGTACTATTATCAACCTTTAAGGGAGTAATACAAATCCATTTGTAGTTAGCATGACATTTAGTGGTCATTCTAGTTTGAATATTTTGAATCTCATTTCCCATAAAGAGAATAGCTTCTTCAAGAGCATTAATTCTTGTTTCTATTTTTTTATCAATTTGTTCTTGTGCCACTAAAGCCACAGAGACATTATGAGATAAATCATTTATGTGTGAAGCAGTATGAATTTCCTGTACAAGCGCTGTGGTTGAGAGAGCTAAAGAAGTGATTATACTGATTAAAGCTGTTATTCCTAGGATCAAAGCTGCAACAAATCTATTTTTTTAAATTTTAACACCTGGATCATCATACCAAGATTCTGTAAGATTAACTGGCAATATAACATAATTAGGCTGATGTACAATTAAACACACCTTTAAATCTTTAGACATGGTTGAATTAATACAATTAGTAAGAACACAATAATGGCAATAAATGTTATAATATTCCTTATTTTCAGTGATATTAAAATTATTTATGGTAGACATAAGAATAGCATGAGGAGCATTTATACAAGCAAGTACTGCAAAGTCATTAGGTTTACTTAACTTAGGTCTTTGTAATAATACTTTATTAGTAGCTGCTAATAGTTTATAGAAGTCAGGAAAGTAAGAGAATTCACCATTTATAAGGTCACTCTGATATATGGGTGTTACCCATTCAGGAGTAAACCATCTATGAATAGGCTCATTGGTAAAAAAAAGGGTTAAAATTAAAATGTACCTTTTTATACTGTCTTATCTTTAACCAAAGTTTATAATCAAAATCAGAAGACACAGAATAATCTGTAATAGTAGTAGCAGAGCATTGTGGCTTAAACTGTAGTGCAGTATGATGAAAACCACATTCAAGCAATTTTGGGAAATCTGTGTCTAAATTGAGTAGATTCCAAGAACTGTCTTTATGACTGTTAAAGTTGTCACACAGTTTAAAAGAAGGCGGTAAAGCCACTGAAATATTTGTATCATTATAATTAGCATATCCAAGTGAGGTTATCTCTAGGGACCATATATCTTTTGTTGTCTCCTGGAGAATCAGTAATGTAAGTCCTATAACTTAAAGGGAGACATCCCAATGGCACATGTAGATTATCTGTACTAAATCACATTGGTGTCTCTTCAGTAATTCCATGAAATGTAATTTTAGATGCTATTTTATGTGGTATTAAAGAATCTGAAATCCCTCCAAGTAATTGAGGTTCATTACTAAACACTTTAATATTAGATCTGCTCCAAGTAGTTGGATGCAGTAAGGGAGGATTTGGAAAATAGATCCAGTAAGCTTTCCCTTCATTATCATAAGCATGAATAGGCAGTACCTGAGTTGAAATGAGAGCAATCAATGCAAAAAACAAAGCCTCTGGGGTTTTAGGTTTTCCAGAGCTGTTCACCATGTGTTCAGCAGGGGCAGTCAGGCCTTTCACTTGTCCCCAAGTCAGCAGGTCTGAGTTGCGAGTTGTGGATGATTGTGCAAGATGCAACTTTTTCATCTTAAATACTAGCCCACCTTCATCCATCTGATTGGGTTGGTAAGAGATCCAATACTCTTTGTTTTTTCTCCTTTAAATAGGGCTCATTTTAGTGACATATTAATCTGTCTGGAATCCACAAAGGTGTTTCAGCAGCCTGTGGAAATACACAAGCATAGCCTTGACAGGATGTTAGCAAGACATCAGGTCCTCTCCATTTACCAGATAATAAATCTTTCCATTTTACTAAACTTTGTTTTGACCTTTTATTTTCCCAATGTCTCATCATTGCAGTATTTCCCTCCTTGTCAGTATTTAGATGATTTAAAACAAATAAAGCATGTTGTAAAATATGATGTGGGGAAGAGTATTTAAGCTCTCCCTCTTTTAGCTTATTTATTTGTATTTTTAATCTTTGATGGCTCCTTTCTACTATTGCTTGTCCTTGTGGGTTATAAGGAATTCATGTAGAATGAGAAATATTAAACCTGGAACAAAAATCTTTAAATGGTTTTGATGTATAAGCAGGAGCATTATCAGTTTTTAATTTTTTAGGTGTTTCTAAAACAGAAAAACAAAGGAATAAATGTTGAATCACATCCTTGTAGGCTTCCCCAGTTCTGGCTGAGGCCACAATAACATGAGAAAAGGTATTGAGTGTAATGTGAAGATAAGACAATTCTCCAAATTCTGATATATGAGTTACATCCATTTGCCATAAGACATTAGGTAAAAGTCCTCAAGGATTAACTCCCATCTGTGGAGAAGGAATAAATTTAGGGCAAACATGATAATTTTTAACAATACTTCTAGCTTCTTCTCTAGAAATATGAAATTGTTTTTGTGAGGCACATGAATTTTGATGATGATTTTTGTGTGATATAATAGCTTCTTCTATAGCTGTTAAAATAAAATTTTTAGTTAAGTGATCAGCATGGGTATTCCCCTGAGCAAGGGGACCAGGTAATCCGGAATGTCCCTGAATATGACCTATAAAGAAATGTGAAGTTCTGTTATGAATTAGATATTGAAGTTCTTGTAGCTTATGTATAATTTTAGACAAAAAGGAGAGCATTGCAGTTTCTATGGTTGGAAACATTTAGCAATGTATAATGAGTCTGTGTACAAGTTAAAGGGTTGAGCAACAGTCTTGAAAGCATAGATGACTGCTTCTAATTCAGCTCTTTGTGCAGAAGTTTCTTATGTCCATTGAACTGTGAGTTGAGAATTAATTATTGTAACTGCTTTTCCATTTGATGACCCATCTGTAAATATTAACATAGCATTGTTAATTGGAGTTGAGGAGCACCATTTAGGAAATATTATTTCTGTTTGAAGTAAAAAATGTAGTAAAGGATTATTGGGCAAGTGGAAAGAAATTTTTCCTCTAAAATTTAGAAATGCAATAGCCCATTGATCATCAATTTGTAATAATTGGTCAAATTGTTCTCTTGTGTAAGGAATAATTATTTCATGCATTTCACAAGCAAACAATTCTTTACTTCTAAATCTGGCCTTTAATACCAAACAAGCTACCATAGTAGGATAAGACATTAATATTTTCTTTCCTGATACTGGTAAGTGTATCCATTCAAGTGGATCATTTTGCCATAAACAACCTGTTGGAGTACGCTTTGTTTTTGGCACAATAAAAACCCAAGGCAAGTTATAATTAACTTGTTGCAAGTAATGTTTTTGAATTGCAGTTTTAACAACTTGTAAGGCTTGTTCTCCTTCTTTAGTTAATACTCTACTTGAGTTAGGATCTGAATCACCCTTTAGTATTTCAATCAAAAGTTTTAAATCATTAGTTGAGAGTTTTAAATAAAGTCTAATCCAATTTATATATCCCATTAATTTTTGAAAATCATTTAATGTTAATAATTTGTCTTTTCGAATTTGTAACTTTTGAGAGCTGACACAATCTGTTTTATAGTTCTTCCTAAATAATTATAAGTAGGTTCCTGTTGAATTTTTTCAGGAGCCACTATCAGACCACACCTCTGTAAATCTTTAATTAAATCCTGTAATATTATTTGTAACAAATGGCTTTGAGAATGTGCAATCAATATATCATCCATATAATGAATCATATAGCAGTCTGGATACTTTTGTCTACAATTAATTAAGGCTTGATCTACAAACTTTTGACATAATGTAGGACTACTTCTTATTCCTTGAAGTAATACTTTCCATTGAAATCTTTGATAAGGCCTTTGTAAGTTAGGCGATGGTAAACTAAAAGCAAAACCCATCTATCTAGTTTAGCTAAAGGAATAGTAAAGAAGAAATCTTATATATCAATGACTATAATATGATAGCCTTTAGGGACAGCTGCAGGAGAAGGACATTCTCCACTAGCTGCAGAGTATAAGGGGTGTAGGTCCTAAATCTTTTATAGCTGCTTTTAGTTCTTTTAACATTTTAAAAGAGAGAGGCTACAATGAGGCTCTCCTCCCTCATCTATAGACCATACTATAGGGCAAAAAATTCTAAGATCTCCCTGTTTTTGTGCCTTACTAACAACACCTAGAAATCCTCCCTTGGACTTTCCTTTTTATTTTATCTGAGGGTTTAGGGAGGGCCAGCACAACAGGAGCCACTAAAGGTGGATCCTCATTATGATATCTGAAAGTGGCTTCTTCCAAGTCCTCTTCATCAGATGGGGACAGCTGATCAGGCAGACCTTTCTCCTTTTTCCCGTCTTCATCATAGTCTGATTCACTTTCACTTTCACTCCGAGTTTCCTCTGTATATTTTTTAACCGAGGCTTTCAGCAAAGGCTCCTTTTCTGACATTTCATCTGGTGATCTTACCCTTTTACTTAACTGCTCACATTCATGTCTATTGTCTAAACAGTCCCTAAAAAGATTTCACAATGCAAAAGCATTGGTGGAAACTCTTTCATTGCCATATAATCTATGATGCACATGCATAGCATCACCTAACTTTTTCCAGGTTTTAACATCTAAAGTACCCTGTTCAGGAAACCAAGGGGCACATTCTTGCAAAAAATTAAAAAATCTTTTTAATTGGGCTGTTCCTACATGTGTTCCTCTTTTAGTTAATAAGTACTTAGCAATATCAATAAATAATGCTCATTCTTAGCTTTCACTACCTCCCATGGTAGCTGTTCTGAATATCCTTGCCACTCCTTTCTCGGCCTTCTCTACCAAGGAGTCCGTGGCACCCCAGGAAGGATCCTAGTTGACTCGAAAAGGAAAAAAAAAATTAATATTAATAAATGGGGGGTTTACCAGAGTGCCCCACATTGGGCGCCACTTTCCAGGGTCCAGCCCTAGCAGGAGTCCATGGGTTCCATTCAGGTAATGGGGTGCAGGGAGACAGTGTCGGCGATGGATGGAGAATGAAAGACACAGACTCTAGTTCTGGTGCAATCAATCCCACTTTATTCTGGGGAAGGCTGGGTTTATATACATTTTTCTTCAGGCTATAATGGCAGTCTTGTGGTTAATATTAAAGAAGTTTCCAAAGCATAGGCAGAAAACAGCAACCTTACAGATTATCCTTACCTAATCACAATTGTTTTAAGAATATCTAACTATGTTGATGAGCTAATACAATGTTTATTTTCTTAATATCTAAACTCTATGTGACCTAAGACTATTCTTATTATTCTCACAGTTAAAGCGATAGACAAGTAATCTCATGTGACCATCTATCTCTACTAGGTTCATCTGGTTAATATCTAAATTGCTGAGTTAAGGGCTACAGGAGGGCAGTGGACCCAATGGTTATTGTGTACCAACGTTTATTATAGGGGTTACATATTCTTTGTAGGAAGGAAGGAATGTTGTGAAACCTTATTCTCTTACCCTACCACCATCGTTAGAATTTAACCAGCCTCTTGGAGACAAAGGCAGATCTATATCTATTTTCTCCAGAGGCATTCAGGGACTCATTGCATGGTTGCAAAATTATTTTTGACTTTGTTAGTGGTAAAGACCCATTGTTTTTCAGATTGTAGGTAATATTTTTTGGAATTTTTGTTGTATTCCCCTTGTCCCCTTAAGGAATCCGTTCAGACTGAAATGAGTAATATATTATCAGAAAAACACAGCAGAAAATACACCATGCTCCAGAGCAAAACATCTGGCAATTCCCTTTAGGATGAGCCTTTGCAATCATCCTCCAGAGGGCCTTTGTCAAGCACTGGATGGAATTCCGGACGCCCCCGCACTAGGTAGTAAATTCATGAAGGAATGGATGTAAAAAATCTTCAGAGAGTCAAAGTCAGCAAATGGATAAAATGAGTATAATAGTTTTATGATTATCTAATTTTTATTATATGAGAAAGGAATAGATAATACCTAGATTAAAATATTTTCATTAATATTTTTCATAAGAAATTATTTTAACTGCACTAATTTGTACGAATAGTCCTAGACATGAGTTTATATATAGTCATCTCTATTACAACTTTAGTTTTCTGCTTTGCTTTCCCAATCCTTCCCATGTCATCCTGAGTCTTTGGCTGGTGATGGAATTATTTTCAAATACTGTGAACCACAGAACCCGTGGTGAAGCCTATCAGGCTTCCACCATCTCAAAGCACATATTCCTTCCTCCACCAGTACACAGGGTCTTTCGAGAAACTCCCATTTCAGAGACCCCACAGTGTTACTGGAGGAAGCCTTGGCTTCATCATGACAATGCCCAGAAATGGAAGCAGATTTAGTAATTTGATTGTCTATTTTATCTAACTTTCTGATTGTAGAGCATGCATGTTGTTAGGCTTTAGTCTGCCAGTCTTTATTATCTGCTTTATCTTTGCCAGTTAAAAAAAAAAAGTTAAGAGTAGGAAGTACATCAGAAAGATAGAAGATTCTAGAGAGGGTACTTTTGATTCTACAGAGAAGAAATATTTTCATACATGTCCATCAGAAAGAAACCAAATCCTATAAGAAGAACATGCAGAATTTCAAAATGGTTGGCAGCTTATGGTGGTGCTTAATTTAGGATCATACCTCATTAATGCTTGAAATAATCACTATAGACTTTTGGGACTAATGACACGTTAATTAACTCAGGCTGACTCCTTAAGCCCTGGCAAGTGAGCAAGATCAGGGCCTCAAAGGCGGTTTCAAAAGTTAATGATGATAAATGGGACCACCATCAGGGTTGGTTAACAACAGTTCCATGAACGGGATCAGCTCATGCTTGCCATATAGTCCTTTGGGACTCGCCTTTGTGAACCCCCCATGCTTGGCTGACCTTTAAGCTGAATGGTTCCCACCTAGCCTTTACCCTACATAAAAGCTGTGTGACTTCCTCAATAAATGAGTTTCTGCTGTGACCCTGACCAGTCTGATTGTCCTCCGCCCGGAAGGCTGGGAGCGGGCGGTCAGTCGGCCCTACCTATCCGGGTCTGAACTGTTGGGGAGTGTCCCCTTCCCTTGTAACTGGTCAAGAAGAGCAAGGGGGCTTAAGACCCCAACAATAGACTAGTAGAATATTTAGATTATAGCCTCAGATGTTACTCTTTTATTATTATGTCATTTTAAATATCCAGGAAAATACATATCTGAAAGTTTCTATTTATTTTATATCTATTTCCCTGATCATTTTTGGTGGCATCTATTTTTAAAAATTTCAAAAAAAAATTTAGTTGCAGATGAGCTGAAGGCCTTCATTTTGTTTGTTAATTTTTATGTGGCGCTAAGGAGGAATCCTAAGAGCCTCACATGTACTGAGAAAACACTTTACCACTGAGCCTCAATGATAGCACTAGTGGTTTCATTTTTAAAATTCATGATTGATTTGACTTTTGCAACATGTTATTTTTAAACATAACAATTCAAAATTTCTTGAAATTTTTTTGGGGTACCAGGATTGAACTCATGGGCAATCGACCACTGAGCCAAAACCCCAGCCCTATTTTATATTTCTATTTTATTTAGAGACAGGGTCTCACTGAGTTGCTTAGTGCCTCACTTTTGCTGAGACTGGTTTTGAACTCACCACCCTCCTGCCTCAGCATTACAGGTGTGTGCCACCACACCCAGCTAAACATAACAATTTTATTGTTTCATTAGTTAATTATATTTACTGAAGTTTCTGAGCACTTTTTCTACTGCTTACATTTTTCCTTGCCATGGCAGGCTGATTATTTCCTGATATGTTTCATAAAATTTGGAAACATGAACTCATGCAGTTTTTATCTGTGGGTAAAGTGTGTAGCCTTTACCTGTTTAGGTGTGAGCTTACAGAATGGTGTGCTGCAGTCAGCTCACACTGAGAGATGATTCTTAAATTTGCAGCAATTTTGCCTGTTAAACATGGCTATTATTAATTTTTAATCATATAGAGTTATAATTAAGATAAAGTCAGAAGTAAAAGTAATCAATATGCAAGAATAAATATTTCTGATTGTTCTAGTGCTTTTTACTATTGTTATCTATGCAGTAAGAGTTACTTCTGTAGTATATTTATTACAAAGTACCATGTAATGGTGTGCTACTGCGTATTTTTCCCATTGTTACACATTCAGTGTCATGTTGGTAGTGTGAAGTTTGCTGTGGAGGACTGTTGCCAAAGGAAATCAGAAAACACTGCAGGTCAGGGCTTGACTGACTGTTGATTGTCTAACTCAGGGGCTTGTTAATACATTTTTAGATTTTGTGACTATAGTCTCTGTTGCATATTCTTATCTTTTATTAGTAACATTGAAAATGCAGAAACAAAACAAAACTAAATGAACAACCAAAAAGAAGTTTAGTTCAGGAAACACAAAAACATTTATTCTTGTACTGGACTCTTGGTCTAGATTTAAGAAAGCAATGTTGAAAGTGTTAGGGAATGAGATAAAATTTAAATTTACTGTATCTCTAGCTATTATGTAGTGAATGGCACAAAAGTTGAGCAAGTAAGTGTTCTTCTGATTCTCTAAAACAACTACAGCAAAGAAAACTCTTACCCCACTGACAAATTAGTAAAGTTCTGACATAAACCTGCATTGTTTTCATTTTTCTTCATGGGATCAAAACTACCAATGAGCAGTTGTGTTTGTATCATACTTGATTGTTAATAACATAATAATTTGATTGTGTCAGGTAGCATTCAAGTTTTTATTCATAATCTGAGACTACCAAACTTACCTTGTAATAATTTTGCAAGAGACTGGTGTTTCTGTGAGGACTCAGTTGCAGTTTAGACACCCAAGGCTTCACCTTTTATCCCACTGTTCACCTAAACCCAAGCACTTTTCTGCTAGTGTCAGCAACCTCTACCAAGAAAGTTACAGTCTGTTTATGCTTAAAAGCTCTTGACTTTCAATTCTTTCTTTGTAAAATGTGCTTCCTGGTTATTGCCTATACATTCTTGCAACCACCTTAACAAATTTAAGCATTATATTTTGATCTGCATTTCATTGAGGTAGGAAAATTTTAAAATGATCTAGGAATATAAGGCATGTTTAAATACTTTAATATTTTTAAGTGTGACAGAAAAAACAATTGTGACTGTAGATGTATCTGATATCAATTTTTAAGAGATTAGGTATCAATCACCAATACAATCATTTATGCTACAAAGTTAATTTGTCTAGATATCAACATAAAATTTCTCCATAATCTCATTATAATAGAAGTGTATTCCATTATCATTTGCAACTGCTTATTGTAAGAACCCCCCAAAAAAAACATGCCAGACATGGGAATTGACATAAGAAGGTTTATTAAGCAAACAGTGTCTCCCTGCAGGGTAATAGAGAAAATGAGAGGAAAAGAGAGAACACATGCAAGAGAGAGTGTGAAAATCAAGGAGGAGAGAGAAAGTGAGTAGGAGAGAGAAAGCATGAGAAAAGATTGTTGGGGTGCTATCCTTAAGCAGTTGAATTCCACCAAGTTAACAGGGAACCAATAACGGAGAAGCATACTTGCAAGCTGACTGATGAACCAATAGCTAGCTAGGATGTTCACAGACTGACAAGTAGTTGGGAGTCAGGGAAATGGCTGCAGTAGAAAGGGCAGGGGAGTAGCTTTACATTATATTGCATTCCCCCATTCCCTGTTTCTGTTTTTATAAGAAAATCTTTTCTTCTCCACTTTTTTCCCACCTTACCTTCTTTCTGCCTAAGTGATTAGGTGCTGGTTTTCAGATGAGATGTAAAAAGTCCATTCTCCCAGGGACAGTCTTCAACTTCCAGACTTCCAGAGGCAGATGGTTTTCATGGACTTCATTTCCTCTATTTGACTGATCCCGTATTTCTACACTAACTGCCTGTCCCCAATTCTGGATTTATTCTCCTCTCTAATTTTAGGAACTCCTTTACTGCTGTAGGGAAAAGGGGTGATGACCACTCTGGCTTCTTTGAGCTGGAAAGGGGCACCATGGGGCAAGTACTTTGGAGTTCCCTTTTTAGAAATCAGGTCAATCAAGCATTCCATGGTAGAAGTCTCATTGGGGAAGAGCAGGTTGTAAAGGTATCTGGGGGTGTGTGCTTCTATGAGGAAGAAAAAGAGACATGAGGTGGCTGCTCAGAGGAGAAGGCGAGTGGTGAGTTGTTTGGACTTAAAGTGACAGCGCCTGAACACAGGGGGGCTGCCTGGAGGATAAGTGTGGTGAGTTGCTTGGTCTTGAGTGGCCGCACCAGAGCTCCGGGCGGTTGCCCAGAGGACCCGTGCAGCGGGTCACGTGGATTCAGAGCCACTCAGAGCGACCGCTCCTGAACACCCGGGGAGTTATCTGGAGAAGGAGGAGGAACGGGGAGGGTCACTTCGACTTGGAGTGAGTGATTGCCCAGGGCTACAGGTGGTTGGTGGGAGGAGGAGGCACGAAGTGAGTTTCTTGGACTCCTAGTGACCACACCAGAATACTGGGCAGCTGTCTGGAGGAAGAGGCCTGTGGCAGGTCTCTGGGACTCAGAGCGATTGTTCGGGGCCCCAGGTGGCTGCTCAGAGGAGGGGCCGCATAGCCAGGCGATTAGGTGCAGAGCAGGGTCCCAGGATCTAGGAGGCTTCTGGGTGGAAGAGCCCCACAGAGACAAGCTTAGGGCGGAGCGAAGGTTCCAGGCCTGTGGGCAGATTCTCTGAGGAGGGGCAGCCTAAGGAGATTCATCTGCGAAGGGTGAGGCTCCCAGGCCCAGGAAGCAGAGCCGGGCCCCTGGGAACTTTGCAGAGGAAGGCAGCCCAGCCCAGGCAGTAGCTGTAAATTGAGGGGAACCTCTAGGAGGGAACTGACCAGCGAGACCTCCCCACCAGGTGAGTCTTCCCTGCTGGGTGAGGTTTCCCCACAAGGACGGTAAAACCAGAGACTCAGGCCCAAACAGGCCTTGCCTCAGCCCGCAGCCTAGATCCCCTTTGGATGTCCATTGGTCAACAAGTGGAGGCAACTCTGCCCACTAGCAGGGATTCTACCCCACCTGAAGGCCACCACTCCTAGAGAGGCAGCTTCCTTGTGGAGCACCGCATTATCAACTTCCTCCAAGACTTCAGCCTACTGAAGGCTAAGGGGGGATATATATAGAAATCTTCAGGGACATTGTAAGTCAAGAGAGGAAATCTGCAATATCTCAGCGGTCCTCTGATACCTGAACAATATGAGAAAACAAGGAAAGAAAATGCTGCAAACAAATCTAGATGTTACATCAATAAAACCCAATGACAGCATGGCAGAAGAAATGACAGAAAAGGAGTTCAGAATGTACATAATTAAAATGATCAGAGAAGCAAACGATGAGATGAAAGAGCAAATGCAAGCATTGAATGATCGCACCAATCGACAGTTTTCAAGATGGCGGCCTAGAGGGTGGCTGCATTTCATGTTGCTCCAGGACTCAGGATTCAAAAGAGGAGGTATTGAGACACTTGGGACCAACTCAAAGCAGCCGGGTGACTCTCACCCATTGGGAAGGCATCCCGGATGGGACAGTGGTCCCGGAACGCAGGGAACTTTGTGAAGTAGAGCTGCCGGCGAGACACCCCTCCCCCCACTGGAGCAGTGAACGCGGACAACTGGGAGCGCCGTAAAGGAGGCCGCTTGGCACAGCGCTGGGACTCGGAGCAACTACTGGGGCTCCAGCGGCTGCCCAGGAGAGGAGTGGTGAGGAGAGCCCAGGGGAGGTGTGGACTCAGAACACCGGGGCCTGCCCTGAGGAGGAGGAGGAGGAACGTGGCCACTTGGATTCGGAGTGACTGCACCAGAGCTACAGGCGGTTGCCAGAGGAGAAGCTGCACGGCAAGCTGTTTGGACTCTAAGCGACCACTTCTGAACACCGGGGCCTGCCCTGAGGACGAGGAGGAGGAAGAGGAGCGTGGCCGCTTGGATTCGGGGTGACTACACCAGAGCTACAGGCAGTTGCCAGAGAAGGGGCTGTGTGGCGAGCTGTTTGGACTCAGACCACTTCTGAACCCCGGGGCCTGCCCGGAGGAGGAGGAGGAGGAGGAGGAGGAGCGTGACGGGTCGTTTGGACTTGCAGTGACTACATTAGTGCTCCAGGCGGCTGCTCAGAGGAGAAGGCGAGTGGTGAGTTGTTTGGACTTAAAGTGACAGCGCCTGAACACAGGGGGGTTGCCTGGAGGATAAGCGTCATGGGTCGCTTGGTCATGAGTGGCCGCACCAGAGCTCCGGGCGGTTGCCCAGAGGACCCGTGCAGCGGTTCACGTGGATTCAGAGCCACTCAGAACGACCGCTCCTAAACACCTGGGGGGTTATCTGGAGAAGGAGGAGGAACGGGGAGGGTCACTTCGACTTGGAGTGAGTGATTGCCCAGGGCTACAGGTGGTTGGTGGGAGGAGGAGGCACGAAGTGAGTTTCTTGGACTCCTAGTGACCACACCAGAATACTGGGCGGCTGTCTGGAGGAAGAGGCCTGTGGCAGGTCTCTGGGACTCAGAGCGATTGTTCGGGGCCCCAGGTGGCTGCTCAGAGGAGGGGCCGCATAGCCAGGCGATTAGGTGCAGAGCAGGGTCCCAGGATCTAGGAGGCTTCTGGGTGGAAGAGCCGCACAGAGACAGGCTTAGGGTGGAGTAAAGGTTCCAGGCCTGTGGGCAGATTCTCTGAGGAGGGGCAGCCTAAGGAGATTCATCTGCAAAGGGTGAGGCTCCCAGGCCCAGAAGGCAGGGCCGGGACCCTGGGAACTTTACAGAGGAAGGCAGCCCAGCCCAGGCGGTAGCTGTAAATTGAGGGGAACCTCTAGGAGGGAACTAAAGAGCCAGTGAGTCTTCCCTGCTGGGTGAGGTTTCCCCACAAGGACGGTAAAACCAGAGACTCAGGCCCAAACAGGCCTTGCCTCAGCCCGCAGCCTAGGTCCCCTTTGGATGACCATTGGTCAACAAGTGGAGGCACCTCTGCCCACTAGCAGGGATTATACCCCACCTGAAGGCCACCACTCCTAGAGAGGCAGCTTCCTTGTGGAGCACTGCATTATCAACTTCCTCCAAGACTTCAGCCTACTGAAGGCTAAGGGGGGATATATATAGAAATCGTCAGGGACATTGTAAGTCAATAGAGGAAATCTGCAATATCTCAGCGGTCCACTGATACCTGAACAATATGAGAAAACAAGGAAAGAAAATGCTGCAAAAAATCTAGATGTTACATCAATAAAACCCAATGACAGCATGGCAGAAGAAATGACAGAAAAGGAGTTCAGAATGTACATAATTAAAATGATCAGAGAAGCAAACGATGAGATGAAAGAGCAAATGCAAGCATTGAATGATTGCACCAATCGACAGTTAAAAGAGCAAATACAGGAAGCAAAAGATCATTTCAATAAAGAGTTAGAGATCTTGAAAAAAAACCAAACAGAAATCCTTGACATGAAGGAAACAATAAACCAAATTAAGAACTCCATAGAAAGCATATCCAATAGGATAGAAACCTGGAAGACAGAACCTCAGACATTGAAGACAAAATATTTAACCTTGAAAACAAAGTTGAACAAACAGAGAAGATGGTAAGAAATCATGAACAGAATCTACAAGAACTATGGGATATCATGAAAAGACCAAATTTAAGAATTATCGGGATTGAGGAAGGTCTAGAGAAACAAGCCAAAGGAATGAACACTTTATTCAATGAAATAATATCAGAAAATTTCCCAAATCTGAAGAATGAAATGGAAAATCAAGTTCAAGAGGCTTTTAGGACTCCAAATACACAAAATTACAACAGACCCACAGCAAGGCATATTATAATGAAAATACCTAACATACAAAATAAAGACAGAATTTTAAAGGCTGTGAGAGAAAAGAACCAAATTACATTCAGGGGGAAACCAATACGGATATCAGCAGATTTTTCAATCCAGACCCTAAAAGCTAGAAGGTCCTGGAACAACATTTTTCAAGCCCTGAAAGAAAATGGATGCCAACCAAGAATCTTATACCCAGCAAAACTTACCTTCAAATTTGACAATGAAATAAAATCCTTCCATGATAAACAAAAGCTAAAAGAATTTACAAAAAGAAAGCCAGCATTACAGAACATTCTCAGCAAAATATTCCATGAGGAAGAGATGAAAAACAAAGACATAAATCAGCAAAGGGAGGAATTATCCTAAAGGAATTGTCAAATAAAGGAGGAATCAAGTTGTGTCAAACAAATAAATAAAATTTAAAAAATGAACCAAATGACCGGGAAACCAAATCATATCTCTATAATAACCCTGAGTGGTAATGGCCTGAATTCACCAATCAAAAGACATAGACTGGCAGATTGGATTAAAAAGAAAGATCCAACAATATGTTGCCTGCAAGAGACTCACCTCATAGAAAAGGATACCCATAGACTAAAGGTGAAAGGATGGGGAAAAACATATCATGCACATGGACTCAGCAAAAAAGCTGGAGTATCCATCTTCATTTCAGATAATGTGGACTTCAAGCCAAAGATAGTCAGAAGGGATAAAGAAGGACATTTCATACTGCTTAAGGGAAGCATAAATCAGCAAGGTATAACAATCATAAACATCTATGCCCCAAAGAGTGGCTCATCCATGTATGTCAAACAAATCCTTCTCAATTTCAGAAACCAAATAGACCATAACACAATAATACTAGGTGATTTTAACATGCCTCTCTCACCACTGGACAGATCTTCCAGACAAAAATTGAACAAAGAAACCATGGATCTCAATAACACAATCAGTAATTTAGACTTAACGGACATTTATAGAATATACCATCCAACCAAGAGCGAATACACTTTCTTCTCAGCAGCACATGGTTCCTTCTCTAAAATAGACCATATATTATGCCACAAAGCTAATGTTAGCAAATACAAGAAGATAGAGACACTAGCATGTATTCTATCAGATCATAATGGATTGAAGTTAGAAATAAATGAAAGAGTAAAACACAGAAACTATTCCAACATCTGGAGATTAAACAATATGCTATTATATGATGAATGGATAACAGAAGATATTAGGAAGGAAATTAAAAAATTCTTAGAGGTAAATGAGAACAAAGAAACATCATATCAAAATCTCTGGGACACTATGAAAGCAGTACTTAGAGGGAAATTTATTTCATGGAGCGCATTTAAGAAGTAAAACTCAACAAATAAACGACCTAACACTACAGCTCAAAGCCCTAGAAAAAGAAGAAGAAGACAGCACCAAAAGTAGTAGTAGACAGGAAATAGTTAAACTCAGAGCTGAAATCAATGAAATTGAAACAAAAGAAACAATACAAAAAATTGACAAAATAAATAGATGGTTCTTCGAAAAAATAAACAAAATTGATAAACCTTTAGCCACACTAACAAAGAGAAGACGAGAGAAAACCCAAATCACTAAAATTCGGAATGAACAAGGAAATATCACAACAGACAGGATGGAAATACAAAACATAATTAGAAGCTATTTTGAAAATCTATACTCCAACAAAATAGAAAATTTCGAAGACATCAACAGGTTTCTAGAGACATATGAATTGCCTAAACTGAACGAGGAGGACATAAACAATTTAAATAGACCAATGTCAAGTACTGAAATAGAAGAAATCATCAAAAGCCTACCAACAAAGAAAAGTCCGGGACCAGATGGGTTCTCAGCCGAGTTCTACAAAACCTTTAAAGAAGAGCTCATTCCAATACTTCTCAAAGTATTCCATAAAATAGAAGAGGAGGGAACCCTCCCAAACTCATTCTATGAAGCCAATATCACACTGATACCTAAACCAGACAGAGACTCATCAAGGAAAGAAAATTTCACCAATATCCTTAATGAATATCGACGCAAAAATTTTCAACAAAATTTTAGCAAATCGCGTACAAAAACATATTAAAAAGATAGTGCACCATGATCAAATGGGTTTCATCCCAGAAATGCAAGGTTGGTTCAACATCAGGAAATCAATAAATGTAATTCACCATATTAATAGACAAAGTCAAGAATCACATGATTATTTCAATAGATGCAGAAAAAGCATTTGATAAAATACAGCACCTCTTCATGCTCAAAACACTAGAAAAAATAGGGATAGTGGGAACATTCCTTAACATTGTAAAGGCCATTTATGCTAAGCCCATGGCTAATATCATTCTAAATGGTGAAAAACTGAAAGCATTCCCCCTAAAAATGGGAACAAGGCAGGGATGCCCTCTTTCACCACTTCTATTCAACATCGTTCTTGAGACTCTGGCCAGAGTAATTAGACAAACCAAAGAAATTAAAGGGATACGAATTGGAAAAGAAGAACTCAAACTATCCCTGTTCGCTGATGACATGATTATATATTTAGAGGAACCTGGAAATTCCACCAGAAAACTCTTAGAACTCATAAGTGAATTCAGTAAAGTAGCAGGTTACAAGATCAATGCTCATAAATCCAACGCATTTTTATACATAAGTGATGAATCTTCAGAAAGAGAAATTAGGAAAACTACCCCATTCAAAATAGCCTCAAAAAAAAATAAAATACTTGGGAATCAATCTCACAAAAGAGGTGAAAGACCTCTGCAATGAGAACTATACAACACTAAAGAAAGAAATTAAAGAACACCTTAGAAGATGGAAAGATCTCCAATGTTCTTGGATAGGCAGAATTAATATTGTCAAAATGGTCATACTACCTAAAGTGCTATACAAATTCAATGCAATTCCAATTAAAATCCCAATGACGTACCTTACAGAAATAGAGCAAGCAATTATGATATTCATCTGGAAGAATAAGAAACCCAGAATAGCTAAAGCAATCCTTAGCAGGAAGAGTGAAACAGGGGGTATTGCAATACCAGATCTTCAACTCTACTACAAAGCAATAGTAACAAAAACGGCATGGTATTGATACCAAAATAGAAAGGTAGATTAAAGGTACAGAATAGAGGATACGGACACAAACCCAAATAAATACAATTTTCTCATACTAGACAAAGGGGCCAAAAATATGCAATGGAGAAAAGATAGCCTCTTCAACAAATGGTGCTGGGAGAATTGGAAATGCATATGCAACAGAATGAAACTAAACCCATATCTCTCACCATGCACGAAACTAAACTCAAAATGGATTAAGGACCTTGGAATCAGACCAGAGACCCTGCAGATTATAGAAGAAAAAGTAGGTCCAAATCTTCACCTTGTTGGTCTAGGATCAGACTTCCTTAACAGGACTCCCATAGCACAAGAACTAAAAGCTAGAATCAACCACTGGGATAGATTCAAACTAAAAAGCTTTCTCTCAGCAAAGGAAACTATCAGCAATGCAAAGAAAGAGCCTACAGAGTTGGAGAATATCTTTGCCAATCATACTTCAGATAGAGCACTAATCTCCAGAATCTATAAAGAACTCAGAAAACTCTACTCCAAGAATTCAAATAATCCAGTCGACAAATGGGTTAAGGAAATGAATAGACACTTCACAGAAGAAGATCTACAAGCAATCAACAAACATATGGAAAAATGCTCAACATCTCTAGTAATAAGAGAAATGCAAATCAATACACCCTAAGATTCTATCTCACCCCAATTAGAATGACGATTATCAAGAATAGGAGCAACAACAGGTGTTGGCGAGGATGTGGGGAGAAAGGTACACTCATACATTGCTGGTGGGGCTGCAAATTAGTGCAGCCACTCTGGAAAGCAGTGTGGAGATTCCTTAGAAAACTTGGAATGGACCCTCCATTTGACCCAGCTATCCCACTCCTTGGCCTATACCCAAAGGACTTAAAATCAGCATACTACAGAGATACAGCCACATCAATGTTCATAGCTGCTCAATTCACAATAGCCAGACTGTGGAACCAACCTAGATGCCCTTCAATTGATGAGTGGATAAAGAAACTGTGGTATATATATATATATATACAATGGAATATTACTCAGCCATAAAGAATGATAAAATTATGGCATTTGCAGGCAAATGGATGAAATTGGAGAATATCATGCTAAGTGAGATAAGCCAATCACAAAAAGCCAAAGGACAAATGATATCGTTAATAAGTGGAGGATGACATATTGGGGGGGAGGGAAGGGTTAGTGTTAGGGTTAGAGTTAGGGTTAGGGAGGGGGGCAAGTATGGAGGAAGGAAGTACTGTATAGAGGGTAAAGAGGGGTGGGAGGGGTAGGGGGAAGGGAAAAAATAACAGAATGAATCAAACAACATTATGTAAATTTATGATTACACAAATGGTATGCCTTTACGCCATGTAGAAACAGAGAAACAACATGTATCCCATTTGTTTACAATAAAAAAAAAAAGAAAAAGAGACATGAGTACTGAAATGAGATTAGTACAAGATAAATGTTGCAGAATCTGGAACATGCTTACCAGGGGGTGGACGAACTGAGAAGTTGTTCCCATAACAAGGCCTAACAAAGGCTGGAGAGGACAAGGCCTTTATTTGAGAACTTTAACATTGTCCAGCTTATCAGAAATGTAAACACAATATTTAGTAGAGATCTCTATATTTCTGTTACTAGCAAACATAGATTAAGCCTACCTGTGTCTGCAGGCCTTAAACTGACTAAAAATTCTTACTCTGGCAGTTTCTCTTGATAGTTATCAGGCACATTTGCCTAAGAATCTCTCTTTTGTAGCTTTTAGTCTTTATTCTAGTGGGCTAAAACAAGTGGACATCTTAAGTTATATTTAACTATTATTACTTTTAAATGCCCAAGAATGGCTATATAATGGTTTTAACTGTTTTACTAGGTATCTAAGATCAAACTGGTCAAAGTGACCTGTTCCTGTCTGCTAAAGAGTCAGCTGAGTTCCCACAGGGGTCACTTGTAGAGAACTTGAGAGCCTTAGCTTTAGTGCCATCTGTTAGGCAGGGTCTCCTAGATGAGGTGGCTTACCTTAAAAGCACCAGGGGTGTCTCCCTTTTTCCTTGACCCTCCTGTGCAGCAGGTGCACTGATTGGTTTTTCATCCTCTAGTAGCCTCATCAATACTCCTGATCAGGAGGTCATGTGACCAGAGTTTCAAAGCTCCTTAGAGAGATCCTCTTGTTCCCTGGATTCAGGCTGACTGAGGCAAGACCCAAATACTGGCTTATCTTGGCCTCTGTATTTAATGTCAATCTATAAGTTTGATCCTTACCATTCAGCAATCCAGAATCACCAGTAATAAAGTAAGAGTGCTGGGCTTTAATTTCAATGTCTATGACTTTACAGTTATTTACCCACTTTTATCAAAATGGGGTCTACATTATCTGTCCTATATGATTTCAAGTTAATTTATGGTGTTTGCTCTTGAAGCAGTACTTCTGCAAAATATTAATCAGACAACAGTTTGAGTTTACAAGGAAAATACAAAATGGAATCACCAACAGTAAAACATTCAGTTTGTGCAATAGCTATCTTGAATTTTGACTAAGTTATTCATTATCACCCTGTTTGAGATCATAGTAATCTTTACAATAAACATCAAACTTTTGAACACAACTTTAAATGAGTTAAAGTGTGGCTTACTTTGGAGGAATTCTAACATGTAGCAGGGTGAGGCAGAGGCTTATCTCAGGTAAGGTGGGACTCTTCACAAATCTTAGGTAAAATGTTCTAATCCTGAAGCTAATTTTTTCCTCTTTTGCCATAACTAGCATGACCAAATTCTCAAGTTCAGTGAGGGGAAAAGGAGTGTTAGAAAATAAAGGTTTATGAACACAGATTTTGAAGATTAAGCTGAGATCAGATGGAGCTCTGTTCTCTGATGGAAATGCAGATCTAAAGAGTTATGTCAGCAATCCTTCTATGTGCCTCAGATCCAGATCTGAAAGGACTTTTGTATAGAGCCTCCCCAGAGAGGGTACTGCCACAGCAGTTAGGCATCTTGTGCCCCTGCACAGGAACACTCCCAGGCACCAGGCATGTCTCAGTCATGAGGTCAGAGACCTCAATCTCAGTCACTGTTGTCCCATTTTTGCTATTGTACATTACACTCTTTCTTAAATGTCATTTTAAGAAGTTTACATATATTGACTCATGAGTCTATATGAACATTATTTAACACAATTTAGCATTATATCTAAAACATGAATTACAGAAAGGCTGAGAGGCTTTTAACTCCTTTTGTGTGACAAAGTGGCAAAATGCTTTCATGTTTCATGAGTTTAACCTTTAAACAAATCAGGATCAGTGTAAGAATAACAAATTTTACATATACCCTATTGATGACAGGTCCTATAATAGAATATTAAATGATAAGTTTAAAATTACCATTTCAGAAATGTTTAATTTGGATTATAGCAGCTTGATAAATTTTCTGCTTTAAAGGCTTGTATACCTGGAAAATATAAACATATTTAATATACAAAGAATAATGTTTATGTATGTTACTCCATGGAATAACTTTGTAAATTAATCAGATGTCTCTAACAAAAACATTTGAGTAATCCCAAATATGTCAACTCTAACTAATTCATCTTATTGTAAAAAAACAAGATTTCAGACAATTTTAATAAAACCAAGATATCAGACAATTGTACCAACAGTATTTGCCATCTCTTTCCTGTTGAAGAAAAGTCCTAGAAAAATTGATGTTAGACATTTTATAAACATCAACATTTTATTAGTTTCACCACCTAGAGGCATGTGAGTTAATTTTAAAGACATTTTGCTTCTATTAGTTTACCCACCTTAAATTGAACCTTTTTAAATCATGTGAATTAAAAGTATTTGTATCCATTTTTTAAATTGTAATTTTATGCATGCTTATATTTAACACAAAAGCAAAGGTCTTGTAATGTTTACCTCCATTGCAATGTAACAGATGTTCAAAAATAACTTGAGGGCTGGGGAGATAGCTCAGCTGATAGAGTGCTTGCCTCGCAAGCACAAGGCCCTGAGTTCGATCCCCAGTACCGCAAAAAAACAAAAAACAAACAAACAAAAAAAAAACTTGAGTTGGATAAAAGGAACTGATCAAAAATCATTAACCTAGGTATGTAGGATGAAAATTGTGAGCTCAAAAATGTAGCATTTATGATAAACAAGAGTCCTAGAAGAAAAATGATAGTGGCCATTAATTATAGCATGAGAGAGTGAGAAGGAGAAGGGCAGAGAGAAGAGGTAAAAGGGAGAGATAAAGTGTTCTGTGTTGCAGCCCAGGAGAAATTTAAAATGAACACTTTTTTTTCTTGGGTTTGAGACTGGTCTCCCACTGCACCTTCTGGGCTTTCTCCATTTACATTTCAATGTAAGCCTTGACTGAGATCTGAAAGTTGCTAACAGGTTCTAGCAGAAACTTGATGTCCATGGCATTTTAACCCTTTTTCTTGGTTAGTAATCAATTCAGATTTTGATGCAGAAAATTGTGAAATGTTATCTCCCACTACTTTTGAGGAATGGGGTTGCTATATCATACTCCTCATTGGGACATGCCACTGACTGTTGGGCTGGTTACTCCCTCCACACCAGCATATGGAGGACCTCATAGCAGGAGGACTACATGAGCTGGGCAGGGGAATGGAAGCAGAAACAGAGCTGAGTCAAAGTCAGATGAGGAGGCGGGATTAAGAGGGGGAGAAGAAGCCAAAAGGAAGTGTTCGAGTTTTTAGGAAGAACCAAGAAGCAAGAAAGAAGAGACTTGAAGATAAGGAATCCCTTTCCATCTGCCCACTTGCTCACAGAATGTGTGTGCCATTACATGGCCATTTTGGATTGATTATCTAAAGGGTACACAAACTAAATTGAGGACTTTAAGCAGGGGGTCAGGTGAAGGCTTCCCAGGGTTGAATCTACCAAAATGGAGGACCCAGATTCCATGGTGGAGACTGATACAGCCAAGTCTGTGCTCTGGCATCCTGAGGCCACAGAGTAGTCGGCTGGAGACAAGAAGGCAGCACAGTGATGGTGTTGTCACACAAGCATCAATGTGCACCAGGCAAAAGCCAAGGGAGTTTAGGATCTGATATCAGGATTTTTGAGTGCGAGTATGAGTGTGAGTGTGAGTGTGAAGGTGAGCCTCAACCCTGAGAGAGAATCTCCACCATAAAATCAGGAACCCACCAGATGAGACTGACTAAGGGGACCAGCCATAACTATAAAAGTCATGGTTGGGTGTACCCCCCGCCCCTCAGCCACCCTGAGGGCCCTGGATTCTCAACAGTAGCTTGTCAGGTTGGCAGAATAGTGTTTAAATTTGCCTAGGGGGACCCGCCTAGGGAACTCACCAATCTGAAGTTCAGTGATGAATGCAGAGCAGAGCAGAGCATCCAGGCAGAATAGAAGGTGAGGCTGAGTCTGGGGAGCACTGGGGCATCAGATGGGGTTCCACTTGCTTAAGAGAGAGTGGAAGAGCCTATCCGAGTCATGGCACCAATGTAAGAACCCAGAATACCACACTGGACATGGAATTGACATAAGAGGGTTTATTAAACAAATTGAGTGTCTCCCTGCAGAATATGAGAGAAAATGTAAGGAAAATAGAGAGAGCACATGCAAGAGAGAGTGTGAAATGTGAGGAGGAGAGAGAAAGAATGTGAGTAGGAGAGAGAAAGCATGATAAAAGATGGCGGGGGTGCTATCCTTAAGCAGTTGAATTCCACCAGGCTAACAGGGGACCAATAATGGAGAAGCATACTTGCAAGCTGACTGATGAACCAATAGCTAGCTAGGATGTTCACAGACTGACAAGTAGTTGGGAGGCAGGAAAATGGCTGCAGTGCAA
The DNA here is from genome assembly GCF_902686455.1 of Sciurus vulgaris. Lineage (NCBI taxonomy): Eukaryota > Metazoa > Chordata > Mammalia > Rodentia > Sciuridae > Sciurus > Sciurus vulgaris. The sequence continues at coordinate 15,123,219 of NW_027632956.1, read as the reverse complement.
AGGGTGGGGGAGCAGCTTTATATTATATTACAGTTATGAATATAAATTTGACTTTTTTTAGTGTTAAGTTTCCAAGACAAAAATACAGAAATAAGATAAATTTGAATATTGATTTGATAAGAAACACTTGAGTTCAATTTTTTGAGTAATATTTTTAAGTAACAATTATTCATTAAAAGTTTAAATGTATATTTCCAGGCTGTAATTTTTATTCAACTTTGAATAATGATGAATGCAAGCTCTTTCAGAATGTTTCATAATTCAAGAACGTAAATGAAATTTTGGTACTTCCTATTTGAAGACATTTGAGTTAATATTTCAATCTCTTAACTGCACACATATTGCATGTGACTATAAAAGACTGTTATGATCTGATTTTTGTATGTTGGATATCTATATTTTACCTGCAATGATAATTACAAAGGATAAAATAAATATTCATTATGTTAAACACTGTCTCATTTTCCAATACAGATATTATTCACAGATATCTAAAACTGGGATCAGGTGTTGAGAGTGACCAAGCTTCTGGGAAGTCATCTGATGAAGTCCAGTCACCTACAGTTGTTTGTCTCAGAAATCATAAAAATAGAAGGATCTCAATGGAGGTAACACTTTAAAAATACATAAATATACATTTATATGTGTGTTTATGTATATAAACACACACACATAGATATGTATATATATATATAAAGCAAATAAAGCAATTTGAAAATTTTCAAATTGAAGAGAGCCATTATAATTATATCAGTGAGTTGTATTATTAATATTTCCTTTTTCCTAATTACTATTCCAAGGCAAGTACACAATAATCACAGTATTCTATATTCTACAGAATACAGAATATTCATTTTTAGATCCCTGTTTAGCTAAAGTGACTTTTTTAAATTCCAGAAATCTAGACTGACATCATTCTAGAGGGTCTTAACAAAGTTCTCTTTTCAGAAAATGTGATTTCAGTTATATCTCTTTGAGATTCATTTGGTACTTCATGTTCAGATTTTAAGAGAGAAAAATAAAATAGACACCAGCTTTTCTTCCCCTTGCTTTGTAAGTATCGATATCATTTCCTTTGTGGTTCATGGTACCTAGAAATACCTATTGTACATAGTAAATTATTTCTCCATGTAAGTTATGTAACATAATTCTTTTTTTATCAATGGGATATTATAACATTGAACACAGAAATAATTACTATTATGTTTTCAGTATGTACTGTATATTAATATTTTCTACAAAAAATGAAATCTTTAAAATTAGAAGTTTGTTTATTTTCTTGTAATTGTAGAGACGATGAAGGTTTGAGTGTCTGTCCTTCTGGTAGATTATATTTTTATTGTTAAAAGATTGTTTCTGAGTGAGTTAAGGAAAACAATATCAGTGTTCTCTGTAATAAATTAACACTTTCAACTCTTGAGATCAACTTGATATTTGTGTAATTATATAGATATATCAAAATAATAATAAAATTGTTCTTAATTTTCTTTATATGTGATTTTATCACAGGTATAAAAGATGTTGGCATTTAGATCTATATGTAGATCATATAATTCTTTCATTGAATTATATATTTTCCCCCAGAGGAGACATGCTATAGATTATATATATGTATATATACATATATTTTTGTTTGTTTGTTTGTTTAATTCATTTTAGTATCTAGAACAATTTATTTTTTCATTCCTATCTTGGCACATATACACATAATCTATTTCTGATTCATCATGGCCTAACTGATGATTTCAATTTTACAATGCTGAAAAATCAATACACATTTATAAGAACCCATACTTCACTTGTTGAATTTTGATCTTTTCACTGACTGGCAATATGCAGTATGATATCACTTTGTGATGTAGTATCACAGCTCACAGTTACCCATGAAGCCACAGGATTAAACTAAAGTACTCTACAGAGTTCTGTGTTGCTAAACTGTGATATTCAGTGAGTTAGGTATATTTAGGTGCATTCCCAACTTAATGATATTTTCATCTTAGAATTGGTTTATCAGGACATAACCCCATGGTAATTTGAAGAGCATTTACTCTGATTCAAGAATATTTTTGGAGATTTTTTTGTTTATTTTTCTAGATGAGTTTTAGGCATATCATTGTTTTTGGCAAAAATAATCTTGGTATTTGATTTGGGTTGTATAAAATATTAAAATTAATATGGTGTTAAGCACTATTTTTGCATTGTTTAGTCTAACCATTTGGAATATGGTATATATCTGTATTTAAGGCTTTTTATCTCTCAGTAAGTATTTATACAATTCCCTTATTATCTCTTGTTTTTCATGATTTTATTATAAAAGGATTTCTTTTTATAGAATTTACATTTCTTGATGTGATCATAGAGGCAAGTTTCTCCTTGAAGATTGTCTCAGCTCACATTCTAGAGTTATGATACTGCCATTTACTGGCAATGAGTCCTGCTTTCTCTCATGTTGAAGTTTGAACACTAGAGAAGCACGCCAAGGCAAGCATATTAAGCAGGTTTTATTTAAAGGTAATAATACAAAGTTCTCCCTGAAGGGAGAAGGGGGCCATGGCTGATATTCTAAGGTCTCAAGAAGTGAGAGCACCCTACATCTTTTATGAGTTAAGGTCTCTTTTATTCTCCAGTTCTCTCCCCCTAATTTCTCCTTCCTTCCTACATGACTAGGCCTGATTTTGCAGATGATATGAATAAAGTGAGAAGCAGATGGGGCAGGCGGAGGGCCAAAGTGATTCAGTCAGGCAAGGGCCCATGGGGCATTAATTAGCAGCTCCTTGCTTTTAGTCCTTCATAAGAGTAGGTAAACAGGGTAATCAATGGGATCCATGGATCATTGACATTCCATTCTCCCAGGGGCAGTCTACAACTTCCAAATGCAGATGGCTTTTTTGGCTTCCATTTCCTGATTTGACCTGATACCCTATTTCTATACTAACTGCCTGTTTCCAATTCTGGCTTTAGTTAAATGAAATAGAAAAACTTTTACTTCTATTAACAGCAAAAAGAAAACATTTTAATTTTCTTTCACATGTTGTATTAAAAATAATAATATCTAATTATTTATATTGATCACATGTTGTATCTGCATGTTCCTACCATATGGTGTAATAATTTCAAAGTAAATCCAAGATAAATTTACTAATGGAATGATCCCAAAATATCTGAGTCCAATTTGTTTTATATCATTTCTGTAAAACTGCATCATATTCCTTTGCTTACAGTATTATTTTGCCTTCAATATATTATATATAATCAATGTAGGTAACTTTTAAACTGCAGTTAACTTCTGCTAATTATTGCTACAAAATAATACTCTAATGTACATGAATCAAAAGTCAAATGCCCTGTCTTTTTTGTTTTGATTACTTTTTTTTTTTTAAGATTTAAAGAAATGCTATTCCCTACCTGCAGATATCAGAGTACCTGATGGATATCTGGAAAAGTTGCAAATCAGCAGTCCACCATTTCATCAACCATTGAGCTGGAGGTGTCATAGAGCTTTCTTAGTAAGTTTTTTTATTTTGTAATATTCATTTTATTTGTATGAAAAACCATTTGGTTAAAAATACAAATAGTATAAACTAATTATTTGAATTTAATCAAAATGTTATAAAATTTGCCTCAGTGAAGATCTGCCTTAGTAAGTTACAATAAAAACTGTGAAGTCTAAAAGTTCAATGTGTAAAACAAGCAACAATCCATTAGAAAAGGGATGCAGATGAGGCAGATTTCTAGAGATACTACCACTCTATTTCATATCCATATTTCTAAAATTATCCTTCAGACAAATTGGTTTGGTACTTTAAACCCTTTTATAATCACCATTGAAAACAAAATAAGTGACTGAAGTGTTTCTAATATTGGCACATGAAATTTATGGATTTTAATCCAAAGGTCTATTGGAGAAAAAAGAGATGCATGAGTATTTTTGTTAGGTGTGTGTGTCAAAGGTGTAGAAACAAAATCAGAACAAAATGTTTCAAAAATTATAGCAAAAAAATTGATTGAACCTTTCCTTCTTTCCATAGACATTATTACAGTTGTGAAGTCAAGCAAATACAGGAAAAGTAGCACTTCATACTAGAAGTGGCCATGTAGTTAACTGTAGGCTGGCCCAAGACAAAAAATGTTACAGAATTGATGTTTCCTTCTCCCATTTTATCCACAGGGCTTGCTGTTCACATATTCATTAGTTTAATTCTCTGGTTCATATTTAAGTTATTATTTCAGAGGTGCAGGGCCAAGAGATGGGTCCTGTTTTTCTTTGAATCCTGGATGACTTTAGATTGAAAAGGCAAAATACTGGCTGCTTTTTCTGTGGCCCTTTCAGGTTTTTGCATTGTTCACCATGTTTTTGAGTTTAAACACCAGGCAAGACATTTTAACCTCTCATTTTCCAGAAGTCCAGTATGGGTCTGGCTGCATTCCTCCATAAGAAATGTGGGTCCCCCAGATGGATTCACAGTCAAGTTCTTCAAGACAATGGAGAAAAGATAGTGTCTGCAACAAATGGTGCTGGTAAAACTCTCAGTAAGTTTTTGTTCTCCTACCTGCATCATAAGATCTGCTTTTTCTATTATCTGAATGTAAATCTTTTAATTTTTGACAGTTCTGGGAATTGAACCCCAAAATTTGCACAAGCTAGGCAAGCTCTATCAATTAGCTAAAACACCAGCCCTTAACTAAATATTATGTAAACCTTCTGGGTTTTATCATTTTCCATTCTTTAGGTTTTATTGGAACCCTTAACATGCATGCATATTGGAATGGGATTTAAGTTATATTTTATTTTTGGTAAATTTTATTGTTATCTGCTAGATATGCAGAATATGTACCATATATATCTTCTTAGATGTACTGTACTAGATACAATAAACATTTGTTAATATATATGGATTATCCAGTGAAGTACCCAAGTCATCACCCTACAACTCAATGAGTATCTGCAGTGTTAACATACCTGTTTGAGTAGTATGCAGTTGAATAAATTTTTTTTAAATCCCATAAAACCCCTTCTATTACCTTTCATTTCATTTAATACCCCTAAACTGTAGCCATGATCCCTGTCTCCTTTATATCAAAGATTAGTTTTATCTGCATGTATCATATTATTTTATTTTATAGTATGGTTTAATACCTGGAACTTTCTTATTCTCATAAGTACATATTCTAAATAAATGCTTAGTACTTTAAAATGCTTAATACTTCTTTTCTGATTATTATTTAAACCACTAGACTTTGTTTAATTTCATATAGAAATATATTTTCAAAAATTTACATAGACATAGAAATGTATATTATTTATACTGTTTGTATGTATGTACACACACATATGTACTAAATTCTTTGTATCTTGATATGTATGAAAGTGTACCATATGCATTTTTTTGTGGTTGGTTCCTTTTGCTGTGTTAAGTTTGTGAGTTATATCTATGTTGCTGCATATAGTGATATTTTATTTGGTTTCTTTTGCATGCTGATTTACTGTACAAGTATATTGTACTTTTTTAGTGAATTATACTTTTTCAATTCTTTTGAAGGTCAATTTGCTCCTATTCACTTTTTTACTATTATCAGATTGTGCTAAAACCATTCCTGTGAATGTTTTTTTTTTTCTGAACATATGTAAGCACTTCATACCTAGGAGTGGAATTATTGGATCATATTGTATATATATGGTCACCCTTCCTAAAAATATTAAAAGTTTTCCAAAATAGTGGTACTAATTTAAACTTCCAATATCAATGTATGATAGTTCTGATTTGTCTTCTTGCCCATTTTTTTAGCTGTCTTTTTCTTTTTTAATTTTAATTTTTCTGGTAAAATAGTGGTCTCATTGTGATTTTATTTTGCATTTCATTGTCTAAGTTAAACACTTTTAAATGTTTGTTGATCATTTCATTTAGCTATCCTTTTTTGTAGATTAATTGCCCAAGTCTGTTGTATATTTTGTACTGGTTTTTCACATTTTCCTTATGGATTTAAAAGAAATCTTTACATTCCACATAAAGGAACTTTGTCAGCTTTATGTTTTACAAACATCTTCTAGAATGTAGCAATTGTCCTATCACTTGTTGTTGAAAGGACAGCTTTTCCTGGTGCAATTTCATTTTGACATTTCATCAGGTGATTGCATATTATGTCTTTTGGAGGACTAGAGTCCTCTACTAAGGATACATATAAAGTGTTATAATAAATAAAATGGACAAAAAGTAAGTGGTCTACAAATCATAATTCTTCAGAGGAGAAAACACTTGAGATGGTCCTTAAAAGATAGGTAGAATTTTGTCAATTTGAAAATGAGTCTATGAATGAAGAACATTCTAAACAGAGGAAATTTTATGCAATAAACTCAGAGATAGGAATGTGCATGTTATGTTAGGAAAATTGTAACAGATAAGAAGGGTTGATATGTAATATTTTTTTTAAAAAATAGAATTTCAAAGGATAGAATGAACCAGAGTATAAAAAGCATGAGATATCCATTCAAGGAGTCTGAACCTCCCATGTAATAAAAAATATTTACTTAAACAAGGGCTGACATAATCACAATTATCTTTCAAATAGTAGCTTCAGGAAAAGTACAGACAATAAACTATAGGGAGAGATAGACAAGAGGCTTGTAGATAAATTAGTAATTTATTTCAAATTAGCTATGGTGTGGCCAATATATAGAAATAGAAAGTAGAACACAGACCCTAGAGGTCATGCTGAGAGAAGATAGACAGGACCTGGTACCCAATTACAAGTGACTGGAAGATATAATTAGACATTTAAAAATTATTTTTACAACTAACATATTCAGTAGAAAAAAATTAATATACTTAATGTATAGTGAAATACTATGAAGTCATTAAAAGTACTGATAGATAAATATCTAATAGGGAAATTTTACATATTGGTACATAGGAAGCATGGTAACTATAAATTAGCTGCATATATTAAATATAAGAAATAAATGAACTGTACATAAAATGTCATGATACTATTTTACTTAAAAAGTGAATTATTCAAAATTGGTTTGATTCAGACATGGTGGTAAATGCCTTCAATCCTGGTGGCTCAGGAGCCTGAAGCAGGATGGCAGGTTTGAAGCCATCCTCAGCAACTTAGCGAGGACCTAAGCAACTTAGCTAGACCCTGACTCAAAATAAAAATTAAACAAAAAGCAGAGGGGCTGGGGATGTGGCTCAGGTTCAATCCCTGGTACCAAAATAAATAAATAAGTAGATAATTAATACTTGAAGCAACTGAATAGCAACATAGCAGAAGAAAACCTACCTTGAACTGCATATAAATTAATACCAGAGGCTCAAAAAGTTAACATTAAAGAAAAAAGGCAGAAAATGATGAGTTGTAATATTACAGACAACTTTTGGTTCTATAATATCAAACTGAAAATCATAAAAATAATAAAAGTTGATACCTTCAGTTTTTCTACCACTCATCCCCTTGGCAAAATGCTGTTTTTAACTTAAGAGAATATTATAACAGTTGGTTTATATGTTAAACTTACTTCAAGTTTTTATAAAATCTGACCTTTCACAGACTAAACAATTGACTTTCATTTCTCTTTTACAGTTTTACTCTTAAAGGATTGAAAACATGCAAACATAGTAACCTTACATGATATTGTTCACCCAGATAAATCTTTGACTCTGGTCCTTGAGTATCTGGTAAGCATTTAAAAAATACTGAGTATTTTATTTTTCTTTAGTAGTAGAAAGTTAGACTTTTTTTTAACAGCCCCAGGGGCATTGTTGCTTATTTATTGGTATTTAAATAGAGTAGGTGGTGCATTCTGTATCTCTTCCTGACAATCAATTTTCTTTAAAAAATTAATTACCATTAAGTTAATCAGTCATGCATTCTGAGAACTGTGTTATCATGCAGTAAAATTCTGTGTGTTTCCAGGGTAAAGACCTAAAACAGTACATGGATGACTGTGGGAACATCATGAATATGCACAACTTAAAGGTATGTTTGCTATGTAATGTTAAAGTGTAAAGAAAATGAGCTAGATCGCACAGTGAAATATACCAACCTCATAACCAATCTTTGGATTTTCTGTTTGGGTTATTTACTCAACTTCTGTTTACTATACTACAGCTTTCCTGGGATCATAGCTTTTTGTAAAACTGCTTCATTTTAAAAGTCTTCTAAAATATTTTTGATATTTTATTTCACATTATAACTGATTGCCCTACAAGTGTAGATTAAATCTGCAGGTATATTTTACTTTTTGAAAAAAAATCCAAATGATGGGTACAATTTGCAAAAGTCCACCTTTAAATGGTGAACTCCCCTAATATATTTAAAATAGTATTAAATTATATAACAGTGACTTTTCAGGGTTATGCATTATGAATAAGGATTATAAGACCAGAAACATGTATGTATTGTGATTGCTTTGCTTGAAGTAACTATCTGTATTGTCAGATGGAATAGTAAGATGACTGTGTTATTGTAGTACACCTAAAAATTCAAATAATGCTAAAGAAGTTTGCTATAATAATCAGATACAGAAGAAACCCAGAACTTATTAGGTAAATAAAAGCACCTGACATACTTGTGTTCTTAAAGACTTCATTGTTCTGAGTGGTATATTTTACATTTTCAAATATTTTATTAGGCCAAATTTCAACAGTTTATAGAAACCTATTTTGAAAATAGACTGTCCCATCTTGTGTGTTTGAAACCTTTATAATTCTGTACAGAGTAAATTAGTAACTTCAAACTTACATTTTTTAATAGTGAATTTGGTAAATATAAAGGAAAGTCAGTTTCTTTTATTGAAAGGGAGGTCTGAACATATGGCTAGTATATTGCTAAGGATTTTAAAACAAGGTTTTAAAGTATTTCCATATACATTTCATGAGGATTTTTATCATAGTTTCTATTTCCTTTGCCAGGTGTTGTGGAGGATATTTGTAGATCTCAGTTTCTAAAATTCTGTTTTTTCTGCTTTTATACTAGCACTAATTTGGAAAGAAAATAGCCTTTAATTATCATAATTTGACAGAGGTTTGAGAAGTCTTTTAAGTCAGGTCTAAATAGTTGAAAATATTTTATTGTTTGTTAAAATTGCATTTAATGTTTTCCAAATGTAAAATTTAACAGGAATATATTGAAAGGTAATTGTGCTCAACACTGAGACATGAATGAAGCCCAACAGTAGTATATTAAAGTAGTAACTTTAGAGTTTTCAAAACACCTAAATAAATATGTGGAGTCTGAAGGCTTCACAACTTACAATTTATAAAGACCAGACATGGTGGTGCATGCCCACAACCCAGATACATGGGAAACTGAAGTAGGAGGATCACAAATTTGAGACCAGCTTGAGCAATTTAATGAGACCCTTCTCAGAATTAAAATACAAAAGATTTGGGGGCATAGCTCTGATGTAGAGTGCATTTGAGTTCAATCTCTACTATACCCCCTCCAAGAAACCACCAGAGGCATTTCTGCCACTAATTACATTCTGTCTTGGCACTTGGTATTCCAATGTCCTTTTTTCATCTACAAGTGAACCAATGTTACCTCTTGAGTCTTCAGTGCTTAAAGTTCTTTTTGGTAATCCCAGAAAATCAAGATGTGTTCACATCTCCCTTTTCACCACAATACACAAAATCCTCTACCATTAGCATTATAGGATTTGCTTTTTTCAGTGAAGTAGAGTGCATTATTCCTTTTTGAATCACAGCTGATTTTGAAACTCTGTAAGAATTGCTAAATGAACACAACAATGTAGGTCAGCAAAGGGAGGAACAACCTTAGAGAAAAACCACTCAAAGGAGAAACAAAGCCAACTTAAAAACCAAAAATAAGCTCAACTGACTGGGAATACAAATCATATCTCAATAATAACCCTGAATGTTAATGGACTAAACCCATCAATAAAAAGACATAGACTGGCAGAATGGATTAAAAAGAAAGATCCAACAATATGCTGCCTTCAAGAGACTCATCTCATAGAAAAAGACATCCACAGACTAAAGGTAAAAGGATGGGAAAAAAACCTAATGAGCACATGGACTCAGTAAAAAAGCAGAGGTTTCCATCCTTATATCAGATAAAGTGGACCTCAAGCCAAAGTTAGTAAGAAGGGATAAAGAAGGACATTTCACAATGCTTAAGGGAACCATAAATCAGGAAGACATAATGATAGTAAATATTCATGCCACTAACAATGGTGCATCCCTGTACATCAAACAAATCCTTCTCAATTTCAGGAATCATATAGACCACAACACAATAATTCTGGCTGACGTTAATGCACTGCTGTCACCACTAGATAGATCTTCCAAACAAAAACCAGGCAAAGAAACCATAGAACTCAATATCACAATCAACAACGTAGACTTAATAGACATATATAGAATATTCCATCCATCAAAGAGTGGATTCACGTTTTTCTCAGCAGCATATGCAACCTTCTCAAAAATAGACCATATGATATGCCACAAAGCAGCCCTTAGGAAATGAAAAAATAGAGATACACTCTTGTGTTCTATCAGATAATAATGGACTGAGAGTAGAAATCAATGACAAAATAAAAACCAGAAATTACTCCAACACCTAGAGACTAAATAATATGCTATTAAATGAAACATGGATAACAGAAAACATTAGGGAGGAGATAAAAAAAATCTTAGATGTCAATGAGAATGATGATACAACATATCAAAATCTCTGGGACACTATGAAAGCAGTACTAAGAGGAAAATACATTCCATGGAGCTCATTCGAGAAAAGAATGAAAAGCCAACAACTAAATGACCTAACATTACAGCTCATAGCTCTAGAAAAAGAAGAACAGAATAACAGCAAGTACTAGAAGACAGGAAATCATTAAAATCAGAGCTGAAATTAATGAAATTGAAACAAAAGGAACAATTCAAAAACTTGACAAAACAAAAAGTTGGTTCTCTGATAAAGTAAACAAAATAGAAAAAACCTTAGCCACACTAACAAAAAAAAGGAGAGAGTAAACTCAAATTACTAAAATTTGTGATGAAAAAGGAAATATTATAACAGACACCACTGAGATACAGAACATAATGAGAAGCTACTTTGAAAATCTGTATTCCAGAAAAATAGAAACTACCGAAGACATTGACAAGTTTCTAGAGACAATTGCTCCACCCAGACTGAACCAGGAAGACATACACAATTTATAAATCAATATCAAACAATGAAATAGAAGAAGCCATTAAAAATCAACCATCCACGAAAAGCCCAAGAACAGACTGATTCTCAGCCGAGTTCTACAAGACCTTCAAAGAAGAACTCATTCCAATACTTCTCAAAGTATTCCAGGAAATAGAAAAGGAGGATACCCTACCGAACTCATTCTAAGAAGCTAATATCACCCTCATACCCAAAACAGGCAAAGAGACATGAAGGAAAGAAAATTTTAGACCAATATCCTTGGTGAATATAGATGCAGAGATTCTTAACAACATGTTTGCAAACCATATCCAAAAACATATTAAGAAAATTGTGCACCACGATCAAATGGGGTTCATCCCTGGAATGCAAGGATGGTTTAACATCCATAAATCAAAAAACGTAATCCATCATGTCAATAGACTTAAAAATAAAAATCAAAAGGTTATTTCAATTGATGCAGAAAAAGCATTTGACAAAATACAACAACCTTCATGTTCAAAACACTAGAAAAAATAGGGATGATAGGAACATACCTGAGCATTGTAAAGGCTATTTATGCTAAGACCATGACCAATATCATTCTTAATGGAGAAAAACTGAAACCATACCCTATAAAAATGAAAACAACACAGTGATGTCATCTTTCACCACTTTTATACAACATTGTCCTCGAAACTCTAGCCAGAGCAATTGGGCAGACCAAAGAAATTAAAGGTATATGAATAGGAAAGGAGGAACTTAAGCTGTCACTATTTGCTGATGACATAATTCTATATTTATAGGATCCAAAAACCTCCTCCACAAAACTTCTAGACCTCATCAATGAATTCAGCAAAATAGCAGGCTATAAAATCAACACGGATAAATCTAAATCATTTTTATATGCAAGTGATGAAACAGCTGAAAGGTAAAAGAGGAAAACAACTCCATTTGCAATAGCCTCAAAAAAATAAAATACTTGAGAATCAATCTAACCTAAGAGGTAAAAGATATGTGCAATGAAAACTACAAGTCATTGAAGAAAGAAATTGAGAAAGACCTTAGAAGATAGAAAGATCTCCCATGTTCTTGGATAGGCAGAATTAATATTGTCAAAATGGCCATGCTACCAAAAGTGCTAGACAGATTCAATGCAATTCCAATTAAAATCCCAATGACATACCTTACAGAAATAGAGCAAGCAATTATGAAAGTCATCTGGAAGAATAAGAAACCCAGAATAGCTAAAGCAATTCTTAGCAGGAAGAATGAAACAGGGGTATCGCAATACCAGATCATCAACTCTACTACAAAGCAATAGTAACAAAAATGGCATGGTATTGGCACCAAAATAGACAGGTAGATCAATGGTAAAGAATAGAGGACACAGACACAAACCCAAATAAATACATTTTCTCATACTAGACAAAGGTGCCAAATATATGCAATGGAGAAATGATAGCCTCTTCAACAAATGGTGCTGGGTAAACAGGAAATCCACATGCAACAGAATGAAACTAAACCCCTATATCTCACCCTGCACAAAAATCAACTAACAATGGATCAGGAACTTGAAATCAGACCAGAGACCCTGCTTCTTATGGAAGAAAAAGTAGGTCCAAATCTTCACTTGTTGGCTTAGGATCAGGCTTCCTTAACAGGACCCCCATAGCACAAGAAATAAAAGCAGCAATCAATAACTGGGATAGATTCAAGCTAAATAGCTTTCTCTCAGCAAAGGAAACTATCAGCAATGTGAAGAGAGAGCATACCGAGTGGGAGAATATCTTTGCCACTCATACTTCACATAGAGCACTAATTTCCAGAATATATAAAGAACTCAAAAAATTCTACACAAAGAATACAAATATCCCAGTCAACAATTGGGCTAAGGATATGAACAGATGCTTCACAGAAGAAGATCTACAAGTAATCAACAAACATAAAAAAATGTTCACCATCTTTAGTAATAAGAGAAATGCAAATCAAAACTACCCTAAGATTTCATGTCACCCCAATTGGAATGGCAATTATCAAGAATACAAGCAACAATAGGTGTTGGAGAGGATGTGAGGAAAAAGGTACACTCATACATTGCTGGTGGGGCTACAAATTAGTGCAGCCACTCTGCAAAGCAGTGTGGATATTCCTTAGAAAACTTGGAATGGACCCACCATTTGACCCAGCTATCCCACTCCTCAGCGTATACCCAAAGGGCTTAAAATCAGCACATTACAGAGATACAGCCACAACAATGTTCATAGCTGCTCAATTCACAATAGCCAGATTGTGGTACCAACCTAGATGTCCTTCAATTGATTAATGGATAAAGAATCTGTGGTATATATATACAATGGAATATTACTCAGCCATAAAAATTAGTAAAATTATGGCATTTGCGGGCAAATGGATGAAATTGGAGAATATCTTGCTAAGTGAGATAAGCCAATCTCAAAAATCCATAGGACAAATGATCTCACTGATAAGTGGATGATGACACATAATGGGGGATGCGGGGCTGGAAAGGATAAGGGTGGACTATGTAGAGGGAAAAGAGCAGTGGGAGGAATGGGGGGAAGGAAAAAATAAGAGAATGCATCAAACTTCATTACCCTATGTAAATGTATGATTATGCAAATGGTATGCTGTTACTCCATGTACAAACAGAAACAACATGTATCCCATTTGTTTACAATAAGAATAAATTTTTAAAAATTCTCTTTTGAAATAAAATATATGGTAAAAATAAATTTATTTTCTAAATCTACCTTTCAAAATTGCTCCTTCTTTAAGTGACCAGGATTTAGAGGCTTAGAGATGATAATAATTGTAGGGCTAATGACAGATATAATTGGGAACTCTAGTCTTTGTTTCTGGATAATTAGTGTATTCCACATTAAATTGACAAAGGAGTGAGAAATGTTTTGCATCATTTACAGCAATTAGTAATACTCAAAAAAATGCGGTTTCTCTTAGTCTAAATTTATACATATAACAAGAAAAATACAGAACACATTGTAATTTCTATTCCATATAAACCTTTTTGGAATGAATTTTTGCAAGGAAATTGTCAGTAAAACTCAACTGGATTGTAGACTAATGACTTCAGGATGTTTAATAAAAAAGTGGTATAGCAAGCAAATATTAGGTTTAGGTTAAAGGTGGTAAAAGCTTATAACCATGGCAAGTAAAATTATGTATCTCACTGTCACTGACCTATTTTGGATTAATTTAATTTCAGCTGGAAAATAATTTTTGCACTAGGACTTATGGAGAAAATAAAAACATCTTTAGCTTAGATTAAGACAAACTAAACATCTAAACCTCATAGCATGTACTTTCAGCACATAAAAGTAAGTAAAAATTTGTGGTCTCAGAATTATTGTATTTAGATTAATTATATAGTGATATGCTGGCCCAAGACCACATGTACTCAGCAGAATTCATAAAACCAATTTTGCTGAAGCTCCAAGAAGCAATGGAGTAGCCATCTCAGTATCCCTGTGAATGGAGTCATATTGAGGATAGGGACTAAGAAATTCTCTATATTCTTAATGGATTTCAGTATATTTAATTCTTTGTTTTCTTTTTTCTAGTAAGGAGTAGCCAGATCCATATCAGTTTCCACAAGATTTACTCAAGTGGTGTTGTCACACTATGGTATCGGCCACCTGATGTGCTTCTTGGTTGTGCAGAGTACTCAACGCAGATTGACAAGTGGTAAATATATACAGATACAAAATTACTGCATTTATAATTTTGAAATCATATAGCTGATAACACAGGGCATAATAATACTGATCTTAAAAGAGTTGTTATTTTGAAGAGCCACAGCATCAGCAGTGAATAAGAGTTCTGGCATGCTATCAAGATGTTTAAATATCAATTTTATCAACCAAATCACTGGCCTGTGCCTTAGATTCCACATTTAAGTAAAATGAAATATTTAACAATAACTACTTTAATGTTCTGTACATAATGTTAAGGCCAAATTAATTAACATGTAAAAAAACTCAGAAAAGTATTGATTGACACAGTAATTGAAATGAAAATTATTTTATCATTATTTAATAGACATCAAAATCTAACAGTTTTAAGTTGTTCTAAAAACAATAATCAAAATAACATAACCAGAAAAAGTAAGCTCAGACAAAAGTTTAGAAAAACACTTATACATGACAAGCAATTTATAGATAGTTGCTGTCAATTACTGAAATTATGTCATCTAGCGAAATAAAAGACAGTTTTAGGGACCTTACTCATCTGGGAGAGTGTAGTGAATATGGTGTATTCTCCAGTGTCAATCCTAGGAGAAGGACCCTAAAGTCCCAGGTGTGAAGAAAGGAGGTGTGCATGTGGGGGAGAGGTGCCTGTGCATATTTAAGCATTAAAGGGCATTTTGTAAATATGATTTAGTTAAAGTATTTTATGTATAAACTGGACTAAACAAATCTGTTCCCTTCTTGATAAGAGGTACCTGTAACTGTTTATTTTGAAATGTTTGTTTCTTCACAAAGTGAAAGATTTCCTACTCTACTTACAAGAATACATTATAAAATGTAAGGTTAGCAGTTCTCTGTGACCCTTTCTGGCACTGTAAAGGTACTGAACCTGTCAGTCTCAGTCTCCATTTTTCTATTATTTTCTCTGCCTCTCCTCCCCTACATGCACACCAGTCTTCCTGTATCAGACACAGATGGAGATGTTTTTGAACTCACCCATGAAAGCCAGAGTTAGGTCAGGCTGGAAGTGAGATTGGATAGACTAGTAACCTCTGTCACCAAACCTGGCTGTTCACATTCTTCTTTATCAAAAAAGTAGCCTAAAGGAAGAACAATGGTTAGGGGTTTTTTCTTCTTCATCACTTCTCCCTTCTCAGTACAGAGCAGTTCATAGAATTTAAGATTCAAATGATCAAGGGACCATTTTTCAAACCCATTCCACTCTCTCAAACTCAACCTCAATAATTATATGTACTTCTTTATATATCTGTATTTAAAGTGTTTTTTGATGTGCCATATTTAAAGGTAGGTAACAAGATACATTTCCAAACTTTATTCCATATGGAAAAAGTAAAGTCTAGGTCGTTCCAAGTAAATCTAACAAAACCATCATACTACCTCTAAATACCTCTCATCACAAAGTATTTATTCCACAAAAATAATATCCTAGTAAAATTGATACATATATGAAAGTTAATAAAGATTTGCAATCACAGATAAGACATGTACAGATACCAATATTCAGGTTGTATAGTTCTAAAAAGCTTCAGCCATAGCACTTTAACACTGATCAAGCAAACATTTAAAGAAGGTGGGGGTTTGCTGCCATTTGGAGCCAATTTGGACAAAAGTACTTGTTTTAAGAACACAGCATGAGGCAGCACTTTGAGAATTATTCTCCATTTCTACAGTTTTCCCTGCATAGAGCACTTTGATCCATCAAAAATTTTATTATCCCATATGTAGTAAGTGGATCTAGAGTGTAGTTTAAGTATTTTGAGAAAGAAAGATACCAAGAATAAGATTTCTGTTCATTTAAATATTTCCAATCAGCATTTAATTTTAAAAATACATTAAATTTTTAGTTGAAATTATTGCCCATTGACTTAATTTAGTTTCTGCTGGGGTCCAGCCCTAGCAGGAGTCCATGGGTTCCACACTGGTAAACGGGGCATGGGGAGACAGCATCAGCGATGGATGGAGAATGAAAGACACAGACTCTAGTTCTGGTGCAATCAATCCCACCTTATTCTGGGGAAGGATGGTTTTTTATACATTTTTCTTCAGGCTTTGATGACAGGCTTGTGATTAATAAAATCAAAGAAGTTTCCAAATCATAGGCAGAAATTGTTTTTACTGAAAGATTATGAGAAAACAGTAAACTTACAGATTATCTTTACTTAATCACAATTATTTCAAGAATATTTAACTAAGTCAATGAGCTAATACAATCTTTATTTCCTTAATATCTAAACTCTATATGACCTAAGACTATTCTTATTACTTTTGCGGTAAAGCGATAGACAAATAATGTCATGTGACCATCTCTACTAGGTCCATCTGGTTAATATCTAAATTGCTGAGTTAAGGGCTACAGAAGGGCAGTGGTCGCAGTGGTTCTCGTGGCCAAGTTTTTTTTACTGAATAAATTACATTATCTTATGTAGCTCTTTTTCACAGAACAAGGCATTGTGTACCAATGTTTACTATAGGGGTGACCTATTTTTGTAGGAAGGAAGGAATGTTGTGAAACCTTATTTTTTTACCTTACCACCACACATAAACAAAACCATCATCTGGATTAAACCACCCTGTAGGAGACAGGGGGAGATCTATATCTACCTTCTCTAAGGGCTTGCATTTAGGGGGGTACCAGTGCTTGCCATTGATAAAATAAGCTGGTCCATATCTAGTAGCTACTGTGGGAGGAGCTTTGTGCTTAGAACTTGGGGAAACATTGTTATCTATTAGTTTCTGTGCCCCAACAGGTTTTGGCTGTGCCAGTAAATGCAGTGTTTGATTTTTAACATAATAAAAACATTCTTCTGTAGTGAGGTTAACATCACAGGGTTTCAACATGTGTTTTGTCTCCATGATGTTTTTCTGGAAATTTTTAGAATTATTCCCATCACCTCTAGCAAGATCCCCAGACTAAAGTGAGTAATATATTATTAGGAAAACTCCACAGAATAACATCCAAGCTAAGGAGGCATACATCTGGCATGCAATCCTTTTAGGATGAGTCTTTGCAATCATCCTTCACTGGAACTCTGTCAAGCACTGCAAGGAGAGCCAAGTGCCCCACAAGTTTCTCTATAAGAACCTTGCATTTTGTATGTGTTCTTTTATTCTACAGTTTTTTTTTTTTTTTTTAGTTTAGTTGTCAACGGACCTCTATTTTATTTATTTATATGTGGTGCTGAACCCACTGCCTCAAGCATGCTAGGGAAGTGTTCTACTTCCCTACTGAGTTATAACCCCAGCCATTAGCCTACAATTTTTAATGATATTTCTTTTCCTAACTGTTGTGGACTAGTAGTTGGACCTGTCTGCACCTAGATGTTTTATTGCCTAGTATCACATGTGTCAAAATGATTTCCTATACTGTCTTTATATCTTAATTCCTACTTAGTTCAGAGTTAGTTTAAATATTAAACTTCAGCCCTAAATATCAAACTACAAAGCCTGGCACCTGTTAGAAGTACAATAAATATCTGTAGAATAAGAAAATATATTTTTGTACTTTTCATACTATTTTAGTAAATTGTTTATATCTGTGCTTTCTTGCTTATCAAGGATTGTCATTTCAATTGATATCTAGGGGCTACAAATGAGCTGGCAGTTAAAGTTCTGATTACATAAATCTAATAAGCAGCAACACCTAATTTTAAGCTCTAACTAGAATTTATCTGTACTAAATTGCCCAATTTCTTACTTTGGCAGGGGTTAGGGGCTGCCTTAATTACTGATTCAATTTATTTAGTGGTTATTTGTATATTCAAGGTTCTTTTTCTTTTCTGGTGTTTTAAAATTTTAATTTTTTTCTAAAATGTTATCTACCTCAACTGTGTTTTCAAATTCTTCACATATATATTATAATCTTTTATTTTTGCTCCTAACCACTATTTCCATTGTCTTGGAGTGAGAAATGGAGGACAGCAGGCCTTAAATTTTCATTGTTAGAAGTTTTTTTAATATTATGTTTGGGTTTTTCTCCATCTTGTTGACATTTTCCATAAAATTTCCTTTCTGGGGCTAGGGTTGTAGCTCAGTGGTAGAGGGCTTGCCTAGAATGTGTGAGGCACTGGGTTTGATTCTCACACCACATGTAAATAAATAAATAAAATAAAAGTCCATCAATATCTAAAAATTACTTTTAAGAAATGAATCCCCTTTGGTTTTATTAGTCTTGTCTTTTGTTTTAAAGAGATCACTGACTTCTGTCCCTAACTATCTGGGTGCACTCAGTTGTCACAGTTCTCAATTAGCCTGGCTTTACTGGCATGTTTCTCAGTTTTTTTAATTGATTCTTTACTACAGCCCCCATTTTTCCTTCACATAATAAGTATTTAATAGAAATGGAAGTAATAAAAGTACAAATTATACTGATTATAAGAGATCCTACAGTTGGTCCAGAAATAGCTAATGTTGGGAACATATGTCAGGCAGAAATCCTAAGCAAAGAGGCTGGGGAGTTAGCTCAGTTGGTAGAGTGCCTGCCTCACATGCAAAAGGCCCTGAGTTCAATCCCCAGCACTGTTAAAAAAAAAATTCTAAGCAAAGCTGGAGTCCAGTGTTCCAGGTTGGACCACATTTGTTTCTGGACTTTATTTCCTCCCATTTCCTGTCCTTCAGCAGCTATTCTATAGAGTAAGAATGGTCAAATCAACCCTGTGGCATCAGAAGGGTGTTTGGGATCCTGGCCTGAGGTAACCTGGGAAAACTTTAAGAAACCAACAGGAAAATGCACTTGATAGAAAGGCAGATCAGTTTCTGACTGAGGGCAGTGTTGGGTGGGGGATGAGAGGCAGGGGAGGGAGATTACAGTCTTTTTTAAGTTGCAGCATAGGGCAGACTTCTATCCTTGGCCTACTTTTCTCCATAGCCATACATGGACTTGACAACCATTTTCATTTTTGGCATCCCCAGTTAGTGCTTCTTCTCCAAAAGAGCTGCTCTTCTCTGGTGCTCTAAGTCAGTAAGAGTAGTGGTTAAGACTACAAACTAAATTTTAATCAGGCTCAGACACTTAGTAGTGTGTGATCTTGAGTAAACTGGGCAATATCTCTGTGCCTTAGTTTCCTCAAGTTTAAAATAGAACTACTGGCATCATTAAATGAAAAGCCATGATGTGGAACATAGGAAGGCTTCAATTCACATTAGCTATTGTTACTAAAATATTGCCAGTCTCATAGTCAGTCAGTTTGCCTCTTCCTCATTTTCACTACATGCTTATTTCTCAAACCAAACTCAAGGTCTTCTCAATCTTGCCTGTTAAATGTCTTCAAAATTGATTCCTATGTCCACTCTGTCAGATCTCCCTTCAGTGTTTTAAGTGGTGTAATAATTTTCTCCTATCTTCCTTTTTCTTCCACTTTCTATTGAATTCTTCTTTCACATGGATATCACTCTTGAAGGTGTAACAACATATTAAGGTGGAGCTCCTTAAGGCCCACACCTCCTTTTCAGAATTCATCTATAACCAGGTCTCTTCCAGAATATGCTTTCTCTATCCAAACTAGGCAGATCTATTAAGTTCTAAAATATGCTTTGCTCTCTATCAAAATCCTGTCCCTTCTCCCAGCTCAGCTCAGGCAGCACTTCTTCCTCAGAATCTCTGCAGTCCCTGGATGCAAAGAAACACTCATTCCCTATGCACAATTTTTACTCTCCTGTTAATTCACATGTTGTATATCTCTTACAGTTCCTGCTTCAGAGCATTGTAGATATTTGCTGGCTTAGAATTGTCAAATTAAATATTTCAGCACACAGTCTCAAATGCAAATTTAAACTAGCTCCACTGGGTTTCAACATGTATCTGTACCTACTGAGTGCATTCAAATTTGATAAAAGTCTATTTAAAAGGCTGGAATGGAACAGACATGTAAGCTCAAAATGCCAAATTACCCAATTGAAAAAAGACATTTCCCTATATTTGTAAATCTGGATCCTTGACATTCAACACTTAGCACAGTGTCTTTGGCATCTTTCTCTTTATAAAATATATCTCAGTTCAAAAGGCTACCTCTTCCAGAAAGCCTATTGCCTTTTCTTCTTATTTGGAATTCTTAAATATCTGGTATAGTCTGCTCTAATGATTGTAGATGAATGAACAATTAATGCACATGAATGATTGTGTGCCGAAACTCCTCAGATCTGTCAGTTGTCCCACTCAGGTTTCCACCCTACCTTTGCAAAGATCACAACAGGAACCTATCAGAATCACTTAAAATTTGTTGTAGACCAAGTCTATTTTGTTTTCTTTACCAGTGCATTAATAGCATATGTGGAAGATGTGTGCTACTTTGAAAGGAGATTACTCTTCTAAGTTTAGTGTGGACATAATCATAATCTGAATGGTGAAAATCCATCAATTGCAATGTCTAGTTTCAGAAAATCTTCCTCATATCATGTTTTTTGTTTATCATTTTAAAAATTGCTCTGTTCAGCTATCCTTTTCATTGTAAGAGTAATAATATTTTAAAAGGTGCAAAATTGTTTTCCCTTAGTTTCATGATCCAACCAAAAAAAGAGGGCCCAAGGCCATATAACCCATCAGAAATTAAGACTGAACTGTATTGTTTCTTGTGGGGGGACTATATTTTTAATGTCACCAAGAGAAAATCCAGGACTACTTGGTAAAAGTATAATTGAAACTCTCAAGAAAGTTGTCTTTAAATGCAGTAATAATGTCAGGTACAGTGAAATAGGGCTAAAATCCTAGTAACTCAGGACTGGGACAAGAGGATCACAAGTTCAAGGCTAGCCTCAGCAACTTAACAAGACCCTTTCTCAAAATAAAATGGACTGAGGATGCAGCTCAGTGGTAGATCACCCCTGGGCCAATCACCAATATCACCCCTCACCACACACAGTGCAATTTATTCTGCAGATTTATAAATGTAAACTAGGAACCACTGCCTTCAGTGGTTAACAAAGTATTATCCCTGAAAAAAGGACATTATTAGGCACTTGAATGAAATGTTGATTTGAGACCCTATCAAAGTCCTAAGGACTCAGTAATCTTTATTTTAATACAAAATCCAGGTGATTCTAATTTTCATATCCTCTGGGTACATACTTTCCAACTCTCAGAGATCCTGATAATGTGTAGAACAACCATGGTCATGGGGGCTGGGGAGATAGCTCAGCTGGTAGAGTGCTTGCCTTGCAAGCACAAGGCCCTGAGTCCGATCCCCAGTACCACAAAAACAAACAAAATAAAACCACGGTCATTAACAATACTTATTGTAGGGAATACTGGATGAGAAAATTAGCAAAATTTCAGTCATTCCCCAAATCTTTTCTAGGATGTCACCAAGCCATATTTCAATCATGTGACATAATTCCCAATAAAGAGGGAAAGGAGAGGACATTCAATGTTTACAAATACTTGCTGAATTCCACAGAAGCTCTGGGTCTTTCCCCCAGGAGCTCACTGTCACCATGTAAGTCCTTTCTGCTCTACTCATTCCCAGAGTTCTGCTGTTCTAATCTTGAACCTTGACAATGAGGCCTTTTATCACTATTTTCCAATAAGATCGTAAATCTCATTACATACATCATACTTCTGGCACAGAGATTGTATTCGATATGTATAATTTTAACAAAAGATTAGGATGCCCAGGCTAAAACTTTTTAAAGTACTAGATTTTCTCACTGCTAATTTTACTTAAAATTACCAGTTTTTGCTTTTCTGCCTGTTAAAATGGTTAAAAATCAATGTTTTGCTGTGTGTTACTAAAGCCTGATTTCATGTGATAGGAATAAGAGCCAGAGGGAAGAAAGAAAACTGATTTCTCCTGGGACATCATCACATCATGATAGCCTACCCCAATTCCAGTAGTAAGCCAGTGAAGTGAAATAGCAATTAGAATCTCTTTAGCTTACCATTTTTCCAATAAGACCCTAAATCTCATTGTGTACATCATACTTCTGGTACAGAGATGGTACTTGGCATGTATAATTTTGATAAGCAAAATGACCAACTTGAAAGGTTAACAGACTTGATTTTTTCAACTCTTACCTTTTGTTGACATCTCTTTATGAATTCTTTGGTATCTTTTCATTTAGATAGTCATTGATAATTACTGACATCATCTGTACTCCAGTCAACAAGCTAGATGCTTGGAGACACCTTGAGGAACAGGATACAGTTCCAGTCTTGAGGTCTCAGAGTCTACTGAAGTTTGCCAGATAAACAGGCAAAATATAAAGTGCTAACTGGCATGGGAGCCAAACAACTGCAACCAGTTTGAAATGAAACACATTGGGGACACAGGATGCAGGGTGGATGCAACAACTGTAGAGTTCAGTAGGGGTAGTTTGCACTGTGTCTAACCCTTCTTCATTCCTGTTCTTCGGATCTGTCCTGCCTATACTCACATATCCAAACAATAATAATGTGGGTAGATGAGTAGCAATATCTCGGCATCAAAGAAAAAATTACCAATATCCACATGATAGAAAGTGATACTACTGCAAGATTCTAGCATGTAAGTGAATAATAAATAATGCTCTCCTAATCCAGAGAGTTTAGCTAGATAAATAAACTAAGTCTTCATTGTTTTTAAATTTATTTTTTATCTTTATAGACTGCATTTTAATTCATTGTGCATAAATGGTGTACAAATTTTCATTTCTATGGTTGTGCACAATGCAGATTCATAGCATTCATATAATCATACAAGTACATAGTGTAATGATGTCTGTCTCATTCCTCCATCTTTCATACCACTGCTCACTCCACCCTCTCATTTCCCTCTATGTAATCTAATGTTCCTCCATTCTTCTCTCACCCACACCCCTATAATGTATCATCATTCGCATATCAGAGAAAACATTCAGCATTTGTTTTTTTGGGATTGGCTTATTTCACTTAGCATGATATTCTCCAATTCCATCCATTTATCTGAAAATGCCATAATAGTATTCTTTATGGTGGAATAATATTCCATTGTGCATATATACCACAGTTTCTTTATTCATTCATCTGTTGAATGGCATCTAGGTTGTTCTACAATCTAGCTATTGTGAATTGAGCTGCTATAAATATTGATGTGGCTGCATTACTGTAGTATGCTAATGTGAACTCCTTTAGGTATAAACCAAGGTGTAGGATAGCTGGGTCAAAAGGTGGGTCCATTCCAAGTGTTCTGAGGAATCTCTATACTGCTTTCCAGAGGGGCTGTAATAATTTGCAACTCAGCAGCAATGCATGAGTGTACTTTTTCCCCACATCCACACCAAAATCTATTATTGTTTGTGTTGTTGAAAATAGTAATTCTTATTGGAGTAAGATGAAATCTCATAGCTGTTTTAATTTGCATTCTCTAATTACTAAAGATTTTGAACACTTTTTCATGCATTTATTAGTCACCTGTATCTCTTCTTCTGTAAAGTGTCTGTCCAGTTCCTTGGTCTCTTTATTGATTGGGTTTTTTTGTACTTTTGATGTAAAGTTTTATAATTCTTCATAAATTTTGGAGATTAGTGCTCTATCTTAAGTGTGAATGAAAAAGATTTTCTCTCACTCTGTAGGTTCTCTTTTCACATTACTGATTGTTTGCTTTGCTGAGAACAAGATTTTTAATTTGAATCTATCCCACTTATTGATTCTTGCTTTGATTTCTTGTGCTTTGGGAGTCATGTTAAGGAAGTCTGATCCTAAACCAACATGATAAAGATTTGGGCCTACTTCTTCTTCTATTAGGTGCAGAGTCACTTCTCTAATTACTAAGTCTTTGATCCATTTTGAGTTTTGTGCAGGGTGAAAGATAGAGATTTCATTTCATTTTATTGCATATGGATTTCGAGGTTTCCCAGCACCATTTTTTGAACAGGCTAATTTTTATCCATTGTATGTTATTGTCCCCTTGTATAGTATGAGGTAATTGTATTTTTGTGGGTTTGTCTCTGTGTCTTCTATACCATTGTTCTTTCTATTTTGGAACCAATATCATGCCATTTTTGTTACTATTAGTCTGTACAATTGTTTAACATCTGGTATTGTGATACCTTCTGCTTCACTCATTGCACTCACAATTGTTTTAGTTATTCTGGATTGTTTTTTTCTTCCAGATGAATTTCATGATTGCTTTCTCTATTTCTATGAGGAATATCATTAGGATTTTAATTGGAATTGCATTGAATCCATTTAGCACCTTCATTAGTATGGCCATTTTGACAATATTTATTCTGTCTATCCAAGAATACAGAATATCTTTCCATCTTCTAAGGTTTTCATTAATTTTTTTCTTCAGTGTTCTAAGTTTTCATTGTAGCAGTCTTTCATCTTTTCTGTTAGATTAATTCCCAAGTGCTTTTTTTTTTTGAGGCTATTGTGAAAGGAGTGGTTTTCCTAATTTCTCTTTCAGAGGATACATCATTTATGAATGGAAATGCATTAGATTAATATGTATTGATTTTATGTCCTGCTAATTTTCTGAATTCATTTATTAGGTTTAGAGGTTTTCTGGTGGAAATTTTTGGATCCAATAAATATAGAATCATGTTATCAGCAAATAGTGATAACTTGATTTCTTCTTTTCATATTCCTTTAATTACTTTGTTCTGTCTAACTGCTCTGGCTAGTGTTTCAAGGAAGATTTTGAATAGAAGTGGTAAAAGAGGGCGTCTCTGTCTTGTTCCAGTTTTTAGCGGGAATGCTTTCAGTTTTTCTCCATTAAGAATGATGTTGTCTGTGGGGTTAGTATAGATAGTCTTTACAATATTGAGGTATGTTTCTACTATCCCTATATTTTCTACTGATTTGAGAATGAAGGGGTGCTATATTCTTAACTTTAAGTTTATTGATGTGATGAATTATGTATTAATTTCCAGATGTTGAGCCAACTTTCCATCCCTGGTATAAACCCCATGTGATCATGGAGCACTATACTTTTAATATGTTCTTGTATGTAATTTGCCAGAATTTTTTAAAAGGATTTTTGCATCTATATCAATATCATCAGGAATATTGAGCTAATGTTTTCTTTCCTTGATGTGCCTTTGTCTGGTTCTGGTATCAGAGTGATACTTGCTTCATAGAATGAGTTTGGAATGGTTCCCTTCTTTTCTATTTCCTGAAATGCATTGAGGAATATTTGTATTAGTTCTTTTTTGAAAGTCTTATAGAATTTAACTGAGAATCCATTTATTCCTGGCCTTTTCTTAGTTGATAGACTTTTGATGACTTTTTCTATTTTGGTGCTTGAAACTGATCTGCTTACATTGTGTATGTCTTCCTGATTGTGTTTGGGAGGAACATATGTTTCTAAAAAGTTGTCAATGTCTTCAATATTTTTTATTTTTTTGGACTATATATTTTCAAAGTAGCTTCTAATTATGTTATGTATTTCAATAGTGTCTGTCATGATATTTTCTTTTTTATTGTGATTTTTATTATTTTGAGTTTTCTCTCTCTTTGTTAGTATGTCTAAGGGTTTAACTATTTACTCTTATGAAGAATCAACTTTTCATTTTGTCAATTTTTTAAATTGTTTCTTTTGTTTAACTATCATTGATTTCAGCTCTGATTTTAATTACTTCCTGTGTTCTACTTTTGATGTTGATCTGTTTTTCTTTTTCTAGGACTTTGAGATGTAATGTTAAGTCATTTAGTTTTGGACTTTTTATTATTTTAATGTATGAGCTCAATGCAATTCACTTTCCTTTTTTTTTTTTTTTTTTTTTTTACTGCTTTTAGAATGTCCCAGATATTTTGGTATGTAGTTTTGTTGCTTTATTTTCCTCTAAGAATTTTTTATTTCTTTCCTAATGTCTTCCATTACCATTGCTATTGTTTAGCCTCCAGGTGTAGGAGAAGTTTTTGTTTTTTTATTTTATCATTGATTTCTAATTGTATTTTATTATGGCCTGATAGAACACAAGATATTATCTCTATTTTTTTGTAGTTACTAAAGGCTTCTCTATGGCATAGCATATGGTATATTTTGGAGAAGAATTCATGAGCTACTGAGAAGAAAGTGTATTCGCTTAATGATGGATAAAATACTCTATATATGCCCTTTAAGTATATAACATTGATTGTATTATTTAATTCTATAGCTTCTTTGTAATTTTTTGTTTGGAGTTTCTATCCAGTGGTGAGAGTGGTGTCCTAAAGTCACCCGGCGTTATTGGGTAGTGGTCTATTTGATTCTTCTAATTGAGAAGGGCTTGTTTGATGTACATGAATGCATCACTGTTTGAGGCATAAGTATTTAAAATTCTTATGTCTTGCTGCTTTATTGTCCCCCTAAGCAGTATGAAATGTTCTTCATTATCCCTTTTGACTTAGATTTGAAGTCCACATTTTCTGATATAAGGATGGAGACCCCTGCTTTTTTACTGAGTCCATGTGCATGGTTTGTTTTTATGCATCCTTTCATCTTTAGTTTGTGGATGTCTTTTTCTATGAGATGACTCTCTTGAAGGCAGCATATTGTTGGATCTTTCTTTTTAATTCAACCTGCCAATGTCTTTTGATTAATGAGTTTAGACCATTAACACTCAGGGCTGCTATTTTGATATGACTTGTATTTCTGGTCACTTTTGCTTAATTTTGGTTTTTAACTTGAATTGGTTTCTCCTTTGATTGACTTTTCCTTTAGGATAGTTTCTTCATTTGTGGACTTGTATTGTGGTTTTTTACTTCCTCCTCATGAAATACTTTGCTGAGAATGATCACTACTCCAGGCTTTCTATTTGTATGTTCTTTTAGCTTTTGTTTATCATGGAAAGATTTTATTTCATCATCAAATATGAAGGTTAGTTTTGCTGGGTATAAGATTCTTGATTGGCATCCATGTTCTTTAAGAGCTTGAAATGTATTGTTCCAGACCCTTCTTGATTTTAGGGTCTGGGCTGAGAAACCTGCTGATATCTGTTTTGGTTTTCCCTTACATATAATCTGATGATTTTCTCTCACAGCCCTTAAAATCCTAACTTTATTTTGCATGTGAAATATTTTCATTATAATGTGACTTGTTGTGGATCTGTTGTAATTTTCTGCACCTGGTGACTGTAAGACTCTTGTATTTGATTTTCCATTTCATTCTTCAGGTTTGGGAAATTTTAAGATATTATTTCATTGAAGATGTTCATTTCTTTGGTTTGTATCTCTGTGCCTTCCTCAATCCCAATAATCCTTAAGTGGTCTTTTCATGATGTCCCATAATTCTTGGAGGTTGCATTCATGATTTCTTACCATCTTCTCAGTTTGGTCAACTTTATTTTCAAGATTAAATATGGTGTATTCATTGTCTGAGATTCTGTCTTCCACAAGATCTAGTATGTTGGTGATGCTATGTATTGGGTTTTTAATTTGGTTTTATATTTCTTTCATTTCAAGTATTTGCTTTTTGCCCACAATCTCAATCTCTTTACTGAAGTGCTCTTTCCTACCTATATTTTCTCTTTTAACTGTTTTAACTGTCTTTTAACTGTTGGAGTGATCATACATTACCTGCATTTGCTCTCTTTTCTTTTGCTTCATGGATCATTTTGATTATGTAGATTCTAAATTCATTTCCTGTGATTTCTATTGCCATGCTGTCATTCACTTCCATCCAAAATCTTGCTAAATAGTTTTAGTTCCTTCTCAAAGAAATGACTGTTTGTTAACAATGCTCCTGTGAAATGACAGCAAATCACAAGACAACTACATATTCCAAGTGGAACTGGTTAATATCCAATCAGTTGAGATTGAAGGGTGTGGAGATTGAAGGGTCCTTCAGGAGATGGCACTTGGTTTTTCTCCCCAGGGCCTCCTTCTAGGCCTTGGCAACATTGGGTTACAATGAGTGCATGCTGTGATATCCTGGCCACTTGCAGATCCCTATTGATGTCACAGAAAGGCAGACTGACAGCAGCTCAGCATCACAGTGTTCATGGCAACTGGTCCTGGTCCTTTCTGACAAAGACTCAAGGCAAGCCAAGGCTCAGCTGTGAAATTAGGAGGGAAGACTGACTTAGGCAGCCCCAGGGTCCTGTTATTTTCAAGAAATGTGATCCCAACTTTTTCACCCACTGGAAGTGGAGAGGGTACATTGGGGGTGTGGCACATCTGACCTGAGTATTCCAGATCCTTACTGGGCAAGGAACCCCGCTGAAAACTGACAGCCCACACTACCATCCAGGTCTGCTAGGTGGTGCTGTCCTCATTCAGCCTGCACCAGAAATGCTGGTCATCTGGTGACACCTATTCTGCTATAGCCTGTTGGTCCCCACCAGGCCTAGTGGCCAGGGAAGTCATGGAAGCATGTTCAATTGCTTGCTCAAGGATCACCTAGCAAGGCACTGCACCCAGCGACACTGACTTTGTACACAGTTTCTCCAAGCCTGGGCTCGTCCACTATATTTCTCTGTCAGGGAAATGGCCTAGGATGCTCACAGACACATGAAGTGATGGCTGGTGACAGTTTCAGATATAAGGCTGTGGTACCTTCCCCACGGTTCAGTGAGTTAGGTGTTGACTGAGTTGAAAAACATCACCAAATTCTTACAGGGGGCTCCTCCTTTTCTACAACACTCAAACAGGTGACAGCTCAAACCTGTGATGTTGAACTTCTATTCTAGGTGAAAGTAAGTGCCTGCTGTCCTCCCTAGAGAGGAGAGAAGGGACTGAGTCATTGAGCATGTGTGATGGAGGCCAGGAGGCAGCTAGCCAAAAAGTAGAGATATACACTTCACCTGCCAAGCCACACTATATTTGCTACTGCCCTGCAATTAGCTCAGCCCCAGAAATATTTTTGGCCCAAGTTTCCAAGGAACCCTTCAACTTACCTTTAAATGTACATATATCTGGAAAATCATGGCATAAGGGTTTATCCTCTTGAACTGACTTGTGCCTCTCAGACACAGGCCCTCTGTTACAATGCCCAGAGTCTTTATAGCAGGTCCTGGAGGATGCAGACTACAGGTTATTGTCATGCCCTGGTGAAAGGTGCTCCAAGAAAGTGAATGTGATGGATGAAACAAGTGCCTGATAGTGATGTGAGAAGCACAGTTTTCCAGTGCATAATATCTCTTGACCCATGCCTCATGGTGCAAGATCCAAAATATACATTTCAAAACTTGAGTATTAAAAAATGGAAGCACTATGGACTTTTCTGTAGGGCACAGACTGCAGAAAATTGTTGAAAATGAAAAGATAAATTCAGTGAACACATGCTAAAAATTTTTTTCATTGCTAGTGTTCTGCAAAAATAAACCTATCGACCCCTGAGCTTCAAAATAATATAACAAAACAACAAGAATTTGAGAGATCATTTGGTAAGCAAAGATAATCACTGACAGTAAGTCAATTTGCAAAGGACATGAATGCCTTTGCCAATTCATGACTCTCTCCTGTTGCTTGCAATGGACAACAGATTACAAGTATGCTGATTTTGCTTGTCCTGCACATGACCAATGAGGAAAGACTTTTCTTCCACCATACCAGCATCACCAAAGTACCACAATTTACACAAGTATAGAATTGGAAAGCCAGCTCTGAGTGATAGCTCTCAAAGTGAATAGTTCCCTCATCATCAGAATATAAAATATAATAAATCACTGCTAAAATGCAGAATTGTAGACCTGATATGGTTGAAACCTGAATTTAAAAACAGAAAATTTTACAGAAAAACTAAAGTTATAATGAGAGTTATTGTACAGGAATAACAGATCCTAAAACATTTATAAAATACAATTTTTTTTCTTTTCAATGATTATATTCACCACAAATATGCTGCATGCTTAACATCCCTGATTTACTTCTTTAAATGTAAACTTTCCAAATAGATGTTCTTGAGTGATACATACCATTGAAAAACCAATCCAAAATTTACACAAAACCTTGGGAAAGATGAGAACACTGCCTCCTTAACCCAATTCTACACAGCATGGCTTCAGAATATTCATCAAAATGCATTCTTCTGTGATTTACAACTAATTTTAAGTAATAAAAATGTACTAAAAATTAGCAAAAACATTATAAAAATGCTTTATTAGAGTTATGACTTGACCTACAATGAAACAGGAAAGCAGGTTTTAAATATTCATTGTGGTTCCTGAGTGACATCAGAAGAAACTAAGATGTTTATTCAGCACAGACTCAGTCAATTCCATTAAGGAAAATAATGTATTACTAAAGGAAAGCAAAATAGTGAGAAAATATAGTGCCAAGAGCAGTTCTCTTTTGTCATCACCTCTAGGTTTCCCAGATGACCCTTAGGTTGACTTACTTTGCTTCCATGTTTACCATTCCCCTCAGGGGTGCTATATTCCTCCTGTGCTTATTTTGGACAATCATGTTCCTGTCCTGGGGCTGCCTTGGAATTTTGCAGATGGGTCTTATTATACTTCAGGAAGTGGTTAAACAGAAGAAAAACTGAAATTTGCTGAACATTAGGAGGTACTGTTCCTCTTTCTTACCCAAGATCTTGATGAATGGAGTGAAAATGAGGCTTTCCTTGCCAGGGGAAACCACACAGTCATCTTTAAATCACTTTCCAGGATGACCAAATATCCATTATTTTCATTGGTATCCACCTCAGCAGTGACCATGAAGAATAACTTAAACTAAGATTCTCTACTCCTATATTTTTATCTTCCACTCAGGGTAAGACACATCAGGTAAGGGGCATGCTTGGACTGTGTAAAGTCCTCTCTGTGACTGGCCCACTCTCTCAGAGCAGGGACAGGACTGGGATGTGTGGGCTTCTAGTGCATCTTGAAGACAAATCCACTGTTTTTTTTTCCTCCCCAGGACTGCTGGCAGCCTTGCCACCTGCCTCATTCTTCCTATAGCTGTCCAGTGCCTGGGAGTTGGAGATGTTCTGTAGCACAGAGTTGCTGATATACTGTAACTGTGGTCCACAGTAACCAAACCGGTAAGGTCTGAAAACATCTGATGGCTACTCATTTCAAAGAACTCACCTGGCTTCCTGGGTGGCCTACTAAAATGTCTATTCTGACAGGTTGGGGTCAGTAGGCCTGGGGGAATTCATGCAAAAAATTGTATCAGAAAATACAGAGGACTTTGATGATAGGGAAGATTCAGATGCCTGCCTTTATAGTCAGCAAACATCAAAAGTGAGGGCTCCATATGTGGCCCTTTGGGATCTTACTATGGAGCCCAGCAAAATTGCGCATGGTCTGGGTCAGATTGCTGACCAAAGAGGAAGAGACTGTGTGCTCTGGTAACTCCAGTAGGGCACAAGTTCCTAGACAGAGTCCTGGGAGGGGGCCTGGATGCTGCATGCCCCTGTATAATCCAGCAGAACTGAGAGCTGAGATTGGCACAGGCTTGAAGCTTGGGTATGGCCATAATGGTGGGGTGAGCAGAGTTCTGGTTACAGAGCCCAGCACAAGGTGGCTAACAGACATCGAGCAGAGTGAGGCAGGATTAAGGATGCAGGAGGCCAGGGTGTTAGTAAAGGAGGATAGGAGGAAGAGTAATGCCACTGGGAGCCCAGTGGTAAGAGGGATATGGGGAGTCTGGGACAGATGGACTTATGCAGGTTTGGGCTGGGGAAGCCTCCAGTAAGTTTTTGTAATGTGGTTAATTTCTTGAAATGGTTAACTAAAATTCCATGCCCCCACAATATATAGAGAATTACTTCCAAATTGTGCACACATAAAAAATATTAATTATAAGATTGATGATAGAAATATGGAAAATATATCATACATAAAAATGTGTAATCAATGACATGACACCAGCAGAAACACAACAGTATTATAAAAGACTACAGGTCAAATAGATTGTCTTATTAAAAACAAAGTCTGATTCCCAAGTATTTTTTTTTTTTTGATGCTCTTGTGAATGGAGTAGTTTTCCTAATTTCTCTTTCTGAAGATTCATCACTTATGTATAAAAATGCATTGGATTTATGAGCATTGATCTTGTAACCTGCTACTTTACTGAATTCACTTATGAGTTCTAAGAGTTTTCTGGTGGAATTTCCAGGTTCCTCTAAATATATAATCATTCATCAGCAAACAGGGATAGTTTGAGTTCTTCTTTTCCAATTCATATCCTTTAATTCTTTGGTTTGTCTAATTGCTCTGGCTAGAGTCTCAAGGACGATGATGAACAGAAGTGGTGAAAGAGGGCATCCCTGCCTTGTTCCAGTTTTTAGGGGGAATGCTTTCAGTTTTTCACCATTTAGAATGATATTGGCCATGGGCTTAGCATAGATGGAATTTACAATGTTAAGGAATGTTCCCATTACCCCAATTTTTTCTAGTGTTTTGAGCATGCAGGGATGCTGTACTTTATTGAATGTTTTCTCTGCATCTATTGAATTAATATTGTCAAAATGGTCATACTACCTAAAGTGCTGTACAGATTCAATGCAATTCCAATTAAAATCCCAGTGAAGTATCTCACAGAAATAGAGCAAGCAATTATGAAATTCATCTGGAAGAATAAAAAACCCAGAATAGCTAAAGCAATCCTCAGTAGAAAGAGAAAAGCAGGGGGTATCACAATACCAGATCTTCAACTCTATTACAAAGCAATAGTAACAAAAACGGCATGGTATTGGTACCAAAATACACAGGTAGATCAATGGTACAGAATAGAGGACATGGACACAAACCCAAATAAATACAATTTTCTCATACAAGACAAAAGGGCCAAAAATATGCAATGGAGAAAAGATAGCCTCTTCAACAAATGGTGCTGGGAATCTGGAAAACCATATGCAACAGAATGAAATTAAACCCCTATATCTCACCCTGCACAAAACTCAACTAAAAATGGATCAAGGACCTCGGAATCAGACCAGAGACCCTCCATCTTATAGAATAAAATGTAGGTCCAAACGTTCAACTTGTTGGCTTAGGAGCAGACTTCCTTAACAGGACTCCCATAGCACAAGAAATAAATGCAAGAATCAATAACTGGGATAGATTCAAACTAAAAAGCTTTCTCTCAGCAAAGGAAACTATCAGTAATGTGAAGAGAGACCCTACAGAGTGGGAGAATATCTTTGCCACTCACACTTCAGATAGAGCACTAATTTCCAGAATCTATAAAGAACTCAAAGAACTCTACACCAAGAATAGAAATAATCTAATCAACAAATTGACTAAGGAAATGAACAGATGTTTCACAGAAGAAGATCTACAAGCAATCAATAGCTATATGAAAAAATGTTCAACATCTCTAGTAATAAGAGCAATGCAAATCAAGACTTCCCTAAGATTTCATCTCACCCCAATTAGAATGGTGATTATCAAGAACACAAGCAACAACAGGTGTTGGAGAGGATGTGGGGAAAAAGGTACACTCATACATTGCTGGTGGGGTTGCAAATTAGTGCAGCCACTCTCGAAAGCAGTATGGAGATTCCTTAGAAAGCTTGGAATGGAACCACCATTTGACCCAGCTATCCCACTCTTCGGCCTATACCCAAGGGACGTAAAATCAGCACACTACAGAGATACAGCCACATCAATATTCATAGCTGCTCAATTCACCATAGCCAGATTGTGGAACCAAACTAGATGCCTGTCAGTTGATGAATGGATAAAGAAACTGTGGCATATATATACAATGGAATATTACTCCCCCATGAAGAATGATAAAATTATGGCATTTGCAGGCAAATGGATGAAATTGGAGAATATCATGCTAAGTGAGATAAGCCAATCTCAAAAACCTAAAGGATGAATGATCTCGCCGATAAGCGGATGAGGACACACAATGGGGGGTGTGAGGGGTTAGCGTTAGGTTTAGGGTTAGGGATAAGGAGGGTGGTAGGAATGGAGGAAGAAATGACTGTATAGAGGGAAAAGAGGGGTGGGACGGGTGGGGGGAAGGGAAAATAACAGAATGAATCTAATAACATTGCCCTATGTAAATTTATGATTGCACAAATGGTATGCCTTGACTCCATGTATAAACAACATGTATTCCATTTGTTTAAATTATATATATAGATATAAATCTATGTGTGTATATATATATATATATATATATATATATATATATATATATATAAAGCCAGGCCCTGTAGGATGGCTTGACTGAATGAGCCCCATCTCCAGGATCCATCAGTCCAACCGTTCACTCCCTGCATGTGGAGCCCTCACATCGACTGAGTGCTCCCTGCCACCAGGACTGGAACCCCAGACTGAGTTATTGAACCAGGCCACCGGGAACACACAACCACAACAAACACACCCGACCTTCAGGACCCCCTGACCAACCGCATCCTGGCTCCAGGACCTCTGCTGACCACAGTCACAACTTGAGCTGCCGCACCCCATTTGCCAACATATTTTGAAGCCAGAGTGGCCAACTTGGATAATTATGGAAGCTGTAGTTCCAAGCTTTGGTGGGGCAAAACCCATTCTGAGACATCTGCTAGAGGCTTGAAGCTCATTGTCAGGTATCTCTCCTTCATCAGGCTACAGAACTCTGAGAGGTTTCATTACGATATGACTGTTATACTGTAGATTTTCTTTTTTCTTCTTCTTGAATAAATTTCAGATTTACTTATTTAATTTTCTCACTTTCTTTTACTTTTGTTTACCTGTTTCCTCAGAGTCCCTTGCTCCCCTTGTTTGCATGCTAACATCTAATTTCTTTTGATAACACTCTCTCCCTTTCTATTATATAGAACTTCTGCACATTCATTTCTCATTGCATTAATAGCCACATTCTACATCCTTCTGCACCCTCTTTGTCCCCCATTAGAATCTGAAGACCTTATTGCAAATCTGTTTTATTGAAGATAATATTTGAACTCGTTCTGTTTATTATGACAATTTTGTTATTGTCCTCATGGGGGCTACTTGGTCTAAGATTGCATAGTGTCGGAATTGGCACTGCTAATATTGATCTCCCCTTAAAGAAAGGGTTTTGGAAACTTTTAGGGCCACCATAAACCTATAGGGGCAAATCTGCAATACCCCAGATCTGCACTGCTAGAGAGGACGATACAGGAACAACATGAAAAAACAAGGGAAGAAAATGATCCAAACAAATCTAGATTCTATATTAATAGAATCCAATGACAGTATGGTAGAAGAAATGTCTGAAAAGCACTTCAGATTATACATGATAAAGATGATTCACCATGCAAAGGATGAGATAAGAGAGCAAATGCAGGCAATGAATGATAATACCAATAAGCTGAAAGAGCAATTGCAGAAAGCAAATGATCATTTCAACAAAGAGATAGAGAATCTCAAAAAAAAAAAAAAAACAGAAATCCTTGAAATGAAGAAAACAATAAACAAAATAAAAAAAATCAATGGAAAGCAACACCAAAAGACTAGACCAATTGGAAGACAGAACCTCAGACAATGATGACAAAAAATTCAATCTTGAAAACAAAGTTGCTCAAGCAGAGAACATGGTAAGAAATCATGAACAGAATCTCTAAGAACTATAGTACATCATGAAAAGACAAAATTTAACAATTATTGGGATTGAGGTGGGCACAGAGATACAAACCAAAGGAATGGACAAACTGTTCAATGAAATAATATCGGAAATTTTCCCATACCTGAAAATGAAATGGAAAATCAATTACAAGAGACTTACAGAACACCAAATGCACAATAATCACAACAGATCCACACAAAGGCATATTATAAAGGAAATGCCTAACGTTCAAAATGAAGATAGGATTTTGAAGGCCATGAGAAAAAAGCATGAGATTACATATAGGGGGAGACCAATAAGGATAGCAGCTGAATTCTCAACCAAGACTCTAAAAGCTGGAAGGGCCTGAAACAACAGATTACAAGTTCTGAAAGAACATGGTTGCCAACCAAGAATCCTATACCCAAAAAGCTAACCTTTGATTTGAAGATAAAACAAAATCATTCCATAATAAAAGTTAAAAGAAATTACACATAGAAAGCCTACATAAAGAGTGTTCTCAACAAAATATTCCATGAGGAGGAAATGAAAAAACAACAATGCAGGTCAGAAAAGGGAGGAACTATCTTAGAGACAAATCCACTCAAAGGAGAAACTAAGACAAGTTAAAAACCCCAAAAAAGCCCAAATGACTGGGAATACAAATCTTATCTCAATAATAACCATGAACGTTAATGGCCTAAACTCTTCAATCAAAAGACATAGACTGGCAGACTGGATTAAAAAGAAAGACCCAACAATATGCTGCCTATAGGAGACTCATGTCATAGAAAAAGTTATCTACAGACTAAAGGTGAAATGACAGGGAAAAACTCAACATGCACAAGGACTCAGTGAGAAAGCAGGGGTTTCCATCCTTATATCAGATAAAGTGGACTTCAATGCCGGGGACCAGCCCAAGCAGCAGAGTCCAGGGGTCCTTGATGGCCTGAAATATAAAAGCCCCGAGTGATTAGATGGCGCAGCGTCGGCGATGGACAGCAACCACACAGACTCAGGTCAGTGTTAGGTTGCTGACAAGTTTATTGAATTCACCAGCAATTTTTATACCCTTTACAAACTTACTAAGAAAAAAGGAGGAAGTTTCAAGGGCATAGATAACAGAAGAAGGATTTGGGCATTTAGCCAACAGGCGCCATCTGGTAATATCTTATCTTTTTTAACTAACATATTTCTGCTAACCTAAGTAACATTAAACAAATATAATGAATTTATTTTGACCCGACACCTTCAGAACATAGCTTAGACGTGGAAATATTATTCAAAGTCTAACTTTTCCTTGACCTATATTTGACACTGCCACTTAAGTTATAGACTAGCTGACACTCAGTCTTTGTAGTCTGATATTGGTTTTTGTGGTTCTCTAGGCCAGTGTCTTCTTAGATATGTATTATATCAAGTCACCTGGTGGAAGATAATTGGAGATCAAAGTGTATGTTTTTAATAGGTTTTCTTTCTGGGAAAACTGGGGCCTGCCTTTGATCTGAAAAGCTTATCCTTATTTAGTTCCTACTGTGGGAGGCAGCTGATGTTCTACAGGGCTAGACGTAACTAACAAGCTAAAGGAGTTTTTATTTTTGCCTTAGAAGCCTGGGAAAAATCTGTAATAGAAATTATCCTAAGGGAGTCAAAACACTGTTCCCAAGAAAAAGACACAGGACACGGTTGCTCAAGAATGTTTTTCACCCTAAGACCCATAGAGTTTTGTTTTGCACAAGTCTCATAGGTATCATTTGTCTGGAACCTGAATAAATCATTTAATAAAGTTGTGTTCCCTTTATCCCCCAATGCATTTATTCCATGAAAGAGACTCTGCAATGAATAATATGTCCGTAAAAACAGCAGGCACAGAAAACCCCAGAATATGCAGATGGCTTCCCGGCAGGACCCAGTTTTCTGATGAGACCTTGCAAGCATCTTCCAGAGGAACCTTGTCATGCTCTGGTAAGGGTCTTATTTGCCAAGTGCCCCCACACTTCAAACCAAAGTTATTCAGAAGGGGTAAAGAAGGACATTTTATAATGCTTAAGGGAACCATAAATCAGGAAGACATAATGATGGTAAACATTTATGCCCCAAACAATGGTGCATCTCTGTACATTGAACAAATCCTTCTCAAATTTAGGAATCAAATAGACAACAACACAATAATTCTGAGAAACTTTAACACACTGCTGTCACCACTGGATAGATCTTCCAAACAAAAACCAAAAAAAGAAACATAGAACTTAATATCACAATCAATAACCTAGACTTAATAGACATATCTAGAATATTCCATCCATCAAAGAGTGAATTCACATTCTTCTCAGTAGCATATAAAATCTTCTCTAAAATAGGCCATAAGTTATGCCACAAAGCAGCCCTTAGTAAAAGCAAAAAAAGAGTTACTGCCTTGTGTTCTATCAGATCATAATTGAATGAAATTAGAAATCAATGACAAAATAAACAACAGAAATTACTCCAAAACCTGGAGAGAAAACAATATGCTATTGAATGAAACATGCATAACAGAAAACATCAGGGAGGAGATAAAAAATTCTCAGAGTTCAATGAGAAAGAAAATACAAAATATCAAAATGTCTCGGACACTATGAAAGCGATACTAAGGAAAAATCATTGCATGGAGCACATTCAAGAAAAGAATGAAAAGTCAACAACTAAATGATCTAACATCACAGTTGAAAGCCCTAGAAAATGAACAAAATAACAGTAAAAGTAGTATAAGAATGGAAATAATTAAAATTAGAGCTGAAATCAATGAAGTTGAAACAAAAGAAAAAATTCAAAAAAAATGACAAAACAAAAAGTTGGTTGTTTGCAAAAGTAAACAAAATAGACAAACACTTAGCCACACTAACAAAGAGAGGAAGAGAGAAAACTCAAATTAGTAAATTTGTGATGTAAAAGAAAATATCATGACAGACACCGAGATACATAACACAATGAGAAGCTAATTTGAAAATCTGTATTCCAAATAGAAACTACTGAAGACATTGACAAGTTTCTAGAGACAATTGCTCCACCCAGACTGAACCAGGAGGACATACAGAATTTATAAAATCAATATCAAGCAATGAAATAGAAGAAGTCTTTAAAAAACTACCATCCAAGAAAGCCCAAGGCCAGACAGATTCTCAGCCAAGTTCTACAAGACCTTCAAAGAAGAACTCATTCCAATACTTCTCAAAGTATTCCAGGAAATAGAAAAGGAGGGTACCCTACCAACCTCATTCTATGAAGTTAATGTCACAGTCACACACAAACCAGGCAAAGACACATCAAGGAAAGAAAATTTTAGACCAATATTCTTGATGAATATAGATGCAAAGATCCTTAACAAAATAGTGACAAACCGTATCCAAAAACATATTAAGAAAATCATGCACATGATCAAGTGGGGTTCATCCCTGGAATACATCGATGGTTTAACATCTGTATATCAATAAACATAATGCATCATGTCAATAGACATAGGATAAGAATCATATGGTTATTTCCTTTGATGCAGAAAAAACATTCGACAAAATACAACAACCCTTCATGTTCAAAACACTAGACAAAATAGGGATATTAGGAACATACTTGAACATTTTAAAGGCTATTTGTTCTAAGTCCATGGCCAACATCAT
This sequence comes from Sciurus vulgaris, assembly GCF_902686455.1. Classification (NCBI taxonomy): domain Eukaryota; kingdom Metazoa; phylum Chordata; class Mammalia; order Rodentia; family Sciuridae; genus Sciurus; species Sciurus vulgaris. Next base: position 15,083,323 of record NW_027632956.1, on the reverse strand, counting down.
TCTTAATGGAGAAAAATTGAAAGCATTCCCTTTAGAAATGGGAACAAGACAGGGATATCCTCTCCCTCTGCTTCTATTCACATCATGGAGTAAATACTAGCCAGACAATTAGACAGACTAAAGAAATTAAAGGGATATGAACAGGGAAAAAGGAACTTAAGCTGTCACTATTTGCTGATGGCATGATTCTATATTTAGCGGATCCAGAAAAGTCCTCCAGAAAATTTTTAGACCTCATGCATGAATTCAGCTAAATATCAGCAAAATAAAATCAACATACATAAATCTAAAGCATTTTTATACACAACTGATGAAACATCTCAAAGGACAATGAGGAAAACAACTTCATTTGCAATAGCCTCAAAAAAATAAAATACTTGGGAATCAATCTAACCAAGGAGGTAAAAGATCTGTACAATGAAATCTACAAAACATTGAAGAAAGAAATAGAGGAAGACCTTAGAAGATGGAAAGGTCACCATTATCTTGGGTAGGCAGAATTAATATTGTCAAAATGGCCATACTTCCAAAGTCCCTTAACAGATTTAATGCAAGTCCAATTAAAATTCCTATGACATTTCTCATGGAAACAGAAAAAGCAATCACGAAATTCATCTGTAAGAACAAAAGACCCAGAATAGCCAAAGTAAGCCTGGGCAGGAAGAGTGATGCTGGAGGTATTACTATATCAGATCTTAAACTCTACTATAGGGCTATAGGGCAATAGTAACCAAAATGGCATGGTATTGGCACCAATATAGACAGGTAGACCAATGGTGCAGGTTATAAGACATACAAACATACCCACATAAGTACAGTAACCTCATACTAGTCAAGGGTGCCAAAAACTTACAATGGAGAAAAGATAGTCTCTTTAAAAAGTGGTGCTGTGAAAACTGGAAATCCATATGCAGTAAAATAAAACTAAACCCCTATCTCTCACATTGTAAAAAACTAAATTCAAAATGGATCAAGGATATAGGAATTAGACCTGAGACCCTTCACCAAATAGAAGAAAATGTAGGCCCAAATCTCCATCATGTTTGTTTAAGACCAGACTTCCTTATCGAGACCCCCGTAGTGCAGGAATGTTTTCTCTGATAAGTGCACAACAATATATAACAATGGGGGTAGCAGGCGGAAGAGAAGACTGACGATACTTTGGAGGGTGTAGAGGAAAAGGGGTTGGGAGGAGGTGGGGATTGAAAAACACTAGAATGAAACAGTATTACCCTATACATATATGTATGATTACATGAATGGTGTGAATATACATTGTGTGAAAGCATAGAAATAAAAAGTTGTACCCAATTTGTGTACAATGAATCCGATTGTGTCTGTAAAAATAAAAAATAATAATAAATATTTAAAAAAGTAAAGTTACAGTCAGAGGATATGTTCTTGTTATGGAATTATTGTGATCTCAAAAGGGTTATTATTGTAGAGCCAAAATGCTCAGCCAAAATTCAAGATAGCTATTATACAAGCTGAATGTATTTTTACTCTTGATAATTTCATTTTGTAAAACTGTTACCAGTTAATATTTGCAGAGGTATTGCTTCAAGAACACACAACCTAGGTAACTTGTGATAATAAGCCATCACCTACAGAACAGATAGTATGTAATGGTAAATTCTAGTAGTAATACAGACTCCAGTTTAAAAAAAAGGTAAATAACTGTAAAGTTATAGACACTGATGTTAAAGCCCACTACTCTTACTTTATGACTTGTGAGACTGGCTTCCTCGATATTTAAGATCAAACTTACAGATTGACTTTAAATACAGAGGCCAAGAAAAACCAGTATTTGGCACTTGTCCTCAAAGTCAGCCTGAATCCAGGGAACAAGAGGACTTCTCTGTGGGGCTTTGCAACTCTGGGTCACACGACCTCTCAATCAAGGAAATTGGAGAGACCACTGGAGGATGGAAAGCCAATCAGTGGACTTGCTGCAGAGGAGGGTCATTGGAAAATGGATACATCCTGATGCTTCCAAGGGAATCCATCTCATCAAGGAGACCCTATCTAGCAAATGGCACTAAAGGACCTAAGAAGCTGCACTCATATTGCCCATTAGTGACCCCTGTGGGAGCTCAGCTGACTCATGACAATTCAGAAACAAGTCAATTTGATCAGCTTTATCATAAACATCTAGAAAAACAGTTAAAACCAAAACATTCTTGAGCATTTAAAAGAAACAATAGTTAAAAGTAACTTATAAAATACACTTGTGTTAGCCCACTAGAATAAGTAAGGTTTGGAAGTTACAAAAGAGAGGTTATTAGTCAAATGTGCCTGATAACTATCAAGAGAAACTGCCAGTCAGAAATTTTAAGTCAGTTTAAGGCTTACAGACCATCCTAAGCTATACAGGTAGGCTTAATTTATGTTTGCTAGTATGATTATCTAGCCATAAGTAACTGAAATAGAGATCTCTACTAAACACAGGCTATACCAATAAAAGGATATTTTACAAAATCGATGACACAAATTAGTTTAGTTATATTTTCTGGGTACATCAATGACATTACGAGTTAAATATGGTGTTTACATTCCTGATAACTTGGACAATGTTAACAATGATAACAAGGCCACATAAAGACCTTGCTCTCTCCAGCATTTGTTAGGCCTTGTTATTGAAAAAATTTCTCAGTTCTTCTACCTCCTAGTGAGGGATTATTGACTTCTGTCATCTTCATGGCATGTTCCAGATGCTGCTATATTTATTTTGTATTAATCTCATTTCAATACTCAGATAGTTTGTTTCTCTCTCATAGAAGCACCCACTGAGAGATGACTTTGCAACCTGCTCTTCCCCAACCAGACTTCTACCATGGACCCCTCCATTGACCCAGTTTCTAAAAGGGAACTCCAAACTGCTTGCCCAACATTGCCCCCTTCCAGCTCAAAGGAGCCAGAGCAGTCATCACTCCCTTTCCTTAAAGCAGTAAAGAGTTTCTAAAGTGAAAGGGGGAAATGAAGCCAGAATTGTGGACAGGCAGTTAATGTAGAAATATGGGATCAAGTCAAATGGAGGAAATGGAGTCCATGAAAGCCATCTGCCTCTGGAAGTTGGAGACTGCCCCTGGAAGAATGGAATGTCAAGAATCTGCACAGCCCATTGATTACCAAACTTACCTGACTGAATCACTTTTCCCTTCTCCTGCCCAATTTCTTCTCTCTTTATGCATCTTCCCGCACAATCAGGACTAGTCACATACACAGAAAGGGGAGACAAGGGGGAAAGTACTGGAGAACAACAGAGACCTTAACCTATAAAGGATGTAGGGTGTGCTCACTTCTTGGGAATTTAGAACATCAGCCATGGCCCCCTTCTCCCTCCCGGGAGAAGTCTTATGTTATTACCTTTAAATAGATCCTGCTTAATATGCTAAATCCTACTATAATGTTAGGATTACCCTGCATAATCTTTCTTCTAATATTTGCAGTTATAAAATGTTTGTGGTCTACTTTCTACAAAAGAATCACAAGGGTTCAGGTCAATCATGTCCTCCTGAAGGAATCCTATGTCCAAATTAATAAAAACAGGGGAAATGTTGGGAGAAATCCTAGTTCTTGGCTGGCAGCAGTGAATGTCCTAAGTGTGTAAGGAAAAGTTGCAGGGAGGAGCATTCCACTTTTCATACCTAGGAAAGTATAAAACTGCTCCAAGTTGACTGTTACCAAGGGAACTCATATGGGAACCTGGTGGTCTGATCTCCCATGGCACATTGTGATTGGGCTAGAAGCCTATAAAATGTATTGATATTCCCACAATTATTGAGTTTGCAGGATGCTCACCACAGACCTGCTTCCACCCAACTCCCTGAGCCTGGGGTCTTGACTCCACATCCTTACCAACTTTAGAGCTAGTCTGCCACAACTACACTAGGAGTCTATGGAGGGAGTTCTTTCTACAAATGAAATTTGCATAGAAACTTAAAAAAGAAGGAAAAAAGATATTTGTTTTGTGAAAGGGAAAGTTGAAGAAACTGCTCAACTCAGTCAATTCTATAGAGAACTGTACAAAAGCAACTACTTAAAAGTAATTCTTATTATTTGAATTGGGCCAGTGCTTTTTTCTTCTATTTAGTATTTACCTAACAGTTTAAAAAGCATTCATTAAACAGATAAACATATAAATGTGTACATGAACACATTTTCATGAATTTTATATACAGTTATATATACTACATAAATAATATGAAATACCAGTGTATATTTGTACATACACAATATATATTGTATAATAAAATAGAAGTATGTATTTTTACATTTGTATGGTGATCATCATCATCTGTGGTATCCTGGTTTATAGCAGAAAGTATCAGTGTATTTCTATAAAACTGGTATAATTAAACATCTACACTCTAATCTATTTGGTATGGATTATAAATTGCACAGTCTCCTCATTTTGGGAAACTAATCACCTCATACTAGATTGTACCTAGTTTCACTTTGGTACACTTCAGGGTGTTATGTCATAGTTACATTAAACTTTGTTTTTCTGGTTGACATAAATGTGCTAAAGGATAATTTTAAGGAATCATCAGGAAAATCAATTATATACATTTATATATAGTAATTATCTTACTTTATTACTTTATTTCTCATGAAAAAATAATATTTAATAAATAATAAAAACAAAATATTAAGAATCTTATTCACAAAAGTATGGAATTAAAAGTGGCAAGATTTTATCTTACTGATAACATAAACTATGATTACGATTCAATGAAATCTTATTATGTTTTATCCAAATGAATTTTTAAGTGTTAACAAACATTTGTGCTTATCAGATTGACCAAATTTAAAGGACTTCCTGTGCATAATAATTAAGGGCTGATTTTATTAGTCAGTAAATCACTCATTTTAAATATATGTGTTGATTCACATTTTTAGACTAGAATTTATCAAACAACTTCATTAATTTAATATATATAATTATATGAAATTATTCTGTGTTTTGCTTTGTTTTTCTCTATGGTAAAACCATCATAACCTTTCATTCATCTTCAATTTCTTTAATCACAACAAAACTTTTAATACTAAATTTAGTCAAATTGTGCAGATTATTGCTTAAATCACACTGGTCAAGTTATCATACACAGTACAAAATCAAGTTTTTGTGTTTATAATTAAAGGACTTATCTTTTATATTTAAAGTCTACTATAGCTTTCTACTTTCCCTATCATTAACACTATCTACCTAATATGTAAATTTATCTAATGTAATATTAATTTTAAAAATTCACAAGCAGCAGAAATCCTAGTAGAAATAAAGTGGTGGCACCTACAATAGTGATAAAAGTACATCATTGTTAGAGTAAGAGACAAATTGAAATGAAAGAAAATAGGTAATTTAATGAGAATGTTTGTCCATACTAACAAAAGCATTTATTGAATGTTGCTACTTTAATTAATAGCTTCTAAATTTTTTATGTTCAACTTCAGTAATTTTTAGAATATCACATGTAGTATATATAGACACTATCTTACTTTACATTTTCAAGATGAGTAACTCACTTCATATTGACAGAAGTAAAATATAGATTATTCGATTTTAATACAGTTAGAAAATTAGCTGTATAGTTACTAACCCTAGCCAGGTCAGAAATGAATATTGTCAAGAAAGTCACTTATTTGAATATATATCTTTGTGACTTTCTCTAAGTCAAATATATTTGTGTTGTCAGTAGAATTGCTTACATACCTTTTTTATTTCATGAAAATCTCTAAAACTATATCCAAATTTTAAAATTCACTTGGGTGCTTATAGAATTAGTTAAATTGAGAAATAATTATTTAAATTATTAATTAAATAATAATGACCAAACTATGTTATGTAAGAACACAGAAAATGCTACAAATGTTCTGTCTGTTTTTTCCAATATCCTATAAATTGAGGACATTCTGTTATACCATAGAATCTTGTTGTGCATTCCTCACTATTACAAGACCCATACACTCCATAAATCAGACCTATTTGCACAATAATATTAACTTTATTTGCTATAAGCTAGGCTATTTGATTTCTTGTACACTAATTTTGGCAGAACTGAAAGCAGAAGCAGCCTCTCTCCTGGTCTTCCAAAAGGATGGACTCAAACAAGAGATTATCCTAGTGCCCTACCGGCTCCTTGAGAGTACATGAAACATGTCTCTGAGACAAAATAACCTGAGTAGAATGTGCTTGTGGGAATGAGAGAAAGAAATGTGACTTTCTGCTCTATTAGCTGTAAAGACTTGTCTCTTTCTCTTGTCCAAGTATGTGGAAGTTTCTCAGAGTATAAAGTTCTGAGATATTTCTAGGAAGCCAGAGTCCTTGCAGCCTGCTGATTCTCACACTTATAATTCCAGTTTTCCATATTTAGAATGTGAATACCAAATCCCTAGGGGCACTGGACTAATAAGGATGGAACGAATCGCATTCAACAGCAAAAATATGGTTCCCTGAACAAAAGTGTAATGCCAAATACCTTGGATGTTTACAAAATCTAAGGTAAGCCATCAAGGTAGTGTTTCCAAAAGAACAATAAATAATTAAATTTGAGTTTAGAGTCAGCTTGGAAAGAGAAATTGGAAAGCAATATCAAAGTGATTTTAAAAAAGTTGAAGTTAAATGGTGTTTTCAGCTGAGTCAGTTTGAAATGAACATCCTGTGTAATTGCAAGAAACAAATGGATTGATGTTTTCTGAAATAGAAGTTTTAGTCTAAAGTTGAGGACAGAATCTGTAACTGATATGGCAACACCTTTAGAGTCTGACTCTTGTCCATCAGTTTTATTCTACCACCTCATTAGAATATCATTTTGTCTTCAAACAAGCCCTTTTTCTTCTATCCATTTTCTTTTTCCATGTCACCTGTTCTTGCCTCCTTTATATAATAATATTCCTATTTATTCTTTCAAAAAATTCTGCCAACATTCTTGTAGTTATCCATTCAAATTGCTGCAAAGAATTTCAGCTTGATTCAGCTCATCATTTTTGAGAAAAATCTTGGTCCTAGGTTTTGGGTCACTAAACAATATGTTTTTTAAAAGGTGCTGTCAAAGGTACCCAAATCTGATCGATCACAGAGAGTAAGGAATTTACATGGTTGAAACACTTATTCATGCACACAAACAAGCAAACAAATAATTATTAAAACTTTGTGTCAGGTATGTGTACAGGCAACAAAATAGTAAAGCAAAACCAAAATATTTCAATGCCTCCATGAAGCATAAATTAGAAACCCAGAAAATCATATAAAATAAATATATTGAAATTTATGTGGTAGGGGTTACAGAAAAATATTTGATAAAGTACAGGCATTATGATTGTAAATAGAATAGAAAGGGAAATATTTATTGGAAAGCTAATAATTATAGGAATAAATAATTATAGGAAGCAAGCAAGCAAATCATGGAAATACAAGGCAGAAGAGCCTTCAAGGAAGAGGGAACATGAGTATATAAGTTTCTGATAGAACATTGCCAATGTTCAGAAAACAGAAGTCTTTGGTGGCTAAAGGAAGCTGAACCTTCATGTGGTACACAAGATCAATAGTTTGTAAACTATCATGGGCTTTTTGTTGTGCTTTTAATCTGAGTCATATAAACAACAATTTGGATTACTTTTATTAGAGGAATCCAATAATTTGTGTTTGGTTTTAGTAGATTTCTACTATAATTACTCTACTGTGAATGAAATGCATGGGTTTTAGATACAAAAGATAAAAGAATTCTGTTGATTGCAGTAATTTAGGTGGGAGATTGACAAGGTCAGAACAATGAGAAATGTTTAAACATGTTTTGAAGTCATATTTTCCTTATGAATATATACATATATCATGTCAAAAAAAGAAGATTCCCTTAAGAAGGATGTTGGCCCCTGCAATTTGTAGATAAGTGTTGCTATGAACTTCAGTGGCAGAGACTTGAGAGAAGCAGGTTTGGAGGCAAAATGATCAGAAAACCCAGTTTTAGTCAGTATATATTTCAAAAATTCAAATGCATATTTAAGAGGGTTTCCATTTAGACTTCAAATAGTAGGTTCATGTAGGAAAAAGAAATTTGGAAGCAATTTTTTATATGAATTCAGTTTAAGGTCACACAGACTGAAAGTGACAAAAGGAAGGACAGGAAGCAAAGAGAAGAGGCCCAGTGATTTTGTAGGCCTGCATGAGCAGAAAGCACCAGATTGTGGGGTTCTTCTCAGAAAAATAAGAGTAGGGTTACATACAGAGATATCACAGGCCAATGTTCTTCATAGCATTAGATTATTATTCCCTTATCCCTGTTTATCTCTTTTGAAATACTGCCTAGATACTTTCAGAATCATCATTTAGCTCAAATAAAAAACCTAGTAGAGAGATGACTTGTGATTTCTCTTACTATATCTTCCCACTATGTTTGTGTCCAAATGATTCATCTCCATCAATCATTCATCCCATGAACTATTCTTAATATCTACTGAAATATCACTTAGTAGTCCTTGGTATTTCTTTCTTTTTAATTTTTATATTTTATTTTTATTGTAATCAAATGGGATACATGTTGGTTCTCTGTTTGTACATGGAGTAAAGGCATACCATTTGTGTAATCATACATTTACATAGGGTACTGTTGTTTGATTATTCTGTTATTTTCCCCCTACCCTCCCACCCCTCCCAAACCTCTTTTTCCTCTATATAGTCCCTTCTTCCTCCATTCTTGCCCCCTCCATTATGAGTCATCATCCACTTATCAGTGAGATTATTCTTCCTTTGATTTTTTGATATTGGCTTATCTCACTTAGCATGAATTCTCCAGTTTCATCCATTTGCCTGCAAATGCCATAATTTTATTTTTCTTCATGGCTGAGTAATATTCCATTGTATAAATATATGACAGTTTTTTTTTATCCTTTCATCAATCAAAGGGCATCTAGATTGGTTCCACAATCTGGCAATTGTGAATTGAGCAGCTATGAACGTTGATGTGGCTATATCTCTGTAGTATGCTGATTTTAAGTCCTCTGGGTATAGACCGAGGAGTGGAATAGCTGGGTCAAGTGGTGGTTCCATTCCAAGCTTTCTGAGGAATCTCCACACTGCTTTCCAGAGTTTCTGTACTAATTTGCAAATCTACCAGCAATGTATGAGTGCACCTTTCTCCCCATATTTTAGCCAACACCTATTGTTATTTGTATTCTTGATAATCGCCACTCTAATTGGGGTGAGATGAAATCTTAGGGTAGTTTTGATTTGCATTTCTCTTATTACTAGAGAAGTTGAACATTTTTTCATATATCTGTTGATTGCTTGTAGATCTTCTTCTGTGAAGTATCTGTTCATTTCCTTAGCCCAACTGTTGATTGGATTATTTGTATTCTTGGTATCGAGTTTTTTGAGTTCTTTATATATTCTGGAAATTAGCACTCTATCTGAAGTATATGTGGCAAAGATTTTTCTCCCACGCTGTTGGCTTTCTCTTCACATTGCTGATAGTTTCCTTTGCTGAGAGAAAACTATTAGTTAGAATCTATCTCAGTTCTTGATTCTTCCTTTTATTTATTGTGCTATGGGAGTCCTGTTAAGAAAGTCTGATCCTGGGTTGACATGTTGAAGATTTGGACCTACTTTTTCTTCTATAAGATGCAGGGTCTCTGGTCTGATTCTGAGGTCCTTGATCCATTTTGAGTTGATTTTTGTGCAGGGTGAGAGAAGAGGTTTAGTTTCATTCTGTTGCATATGGATATCCTGTTTTCCCAGCACCATTTGTTGAAGAGGCTATTTTTTCTCCATTGCATATTTTTGACCCCTTTGTCTAGTATGGGAAAATTGTATTTATTTGGGTTTCTGTCCATGTCCTCTATTCTGTACCATTGATCTACCTGTCTATTTTGGTACCAATACCATGCAGCTGTTGTTACTAATGCTTTGTAGTAGAGTTGAAGATCTGGTATTGCGATACCCCCTGCTTCACTCTTCCTGCAAAGGATTACATTAGCTATTCTGGATCTCTTAGTCTTCCAGATGAATTTCATGATTTCTTGTTCTATTTCTGTATGGTACATCATTGGGTTTTAATTGGACTTGCATTGAATCTGTATAGCACTTTTGGTAGTATGGTCATTTTGACAATATTAATTCTGCCTATCCAAGAACATGGGAGTTTTTTCCATCTTCTAATGTTTTCTTTAATTTCTTTCTTTAGTGTTCTGTAGTTCTCATTGTAGAGGTCTTTCTCCTCTTTTGTGAGATTGATTCCCAAGTATTTTATTTTTTTGAGGCTATTGTGAATGGGGTAGTTTTCCTAACTTCTCTTTGGGAAGATTCATCACTTATGTATAAAAATGCATTGAATTTATGAGCATTGATCTTATATCCTGCTAATTTACTGAATTCACTTATGAGTTCTAAAAGTATTCTGGTGGAATTTCCAAGTTCCTCTAAATATATAATCTTGTCATCAGCAAAGGGAAAGTTTGAGCCCTTCTTTTCCTATTTTTATCCCTTTAATTTCTTTGGTCTGTCTAATTGCTGTGGGTAGAGTTTCAAGGAGGATGTTGAATAGAAGTGGTGAAAGAGGGCATCCCTGCCTTGTTCCAGTTTTCAGGGGGAATGCTTTCAGTTTTTCACCATTTAGAATGATATTGGCCATGAGTTTAGAATAGATGGCCTTTACAATTATAAGTAATGTTCTCACTATCCCTATTTTTTCTAGTGTTTTGAGCATAAGGGTATGCTGTATTTTATCAAATGCTTTTTCTGCATCTATTGAAATAATCATATGATTCCTGACTTTAAGTCTGTTGATATGATGAAATACGTTTATTGATTTCCAAATGTTGAACCAGCCTTGCATCCCGGGAATAAAACCCACTTCATCATGGTGCACTATCTTTTCAATATATTTTTGCATCTGATTTGCTAAAATTTTGGTGATAATTTTTGCATTGATGATCATTAAGGATATTGGTCTGAAATTTTCTTTCCTCGAAGTGTCTCTATCTGGTTTAGGTATCAGGGTGATATTGGCCTCATAGATTGAGTTTGGGAGGCTTCCCTCCTCTTCTATTTCATGGAATACTTTGAGGAGTATTGGAATGAGCTCATCTTTAAAGGTTTTGTAGAACTCGGCTGAGAACACTTCTGGTCTTGGACTTTTCTTTGTTGGTAGGTTTTTGATGACTTCTATTTTATTGCTTGAAATTGATCTATTTAAGTTGTGTATGTCCTCCTGGTACAGTTTAGGTAATTCATATGTCTCTAGAAACCTGCTGATGTCTTCGAGATTTTCTGATTTGCTGGCATATAGATTTTCAAAATAGGTTCTAATTATGTTTTGTATTTCAATTGTGTCTGTTGTGATATTTCCTTGTTCATTCTGAATTTTAGTAATTTGGGTTTTCTTTCTTCTCTTTGTTAGTGTGGCTAAGGGTTTATCAATTTTGTTTATTTTTTCAAAGAACCAACTACTTATTTTTAAATTTTTTTTCTATTATTTCAATTTCGTTGATTTCAGCTCTGATTTTAACTATTTCAAAAGTAGTGTTCTACTACTTTTGGTGTTGATGTGTTCTTCTTTTCCTAGGGCTTTGAGCTGTACTGTTAACTGATTTAATTATTGATTTTTTTCTTCTTTTATTGAATGTACTTCATGAAATAAATCTTCCTCTAAGTACTGCTTTCATAGTGTTCCAGATTTTGATATGACGTGTCTTTGTTCTAATTTATTACTAATATTTTTTTATTTACCTCTTGTTGTCTTCTGTCATCCATTCATCATATAATAACATATTATTTAATCTCCAGGTGTTATAGTAGTTTCTGTTTTTTGTTGTCATTTATTTCAAATTTCACTCCATTATGATCTGATAGAATACAAGGTAATATCTCTATTTTCTTTTATTTGCTAACATTAGCTTTATGGCATAAAATGTTCTATTTTAGTGAAGGATCAATGTGCTGCTGAGAAGAAATTTTATTTGCTCTTTTTTGAATGTTTTATTCTATATATGTTCAGTAAGTCTAAATTATTGATTGTGTTATTGAGATGTATGGTTTCTTTATTCAGTTATTGTTTGGAAGATCTGTCCAGTGGTGAGAGAGGTGTTTTAAAATCACCTAGTATTATTGTGTTGTGGTCTCTTTGATTTCTGGAATTGAGAAGGATTTGTTTGATGTACATGGATGAGCCAATGTTGGGGGCATAGATATTTATGATTGTTATGTCTTGCTGATTTATGCTTCCCTTAAGCAGTATGAAATGTCCTTCTTTATTCCTTCTGACGAACTTTGGCTTGAAGTCCACATTATCTGAATTGAGGATGGATACTCCAGCGCTTTTGCTGTGTCTGTGCGCATGGTATGTTTTTTCCCATTCTTTCTCCTTCAGTCTGTGGGTATCTCTTTTTATGAAATGAGTCTCTTGCAGGCAGCATATTGGATTTTTCTTTTTAATCCAATCTGAAAGTCTATGTCTTTTGATTGATGAGTTCAGGCCATTAATATTCAGGATTATTATTGCGATAGGATTTGTATTTCCAGTCATTTGGCTCATTTTTGTTTTTTGACATGACTTGGTTTCTCCTTTATTTCATTATTCCTTTAGGCCAGTTCCTCCCTTTGCTGATTTGCATGATTATTTTTCATCTCCTCCTCATGGAATATTTTGCTGAGAATGTTCTGTAATCTGGCTTTCTTTTTGTTAATTCTTTTAGTTTTTGTTTATCATGGAAGAAATTTATTTCATCATCAAATCTGAAGATAAGGTATGCGGGGTATAAGATTCTTGGTTGGCATCCATTTTCTTTCAGGGCTTGATATGTTGTTCTAGGCCCTTCTAGCTTTTAGGATCTGGTTTGAAAAATCTGCTGATAATCTTATGGTTTCCCCCTGAATGTAATTTGATTCTTTTCTCTCACAGCCTTTAAAATTCTGCCTTTATTTTGTATGTTAGGTATTTTCATAATAATGTGCGAGTCTGTTGGTGTGAGTCTGTTGTAATTTTGTGTATTTGGAGTTCTATAAGCCTCTTGTACTTGATTTTCCATTTCATTCTTCAGATTTGGGAAATTTTCTGACATTATTTCATTGAATAGATTGTTCATTCCTGTGGTTTGCTTCTCTGTGCCCTCCTCTATTCCAATAATTCTCAAATTTGGCCTTTTCATGATATCCCTTAATTCTTGTAGATTGTGTTCATGACTTCTTACCATCTTCTCTGTTTGGTCAACTTTGTTTTCAAAATTAAACATTTTGTCTTCAATGTCTGAGGTTCTGTCTTCCAGGTGTTCTATCCTATTGGTTATGCTTTCTATCAAGTTTTTAATTTGTTTTACTGTTTCCTTCATTTCAAGGATTTCTGTTTGTTTGTTTTTTTCAGAATCTCTAACTCTTTATTGAAATGATCTTTTGCTTCCTGTATTTGCTCTTTTAACTGTTGATTGGTGTGATAATTTAATGCCTGCATTTTCTCTTTCATCTCTTCATTTACTTCTCTGATTGTTTTAATTATGTACATTCTGAACTCTCTTTGTGACATTTCTTCTGCCATGCTGTCATTAGGTTTTATTGATATAGCATCTAGGTTATTTTGGTACATTTTCTTCCCTTGTTTTCTCATATTGTTCAGATATCAGTGGGACTCTGAGATATTGCAGATTTCCTTTACTGGCTTATAGTGTCCCTGTAAATTTCCAGCATATCACCTCTTAAACTTCAGTAGCCTGAAGTCTTGGAGGAACTTGATAATGCAGTGCTTCAGAAGAAAGCTGCCCCTGGCCCGCTGCTGGGTGCAGGATTGGGGGATATGTGTGCTCAGAAAGCCTCTCACTAGGCGGGCCTACTCCAAGAAGCCTGCTGTGGTCCAGGTCTGCCACCGAATGGAGCCGGGCTGCCTGGGAAAGCCTCAGGCCCCCCTGCCCTTGTCTGAGATGCTGCCTGAGGACGGAACCAGGGCTGCCACTGGGGAGTGGGTGTGCAAGGAAAGCCTCTCACTAGGCAGAACTGCTCTGAGAAGCTGTCTGAGGACCAGAACCCACCACTGGGTGCAGGACTCAGGGCTGGGTATCCTTGGAAATCCTCTCACTAGGTGGGTGTGCTCGGAGAAGTTGGCTGTGGGCTGGGCCTGCCGCCAAATGGAGCCAGGCTGCTGGGGAATGCCTCTCGCCACCCTGCCCTGGTCCAAGAAGCTGTCTGAGGACTGGACAGGCCACCACTTGGGGCTGTTTATGCGCAGAAAGCTTCTCACTGGGCGGACCTGCTCGGAGAAGCTGGCTGAGGGCTGGGCCTCCTGCCGGATGGAGCTGGGCTGTTCAGGAAAGCCTCTCAGGGTCCTGCCCTGGTCCGAGAAGCTGCTTGCAGACAGGACCAGGTCCGCCACTGGGGACTGTGTGTGTGTCACTTTCTGTGACCTTCACTAGACAGTGCCTTTACATACAAAAGTATGTAAAGAGAGAGTTTCTGGGTACAATTAACAATGGGAAACTCACTTAAAGTTGATGGCATTATGATGATGGTAAGGGAGACTGGTCAAACAATAACCTGTGTTACAACCCCTTGAGTGTAAATTGGAAAAAAAAAAAAGATTTAAGGTGCAGATTTTAAAATGTCAAACTGTCTAATCCCTTTGCTGTGATAAAATCTGTTGTGTAAATTAAACGTACAGATAACGTACAGCAAAATTAAAAATTTCAAGTGCAAGTATCTTCCAGGAAAAGAAAACAGAACCTGCTCTGCCAGAGGTCTACTAGAAGTGAGAAAGGCCTTTTAGGAAAAAGTGACCCTGGGAAAAGTGATCAATGTTATCTTAACCAAGATTAGTTTTAGGAGGAAATAACTTGACCCAGGTGGGGGGAGGAACAGACACTAAATTTAAAATAGCTAGATTGTGGAACCAATCTATATGCCCTTCAACAGATGAATGAATATAGAAACTGTGGTATATATACATGATGTAATATTATCCAGTCATAAAGAAGAATAATATTTTGACATTTGCAGATAAATGGATGCAATTAGAGAATATTATGGTAAGTGAAACAAGCCAATCCCATAAAACCAAGGGCAGATTGTTTTCCCTGATAAGTAGATGATGATACATATTTGGGGTGGTGGGTGAGAGATAAATGGAGGAACTTCAGATTACATAGAAGAAAATGAGATGGAGGGGATATGAAAAATGGAATGAGAAAGACATCATTACCCTATGTACATGTATGATGACAAAAATGGTATAAATCTACATTTGCAAAACCATAGAAACAAATATATGTGCCCCATTCATGTACAATGAATCAAAATGCTGTCTTTCAAAATAAAATAATAATAATAAAAGAAGAGGCACTCATTCTCTTCTGGACAGTTGTTTAAGTTGTACAATAAGTCTGCTTTGCCAGATATCCTACTCTGCCTCTTCTGCCTGTTGAAAAACCTCACATTGATGAATACCAATTTGTGCAAGACTTGACACCTGCAAAATATTAAAATGTGATGTCAATTGCTCTGAGGATTTTCCTTTGTAAGAGAAACAGAAGACTTAAGATCTTGAACAGGCTTGATTTTCATGAATAACCCAAATATACCTGACTTAGAAATCTGAAAATAAATTTGTCTGAGCCTTACCTAAATATTCTATAAAAGTTCAAAAATAAAAGTTCATATAGATTTAACCAAAGTAAGTGCTATCTTTTATACTTTATGTCTGGCATAGGGCAACACTGCCATTTAGAAAACTTACCTGTGTCTGTCTGCATTGACTAAGTCTAATTTGAATTATTAACACTGTTCCCTAAATACATAAGAGATTTAAGGCTATCATTTATTTTTACTAGTACTGCTAAACTCGGTAAGCCTATAAATATTTGTGGATTCTGAATTTTACTGTGAAAATTAAACATAGTTAATATAAAGACATCTGTATAATGGTGATACTACTAGTTCTTTGTATGTTAAGTATACTCAAGTTCTTCTAAGATACAGATTATAAATATAAAGCTTGGAAAGGCACTTTACCATACTGGTGTCCATCAAACTATAGTTGTCTCAATTGGTAATTTTAAATCATATAGAAATAAAAAAATAATTGGAAATTTATATCATTCAATATTCTGTAAATGAACTTGTTATCAATAAGATGTATGTAAAAATTTCTGTTACACTGGGGTAAAAATTTAAATGTATTTTAAAATTTTAATGAAAGCCTGATCTATTTAAAGGTGCATATTGTAAAATATACAAGGATTTCACCACTTTCCAACAAAAAAAGACCAAAAATCTCTAGCTTTTCTTTGATTCATGTTTCAGATGTAATGTATTGTTATTTGTGAAGAGCCCAACCTAACCTGAGATAAGGCTCTCCCTCCCACCTTGCTCCATTTTAGAATGGCTCCCAAATAGGTTAGTCTTATGCTTATTTAAAGTTGTGTTCAAAAGATGGATTTTTGTTGTAAAGACTACTGTTGTCTCAAAATAAACAGGAGAAAAATATAAGTAAGGTTTGTGATTATAAAAAAAAGTTGTGATTCTTGGACCATAGCTATTATACAAACAATGAATATGACCTTGGACACTCAAATAATATTCTAAATTTGGCCTCCCCTCTGATATTCACATAATACCCACACTGTTGCCTGTGACACACATTATATCCTCACTTGATCTCTGATATTTATATGATAACTACCATGTGGCCTCTGACATTCACACAATGTCCTCACTTGGCCTGTGACTCTAACAAAATACTTTCATCATAATCTGTTACAGTCATAATATATCTACACTATGCACCCTGATGTTGAAAATATTTTCTCATTATATCATGTGACACATAATATCCTCACTTTTCTTATGTCACTCGCATAATACTCTGTGTGATCTCTGATACTCATATATTACCACTCTGTGAACTTTCACACTCAAATGATACCCTTACTGTGAACTCTGACACTGACTTAATACCTTCAGTGTGGCCTCAGATTATATCCTAAGTGTGACCACTGACACTCACACGGTACACTCACTGTGGCCTGTGATGCTTACATAATGCCCTCATTATGACTTATGACTCTCACATTATAACCTCATTGTGACCTCTGATGCTAATGTAATATCCTCACTGTGGTCTCAGACACTCACATATAACCTCTCTGGGACCTCTGACACTTACAATACTCTCAGTGTGACATCTGACAGTCATATAATAACCTCAGTGTGACTTCTGATTCAGATATAATATCCTTTCTTTGACTTCTGACTCTCACATGATTCCCTCAAAACAGCCTCTGACACTCACATAACACCTTCACTTTGTTTTTAGACACTCAAATATTATCCTCAATTTGCCCTGTCACACATATTATACCTCACTGTGACCTCTGACACTCAGGTAGTACCCTCTGTTTTACCAATGATGCTCACCAAATACCCACACAGTGACCCCTGAAGTTCACATTATACCATCAACATGGCCTCTTAGACTCACATAATACACACATAGTGACATCTGACACTGAAAACATATCCTTCTTCTGACCTCTGTCACTCAAAAATTACCTTCAGTGTGACTTCAGGTACAATCATGTTACTTTTACTTTGGCCTCTGAAACTGACATAATAACCTCACTTTTTTCTCTGATACTCATATCTCCTCATAGTGGCTTCTCAAATTCAAATAAAACTCTAAGTGTAACATAATAACCACACTGTGACCACTGACACTGACACAATATAATTATTGCTTCCTATGAAACTCACTTTACCTCCCTATGGCATGAGACACTCAAAGAATATCTTCACTGTGACTCTGATAGTCACAATATAGCCTGACTTGACTCCTGACACTCAACAATATCCTCACTCTGATATCTCACACTCACAAAATAAGCTCATTGTCACTTGCATCATTCAAAATTATCCTCATTTGCCCTTTGACACTAATGTCATACCTTCAATGTGAGATATAACTGTGGCGGGCGAAACCCAGGGCCCAGGGTTATGCCACATGCATCTAAAGATGGTGACTGGCAGAGAGCAAACGGCATCCTGATTATGCTTGGAGAATGGCAGAATGCATTTACAATTGGCTGTATGATAATCAGTTCAGCTGCCTAGCACGTGGACAGATATACTTTACATGTATGCTCGAGTGAGTGATCGCTTCACCTTTAACAGGATTGGATGGACATATCTGGTTACAATTGCTTATGCATGAGACTGCTTATATATTGAGGGTGTTATTTGAATAAACAGTAAGCTGCTTCATGAACCTCTGAAGTGTATGTGTCTTTCGTCCCACTGGTCGGGCCATAAGAGAAGCGGCTGCGGAGCCGCTTGGAGCAGCCAGGCAAAGAAGCGGTGGTTTTCTGTAAGTGGTGGCCCGGACCACGATCAAATGAGAATTGGACTGGGAATTGGTGAGTGCTTAGGTATATAAAAGACAGTTTTGCTAGCGTAATTAATGAGAAGGTTTCCCTATTTGAAGAAACGGTTACCTTAAGGTTTTAACTGAAGATTACCATAGAGAGGGAATATTAACAGAAGATTCTCCTAGAGAGAGAATATATTGAAAGGTTGTCCCAAGAGACAGCAAAGGACGTCCCATAACAAATATGTGTAAGTTATTTGTGTTACCTTTCCTTGTTTGGTTTTTGTTTGTTGTTGTTGTTGTGACATTAGTTCGTTTCTGTCTGACTTCCAAAAAACCAAAATCTCAAAAACAGTTAAGTGAAGGGGAAAAGATATTAGAGATTGTAAAAAAAGAACAATCAAGTCAAGCTTCTGAAAGAGAAAGTAGATGTTCAGATCTCTGTGCCTCCGCCAGAGCAGTATTAACTCCAGAGATGGGAGTACAACCAATGCCAACTTTGGTTGTCGGCCCATTACATAAAGGAACAGTGGGACTAGTTCTGGGGAAGAGTTCTTCTGCTTTAAAAGGATTAAATATTGTCCCTGGAGTTATAGACCCTGATTTCACAGGAGAAATAAAAATCCTTGCTTCTTCACCAAGAGGTGTAGCAATAATAGCTCAGGGTGATCACATAGCACAATTGTTGGTCTTACCCAGTTGCTATGATCAATATCCATCAAAAAATATTATTAGGGGAAATAAAGGGTTAGGTTCTACTGGCCAAAATATGGTCATGTTAACATGGGGTTTAAAAGATAGGTCTATGACAAAGTTAATAATAGAAGGCAAAAGTTTTGAGGGATTAGATACTGGGGCTGACAAAAGTATTATCACAGTTACAGAATGGCCAAAAGCCTGGCCACTTCAACAAGCAGATCAGACTTTAAGAGGATTGGGTATAGCTTCCAATCCTAACAAGAGTGCAGCCATATTAAAATGGAAGGTGGCTAACCAGGAGTTATATTCTGATACTGCCCGATGTAATGCAGTTGTGGGCAATCCTCAATCGAATCTAAACATGCTGACAGGCCAAGGACCGTATGAAGGGCAAGGTAATCAGATTAATTTCCACCCCAGTGTGTATCAACAAATTAACCCTCAACTTTTAATCTATCCTTATATGGATGATATTTTGCTAGCTCATAAGGAAAAACCTGTCTTAGAGCAATGTTATAATTCCTTACTAAAGTCACTTGAAAGATGGGGCTTACATATTTCCATTAAAAATGTACAAATCACAGACACCAAAAACTTCCTGGGATCTATCATAAATCAAACTATGGTTAAACCCGCAAAAATTACCATTCAGGTGGACGAGCTTATAACTTTAAATGATTTTCAAAAACTTTTGGGTGATATTAATTGGATTAGACCTTACCTTCATTTACCCACCTCAAGTTTGGGCCCCCTGTTTGATATTCTTAAAGGTGATTCTGACCCTCTTTCTAAGTGAGTGCTTACCCCTAAGGCTCAAACAGCTCTCATGCTTGTTGAAACAGCTATGGAAAAGTCTCATCTTGATTGTATTGACCTAACTAAGCCTTTATCATTCATTGTCTTGGCCACAAATAAGTTACCCACAGGAGTGTTTTGGCAAAAGTGTTCTATTCTATGGGTTCACATGAATTATGCCCCTAACAAGGTCTTAGGCTTGTTTACTGAATCTGTGGCTGAATTAATCCTTAAGGCATTAAAAGTATCCCTTTCCACCTTTGGATCACATCCCTCAACTATCACTACTCCATATACTACTGATCAGATACAATATCTTATTAATAATTCAAATTCATAGGCTGTAGTCTTTACTAGTACTTCTGCTGTGTTTGACAATCATTTGCCATCTGATCCTCTTCTCCAATTTTGGAGTCAACATCCTATAATTTTTCCTAAAGTCACCCGAAAAGGACCTATTACAGGAGCTACCCTTATATTTACTGATGGATCAAAAAATGGTATGGGTGCTATTACTATAGATAATATTACAGAAACATTGTTGTTTAATACTCTATCTGCACAACAAATGGAACTATTAGTAGCTATAGAAGTATTCAAAACCCACCATGAGCCTTTTAATCTATTCTCTGATAGCAAATACGTTGTTAATGCTGTTCAAAATTTAGAATTAACTGGTCTGATTTCCCTCACCTCCACTATTACTAAATATTTGCAAAGTTTACAAAAACTTATTTGGGACAGAAAAAATCCTTTTTTTATTGGGCACATTCAAACTCATACTGGCCTTCCAGGTCCTTTAAGTTTACACAATGATTTAACAGACATGGCCACCAGAGATCCACACATCTTTAATACACTTGAAAATGCAAAAACTTTTCATTCCAAATTTCACGTAAATGCTTCCACTCTATGCACACACTATAAAATTACTAAGGCAACATTTGGGACATAGTCTTGTGTGAAATGTGTTACACTTATTCCTAATCCCTCGTTAGGAGTAAGTCCAAAAGGGCTTCAGCCCAATCATATTTGGCAAATGGATGTAACTCATTATTCAGAATTTGGAAAACTACAATTCATTCATGTGTCTATTGATACCTTTTCAGGATTTATTATGGCCTCTGCTCTTACTGGAGAAAAAAACAAAATGTAATAACACACTGTTTACACTCTTTCTCCATCCTAGGAGTTCCCAAACAAATTAAAACAGATAATGGTCCTGGATATATGTCCCAGGCCTTTAAACAATTTTGTTCCACCTTTGGTATTCAACATGTCACAGGAATTTCCTATAATCCTACTGGACAAAGAATTGTTGAGTGTGCCCATTTAATGCTTAAAAACATGCTTTATAAACAAAAAGGGGGAATAGGGGCATCATTCAGATCCCCAAAAGACAAATTGTCTGTTGACTTGTTCATTTTAAATTTTTTAAATCTTGAATCTGAGGGCCGATCGGCTGCTGACTGTGATTCAGAGCCTAATAAAAAGCATCTACCTCAAGTGCTCTGGAAGGACATTCTATCAGGACAATGGAAAGGCCCAGATCCGGTATTAATCTGGACATGAGGGTCTGTTTGTGTTTTCCCACAGGATGCACAATCGCCAATTTTTGCGCTGGAGAGATTGGTCAAGGCCTCTACAGAGACCCAAAAACTGGAAGAAGATGAGGAGGCTTCTCCCGCTGATGGTGCTGGTGAATTCTCGCCAAATTAATGGAGGAGACTCACGTGAACTATGGGGGATAGTGAAGATGTGGCCCTATCCTGTATCCCTTACCTACTCCTCTATTCTATATCCTCCTATTTTTACAACATTTGGCCACATTTCTGCAGTCCGCTGTTCTATGGGAAAAAGAATGGTTTGGATTTTTGTCCAGGGGAGGTCTCTTGTGTGTTGTATCTGTCCTGTGCATATACAAAATGCATATACATCCACGCAGAAAAACAGCCATTATTCGCAAGTTCTCATCGCAATTGATGCTGGCCAATCACCACAAGTCTGGTTAAATATGCTGGACCAGTAGCCAATGATGGGTAAGATTCATGGGGAGCTCATACCAACCTAAGACAGGAAATGAGGGCTAGAGCCTCATTGTCCAATGAGAGGTAAGAATGTTGCTCTGCCATGGACAACCTAAGACAGGCATGGTCCCTTTTATAAACAGAAAGGGGGAGTTGTGGTGGGTGAAACCCAGGGCCCAGGGTTACTCCATGTGCATCTAAAGATGGCGACTGGCAGAGAGCAAACGGCATCCTGATTATGCTTGTAGAATGACAGAACGTGTTTACATTTGGCTGTATGATAATCAGTTCAGCTGCCTAGTGCGTGGACAGATATACTTTACATGTATGCTCGAGCAAGTGATCGTTTATCTTTAACAGGATTGATGGACATATCTGGTTACATTTGCTTATGCATGAGACTGCTTATATATTGAGGGTGTTATTTGAATAAACGGGAAGCTGCTTCATGAACCTCTGAAGTGTACGTGTCTTTGGTCCCGCTGGTCGGGCCGTAAGAGAAGCGGCTGTGGAGCCACTTGGAGTAGCCAGGCAAAGAAGCGGCGGTTTTCTGCATTTGCCACGTTATACTCTCACTCTGACCTCTGACACAAATGTCCTCCATTTAACATCTCACTCTGAGCTCTGACACAAATATCCTCATCTAACATCTCACACTCACAGATTACCCTCACTGTGACCTCTAACCCTTACTTATTACCCTCACTGTGGTCTATAACACTCATAAAATGAACTCACTGTGGTCTCTGATAGACACATAATACCATCCTCTAACTCTGAAATGATATCCTCAGTGTCACCTCTGTTACTCACATAATCTCAGTGTGTCCTCTCTCATACACATAATATTCTTAAATGACCTGAATCACTCACAAAATACCCTCAGTGTGTCCTCTGGCTCTCACATAATTCCCCTTCTGAGCCCTGTGACACTCAAATAATATTCTCATTGTTCTTTTTTAGAAACTGACATAATACTTCTGTGCTACTCATACTCACTGTGATCTTTGACACTCACATTATTTTCTGAAATTACTTTGGACAGTTTCATTTATCTTCATTGGAGTCCCTGATACTCACCTAATTTTCTCACTTGTTATATAACACTCACATGATATCCTTACTGTGAGTCTGATAGTCACATAATATCCTCACATGACCTCTGACACTCACATAATGTCCTCACTGTGAGCTCTTGTAATCAAAATATAACCTCACTGGGACCTCTGTTAGTTATGTATTACCCTCACTTTGGATTATGACATTCACAAATATTCTCACCTTACCTGTGACACTAATATAATGTTCTCACGTTGACCGCTGACACTCAAATAACCTCACTGTGATCTCAGACACTCATATTATGCACTCAATTTGACCTCTGACACAGACATTATATCCTTAATGGGCCTCTGACACATAATATCATCAATGCTACCTGTGACACATAACTATACTGTGACCTCTGACACTCACATAATACCCTCACTGTACTTTCTAACACTCACATAAATCCCCAATTCTGGTCTCTGAAAATCACATAATACACATATTTTGACCTCAGACACAGAGTACTACCACTCTGGTCTCTATTACTCACATAATATCACACTCTGTCCTCTAAAAGTCATATAAATATTATCACTGGGTCCTCTGACACACAGAAAATATCCTCACTTTGACCTCTGACACTGACATAATACCCTCATTTTGATGTCTAAAACTTTTAAAAAAATACCCTCTGTCACTCATAATGTCATCATTTTTGTCTCTGATCCTGACATAGTATCCTTATTCTAATCTGTGATACTCATGTAATTCCCTCAATGTGTAATCTGATACTCAACAAATACCTTCAATGTGGCCTTATACACTCACATAATATAATTGTCACCTCTGACACTCACATAATACACTCACTACAGTCCAATACAGTCACTGTGACTTTAGAAACTCATAATATCCTCATGCTGGACCTTGATGTGACAAAATACTCTCACTGTGGCTACTGACACCCACATAATTTCCACAGTGTTGTCCCTGTGATTGACAGTATATCCCAACTGTAACATCTGACACTCATACAATATACTTTCTGGGACAGTTGCCACTCACATATCCTCATTTTGTTCTGACACTCAGAACAAAATGTTTGGCCATCACTGTGGCCTCTGACACTTACATAATATACACAATTAAATATCTGACATTTACTTAATACCCTCACTCTGGCCTCTGAACCTCACAATATACCATTACATTGGCCTTTGACATTCATATTATATCCTCAATGTGGCCTCTGATATTAATATAATACCCTCACTATGGCCAATAAGACTCACATAATTCCCTCACTGGGAATACTGGAGGCTACTCTGACACTCACATAATATCATCACTCTTACCACTGACACATAATATTCTCAATGTGACCACTGTGACCACTGTCACTCATTGAGTATATTCCCTGAGGCCTCTGACATTCAATAAATATGGTCTGGCCTCTCACACTGATATAATGTCATCAGTGTGGCCTCAAACATTTATATAAAATCCTCACAGTGCCTTCTGACACACAATATCCTCACTATGGTCTTTGACTCTCACATAATATCTTGTGTCCTCTGACACTCTTAAATTACACTCACTGTTGACTTGAAAATCACATAATATCTTTCCTTGGTCTGACCCAAAAAATTCCCTCACTCTTACCTTGATACTCCCATAAAACCCTGATTGTGGCCTCTGACACTCCCATATAAGCCTCATTGTGGCCTCTGACTTTCACAAAATATTTCCACTCTGACTTCTGAAACTCACATAATAACATGTGACCTCTCACACTCACATAATACTCTCATTTTGGACTCTGATATTCACATAATACCCTCGCTATGAATAATTACATGCACATAATGTCCAAACTGTAACCTCTGACTATTACATAATACTCTTTCTCTGGTCTCTGGCACACATAAAATATCCTCCATGTGGCCTCTTAAATTTACATTACACCCTCACTATAACATCTGACACTCACATAAAGTCCTTATCTGGCCTCTGACACTCATATAATATCCTTTCTATGGCCTCAGGTTCTGACATAATATTCTCACTCTGACTACTAACCTTGACAAACTGTCCTCACTGTTGCCACTGAGATCCAGATATTACCCTCACTCTGGCCTCTGACACATAATATCTTCACTCTGACAGCTCACATTCACATATTTTCTTTAATCTGCCTACCAACACTCACATAATATCTTTATGATGTCCCTGACACTCTAGTAATTACCTCACTAAAGCCACTGACACAGAATATCCTTATGTGGTCTATGACACTTACTTATCCTCATTCTGCTTCCTTTTACATAATATTCTCCCTTGACCTCTAACACTCACAAAATATCTTCACTGTGGCCTAAAATACTCAAAAAGTATTTGCCATGTGGACTCTCACATTTATATACAATCCTTACTTGACCACATTTTAAAAATACCTTTTATTTTTAAAGTTTAATATGTAAATTACAGAAAAAATAAAAATACAAGCAAAGAACAAAGTTATTAATTTTCAAGCAGCTTAATTGGACATGACTTCCAGGTCATGTGTATACATACACAACATCACATTTTATGTGATTGATATCATTGTGAGTATCATGCTTTTCCACATGTAAATATTCACCAAAACAAAATCTAATACCTGCCTCTTTTGACCACTTACATTCACATAATATCATAACTCTAACACAAGAAACTCACATAAACACCCTCACTCTGGCCTCTGACACTGATATGTTTACACTTGACCTCTGACACTAACATAACATCTTCACTATGGAAGCTGACACTCACATAATACACACATTGTGACTGAAGACTGTAATACCCTTAATGTGACTGCTGAAACTTCCAAAATATCCTTAGTATTCACTGTGTCCTTTAGTATTAACATAATATTCATACATTGGAATTTATAACTAATATAGTAGTTGTCCTTTGGCTTATAACGTCAACATGTTATCATCATTTTACATCCCAAACTAGTAGTTTTCTTGAGTCCTTTCAAATTTATGTAATATGGAATATGTGGCCCCTTAAACTCATATAAATACTGTCATTTGGTGCTGGGTGTGTGGCTTACTGTTAGAGTACCTGCCTAGCACAAGTGAGGCACTGGGTTTAATACTGAGTAACACATAAAAATTAAATAAATTAAATTATATTTAAAAAAGAATTTTGTTATTTTTTTAAACTATCTCTTCTTTCTATACTGATATTATATTCATATTATAGCATTAAAACTGCTGCAATCTCTAACCTCTGGCTGTTCATAATAACATGTTTTCCATTCTATAAAATCTAAACCTAACAGAATAGCTGCCTAACTTCGTACCCTTAATATCAATGTGATAAATTTGTTTTACCCTATAAAACTAATAGCTGCCATGTGGTCTTTAATGCTAAAGAAATGTCCTTACTATTCCACATTAAACTAATATAGTAGATTCCCTGGGAACTTACAGTTGATCATAATATCCATAGTGACCACCTAAAACAAATATAATAGCTCCCTGTAGACTTCAATAATAATACAATATTCCTATTATGGCTGTTCCATATATTTTTTTTAACAGTATAGGCATACAATAGCATGGAAAACTATATAAGTGCTGTTCTGTCCTTTAATATTAATATAATTTGCCTGATATTACAACATCAGTAATGGATATCACAGTCATTCAAATACTAATATACTATTCAACCTGGAGTATCAAATATGAATATAGAAGCTGTGCTGTGGCCTCTAAATCTAATGTGTTATTCATAGCTTAGTATCTAAAATGAATATACTAGTTCCTTTCTACCTTAAAATACTAATATGGCATCTATATTATCACCTAAAAAATATTGAAATATATGTCCTGTAGCCTTTAATATTACTCTATGCCATCTTTTCCATAAACCCTGAAACCAATATAATAACTTATTGTGGATTCTAATACTCATTTAATATCCTTGATATAACATCTAAAACTAGTAAACATGTGTTCTGCAGCATTAGCATTAGCATATTTGTATTATACAAACTTATGCTAATAAAATATCTGCATTTTTTGCATTAAATAATTTTATGAGTTATCATTAAAATGAATGTACTAACTACAATGTTGATTTTAATCCTAAGATGATATGCATACTTGAGTTTCTAAAAATGACCCAAAGGTTTATTTGTGGCTTTTAATACCAATATGATATTCATACTATGACACATCAAAGTGATATGGTAGCTACCCTTTAAAATTGATCTAATGTTCATAATATATGAAGTACAACTAATATAATAATGGTCCTGAGGTTTTAATACTATTAAATTTTCCACAGTATAGCATTTAATATTAACATAATAGCTTCTACAGATTTTGGATATTGATAGAAGAGGTGTGTGATAACATCTATTATAAATGTAAGAGCTGCTAAGTAGTCATTATGCAAAAATAATGTCATAATAAAACAGCTCAAGATAATGCTATATCTGTCAGTAGTTATTAATAGTAATACCAATACTACACCATCCAAAAGTAATATGATAGTTGTCCTATGGATTGTAGTCCTATTATAGAATCCATGCTAATATAGAATTCTCATGACTAGGGCTGCTCTTCATGAGCTTCACTGGCAGCAAGCAGAGAGGTGAGAGAGAGCACTAACTGGAATAAAGATGCAAGTTCTCAACAGGCTCCATTAGAAACAAACCATGCCCAGTAACTGAAAGAGTTCAGAAGGCAGCTGATCAAGCCACATATAAAGCATTGTCTTTGTCCCACTTCTCAGGGAGGAATATGCCACCAATACTGCAAATCAAATGAAACATCCTTCAGTCATACACAGGGATTCATGCCACCTGGCATTTGACCCTTCAGATCTGAGTTGCAGTCTTGTACCTGAGACTAACCAGGTGGACCCTAAGTTCCATGGTCTCTTTGTCAGGATCACCATACCCTGAGTACACAGCTGCAGATGTGAGGACATGAGCAGGGACATATGTAGCCTGCACTTCCATGCTGCTGCTTGCTAATGAGGACCAGAGTGCAAAGTCTGTGGGCTGTGTTTTCAGGGTGTCTCAATCCTACACTGACATTGATTGTTCTGGGCTTCACACTGTGCCTTTAATTACTGTATTTGCCTAATTTGGATTTCAGTAGGGAAGTTGTGGCCATATCACTTTAAATTTTTTATTTTGTCTACATTGGTCTAAATGTCAGAAAAATCATAGTTTTAAAAAATGTATGTTTTTGTGATTTTTCTATTGAGACTTTGGCACACTACACCTTTGTCATTAATACTCTTCTTAGAAAGGGAATAGTACAGCCCTCAGAGCTTGGAGTCTCAGTATTTGGATCTGGTGATGCTGTGTTTCAGATTGTGAAAGTTAGGACTGGGACAACTGTGTAAAGAACCACGTTGAGGATATTGGTAGAACGATGTATTAGAGGCAAGGGACTAACACTCAGGTAGGCTTTATTGATATACTTGTTCATGGGACTTCTTTGTTAAGACAGTGAATCTGTTTCCAGTGAAATCAAACCCCTCTGGAACCCAGGATTCACAACCACTTTTCTGTAATTTCTTTTATTCTTGTTTTGGAAAATTAAGCAATGATCCCAGCAAATCAATTTTTAGGCATATTCCAAGAGTGGTCAGTGAAGAGAAATTATCATTAGCTGACCTTGTTAGCTTCAAGACTTTTTACACTGATTTGGAAACTGACTAAACTTATGCTCATTTCATGGTCCTATCAGGCCTGCCAATGCTCATATAGGGCTCTTTCTCCTTCATGAAGAAACTTAGTGGGTAGGAAATATTATCACATAATGCCATAATGTCATAAGGTAAATACCTACAGAGTAGTAGATAAGAGGGGAGAATTTTCATGACTTCTATTTTTACCAACTTAAAAAACAGGGACTTTTTCCTGTTTTAAAATTCACTGGTGCTTCAGGGCTTACCAAATTCAGCACCACTCAAAGTTGCAGGTCTTCCATGTGATCCTCCCCATTGTTGTTCCCGAGTAAATTTCAAGGAACACAGAAGCATTCAGCAATGCCGTATCCTGGGAGTGCTCTGACAGGGGTGATTGCACATATGAGTATTGATATTCAAGTCTTTCCAAGCCAGTGGTCTATCATCAGACTCTCACCTTTGTAGGAAGGTAATGAGAAGACAATTAATTCTGTGTGCACAGGCAAGATGGTTCTAAGCATTTGAGATGGTTTGTTAATTTTTGATGTTTCTTAGTAGAAGAGAATGAAGTCAGCTTCTTGTGTTCATTCAAAAGTGGGCACAGGGCACTCAGTGAATCTGCATTAGATTAATGACTATCCCCTGAAGAGAGTGGTTACCTAGTCCTTTTCCATTTTTCAAAACTGAATTGTTAGCCCTTCTCTCTGCTCCCATAACCTTAGCTATTGAATAAATATTGACTTCTGAGTTGGTTGTATGTTCTTCTACTGGGGCCTTCTTTCCAACTTTTAGGTAGAAGAATAGAAAGAAACTGTCCTCAAAAACACACACAAAAGCAAGTGACCTGCTATGACCTTGAAAGAAGCAATGCAGATATTCCCTAAAGAAATAAGAAAGAGAATTCCACTCCCATGGTTATGACCATGGTATTGAACAAAGTTTTGGCAAATTTACACCATCAATTCTTCTTAATAAAAATTGCATTCATGAATTTTATAATCAAAATATTATCAGTTATGTGAGGCATTTAGAAATGGAAAAAAAATGCCAGTTCCTTGCTATTTAATGGGGTCCCTGGAACTTTGCCTTCTGCCACACAAAATTTTCCAAAAAATCTCTGGAATTATAGCAATGCCACTGCATAGGACTATCGAGGCAAAGAAATGAGACTTCTGATGACGACATCTTGGAAGTGAAATACCATGACTCTTGCTGATTTATTTTTCTTTAAAACCACATGATGATGTGGTTTCAGTTAGATGGGGAATCTGCGGGTTTTGGACAATAGAATTCTCTGATGCCAGTGGTCCCTTGACACACATGATACAATGTGAAGAATTATTGAAACAATTCTAAATATCACAGATACATTGGAAGGTCTATGGCACAGGGAATCTATCTGTGAAAATCTGTTATGAAAAATTTCCAATGGGGCAGAGTGGAAACAAGGACAAGGTAGAAGTTTATTTCCCCTCTTTCACTGTTGGACTCACATCATGGTAGAGTTGTTTGTCATCCCTTGTCACTCTCCTTACTGTATTGTGTTTTCTGTATGTTGGTGCATTACAGACACGTGACTCAAACATTATGATTCCCAAGGAGTATGTATATAAATGGCCTTATACACCTGATGACAACTTCAAAAGCATATAGTAGAATAATCCCAGGGGAATAAATGGGAAAAGTGTTCAGGCCTCGTAAGGCATAATGACTTCTTTAGGACCACCCACATGGCCAGAAGGAGGAAATGGTCTGATTCAAACTCTCTCTCCAAACCAGGTGAGTTGGCTACACCTGGGACAGTATGGGGACCAGATTCAGGGTGTGTTGGTGTAACCATGTGCACTTGTGTATATGTTAAGGGAAGATGGGAAAAACCTGCATATCAGTGGGCCATTAGAACCACCCTGTGTGAAAAAGGCTTTGGCTATGGAGTCCTCAAGGAAGTGATCTCACTTCCTTGACAGTGAAACACACAGAACTTGGAACTCTAGTAACTAGGAACCCACATTACAGATTAACTCACATTCTGCTCACTTGTGTTGAGACAGCAAGTCCAGAACCATAAATTCTTGTTGTCTACTCATCTTTGGATGCTTATTTCTCAGGAAAGCCTTTCCCAAGATTGGAAGCACTGTATCAATGTTAGAACCAAAAACTCTGGTGATATTTCCCAAGAAGATCAGAGGTGAAAGAGGACAGGACATTGGAAGTGAGTAGAGTCTAGCCCTCCACTCAGATTCACATTTAGATAGCACCAGATCCTCAGAAACTTTTGTCTGTGTGTGGTTATATTTGTGTCTTATATTTGTGATTCATTGAATTTGATGTTGATCAAGCTGTGATACTATCCTTTAAGAGAGTGCCACCTTACATCATTCCCTCCACATTTCAGAGAGAGAAAACTACATATTTGAATGAGTACAAAGTAGTACTTCACAAGCCCTAGTAACTATAATTCTTAGCAAGTCTTCTGTAAACAACTTAGAGAGTATTTCTCCTTACCTCAGAGAACCTGCAATGCACACCTCAGGGAACTTTTGGCTCACCACAGAGACCTTTCCTATACACTGCAAATAGCCCTTTTATTCACTTAAGTGAACACTACACTCTCTTCAATAAGCCTTCCTACAAACCTTATAAAGTCCTACATCCTTCAGAGGGCCCTCCCTACATGTCAGAGAGCCCATCCTACATAACAATGAGAATCCACTTAACACCTCAGAGAATCTTTCCTTCACACATCAAACTCACTTCTCCACATGTCTAAATAATGACTCCCTACTAATACCAAGAGCTTTTTCTACACACGTCAAATTCCCATTCGTATACCCCATAGAGACACTGCCTCCACACTTTATTGAGCAACATTTATACAACTCAGAAAGTCTTTCCAATACACCCCAGAGTACTCCCTATAAATTCCAGTGAGATGTTAATTCAAACCTCAGAATTTCCATGCTACAAACAACACACCCTAGAACACAATCCAGATAAAACTTACTACTCACAAAAATGCCCTCTCTACTCACCTCTGAAAGTTGGCCTGATACACCTCAGAGAAGATGGGATACACTGTTGAGTGACCTTCCTAAACAATGTGGGGATTCCCCATATTATACTCAAATAATACTCCCATTACATCTCATTATGTTCTACCTACTCATATCTGGTAGATTTCATTATTCATTTCTGAGGGTCCTCACTACACAACAGAGAGCTCCTCTATGCAGACAAAAGCCCTTCTACACCCCTCATAGATTCCTCCAGCACACATAGTAGAGGACTCCCTACACACCTCAAATCAACTGCACTACAAATCTCAGAGAACATTCCCTTCATACTTCAGTGAACACTTCTTAAACACATAGCAGTCACCTCTCCATACAGCTCAGAGCCCTACCTACTCATGTCAAGTGCCCTTTCTACAGAATTCAGAGGGCCATCCATACACACCTTAGACACATTTCCTATACACATTTTTTATCAATCACTTTATTAATGATGGGACCAGAGAACCGTTGTTACACACCACACACCATACCTTTGCACACCTCAGAGTGCCATAATTTCACTTTTCCGAAGGCCCTGTTGCACACCTCATGGAGCCCTCCATTAAAACTTTAATTTGTCCTCATTTATCTCAGAGATTTCTCCTTACTCACCATTGATGTCCACAAATACACACCTAAGTTAACTCTTAATTTTTACCAATGAGCATCCACATTATACACCTCATTTAACATGTATATGTATGTCCAACCAAAACACCTCAGTTTTTCTCTTCTATCCTCAAATATTCCTCTCACCACACCTGAGTTTATTCTTTCTCCTCATATCAGAGATCTCAATATTCACTGTAGATGTCTCTCCCTACATAACTGAGATAGCATTGCTACTATGCCAAACTGGCCTCCTACACCCCTCAAAGATCCCACTTTCCACCAAATGTAGACCTCCCTACACAACTCTGGGAGCCCTCCAAAAATGCATCAGAATTTTATCCCTCTGAATTTCAATTAGCCCTCACTACACATCTTAGTGAACCTACAATGCAAAGCTCAAAGTCCAGCCTACTCATCTCCATGATTCTTAACTTCAGACCATATAAATTACCCCTTCCACACTTCATGGAATCCTCCCTTCTATGTATGCTTCTGCTACACACCTCAGAAAACACTACACACACATCTCAGATAGACCTCAATATTAAACAAAAACTCTCTCTACTCACCTCCAAGTGCCTTATGTACACACCTGAGAGATTCTGGCTACTATCCTAAAAGATACCTTCCACCAAAGGGTGTTCTCCTTGCTTATATCAGATGGATTTCTAACCCTAACACTAAGCCCAGCATGCACTCCTGCATGGGCAAAAAGCATTTTTTAACACCTCATAGATAGCTTCTCCACACTTAATGGAGTCTTCTCTACAAACCTCAGGGAGCCCACACAAGAAATTGCAGAGAGCCCTTCCCTTCCTACACACCTCACATGCACCTTCCTCCACATCTCAGAAAGCCCTCCACACTCATATCAAGCACCCATCCTACACAAGAGAGGACCATCCATTCACACCGTAGAAGCCCATAGTACACACATAATTTATCAATCCCTACAGAACTCAGAGAGCAGTTCCCAAATACACACCTCTCTACATTACTTTTACAATTCAGAGGACTCTGTTACACCTTATAGAGCCCTCCTTTCAAACCTGATTGTCCTCCTTATTCATGTAATAATTCTCCACTTACTCACCTTAGAAATACATATCTATGCCCCTCAGAGAGTACATACCTCTCACCAAAAGAGGATAATCCCTAAACACCCCATTCAACTATCCTCCCCAAAAGTCTCAGAGAGGCTTCCATACAAACCTCAGAATGCTATTTCATCAAACCTCAAACCTCAAAAAATGCTACCTGTGCATCTCAGTTAGCCTGCACTACTCACAAAAATGTTCTCTATTTACATCCCAAGGCCAAAACTACAAACCTCAGAGAGTCCTCTTGAAACTCCCTTGAGTGTCCTCCCAAAACACCCGAGAGATTTCCTATACTATCTTCAAAGAATCCTCCCATCAAACTTTAGTATGTTCTCCATACTCAAATCAAAGACATCACACTATTCACTTCAGAGGGCCTTCCCTACACAACTGAGACAGCATTTATCCTCAGATGTAAAGTCCTCTGACACCCCTCATAGATTCTTCTGCACATTTAATAGGGACCACCCTACACACCACTGAGAGACTTTCCTTCACGTATCAATGTGCCATCCCTTTGCATTTTAATGAGTCCTTACTAAACGCCTCAGGGAACCTACACAGCAGCGTTCAGAGAGCCCGCCCTACTAATCTCAGTGAATCCAACCTATACACCAAAGAGATATCCCACTCCACACCTCAAAATGTCTCCCTTTCTATATAAATTTGTCCTCCATACTCATAGAGCTCTCTCTGCTCACCTCAAATGGCTCTCTGAGCACAACTCAATAGAGTTCTTTCTACTCACTGCACTAAACACTCTGTATAGACCTGTGGGAACCCTCTCAATCCCTCACATTTGGACCTCCCACTCATGTCTAATAGTCCTCTGACATGTCATAGAGTACTTCTACACACCTCAGTTTACTCTGCACAGCTCAAAGACCATGCACTACTAACCTCAGAGAGCCCTCCCTACACACCTTAGAATATCCTCCATGCACATAAATAAAAGCACTCCCTAATCACCTCAAAGCAATATCTACATGCCTCAGAGAAACATCTGTACATACCTCACTGAATACAAACTACACTTGTTTTAAAGCACCTTCTGCTAACTATACTTCTTTGCAAGTCCTCTCTAATACCCCAAATAGCCTATCTGTGCAACTCAGAGAGCCTTCAGTGCACACCTCAGAGAACACATTTAAGTCACTTCGTGGGCCTTCTATGTACACACAAACACTGACCCTGATCCTAAACCTAACCTTAAACCTAACCCTAACTCTAACCCCAAGCTCTCCCTCCTAAAATAGAGGGCCCTCCCTGACCATGATCCTGGCCATGATCATGACCTTGACCCTAAACCCTAACCCTAACAAAACCCACACCCTATCCTCATATTTTTTCCTTCTACATCAATTTGCCCTCCCTCCTCATCTCTCAGAGATCTCACTACTTCCCTCAAAAGGCCCTACAAACACAACTCACTGAACCCTTTCCACACATGACAAAGCAACTTTCTTCTGCACCACTGTGTGCCCTCCCAACTCACATCAGTGGCACATCCACACACGTTAAATTGTTCTATGACACACATCTTGGAAACCTCCTACACTCCTTATAGATCCCTCTTTACACAACACAGAGGCCACATGCTACCAACCTCAGAGGGCACTTCCTACACACCTGAGTGTACCCTCATACACATCAAAAGTAGCCCTCACTACCCACATCAAGAGCAGTCCCTAAACACCTCAGAGAACTACCCCTACACACTTCAGTGAGGCATGTCTCTATACCTCACTGGGTACAAAATATACTCCTTTCCAGGAATTTCCTACTAACACTTTTTCTTGGCAAGTCTTATTTAAACACAACAGAGAGCCTGTCTACTCACCTTGGAAAGCTTTCAATACACATCTCAAAGATTGCTTTCAACTCATCACTGAGTCACTCTTTATACACTGAAAATACTGACAATGACCCTTAACATAACCCTAATCCTAACCATAACCATAAACACAAGTGCTTCCTACATACCACAGAGGGCTGTCCCTGACCCTGACACTGAGGATGATATGGATCCTGATCCAAAACTGTAAGCCACACACTAACACTAACAAAATTTAGAGTCCTTTCCCTTTTATATCAATTTGTCCTATGTACTCATCTCACAGTGCTCTCAATGCTCACCTCAAACGGCTGTCTATAAACAATTTACTGAGATTTTTATACACAGCAAAGAGCACCATCCCTATGCACATCTGTGAACACTTTCAACTCTCTTCAGGGGGCCCTCCCACACACATCAAGCGGCCCTCCTACAACCATGAATGGGCCCTCCCTACATACCTCAGAGAAACCTCCTGTGCAATGAAGAGAACCAAGACAACCTTTACTCCACACCTAAAACACACCTCCCTACACATCTGAGTAATTGTTCCCTATTTAAATCAACAGCCCTTCATACACACTTAAAAGTGCCATACATACACACCTTAGGGATGCTTTCTTAACAAGTTTTTGAGCAACACCTAAACAATAAATAAAGCCCTCTTTATACACCCCAAAGAGTACTCCTTAGAGATTTCATAGAAATATTTATTCAAACTTCAGAATGCCTTTACTAAACACCTTAGCAAACACTACCTACACATCTCAGATTGACCTCACTACACACCAAAAAGTCCCCCCTAAATACTTCTGCATGCTGTACTTATACAACTCAAAGACAACTTGTGATACTCCTTGGTTTGACCTTCCTAAACAGCATTGATATCCCCTGTTGTATCCTTAAAGAACACTTCCATCACACCTCAGTGTATTCTCCCTATTAATATCAGTTGTATATCACTATTAATTTCAAAGGGCTCTTGTACACAAACCAGAAAGAACTCCTACACAGACCAAAGCCATTTACACCCACAGACGTTTCTGCTTCACACCTGATACCTCCCAACACATATCAGAGCACCTGACCTATGAGCCTCAGGGGGACCTTGGTCCCTACCTCAGAGTACCCTACCTACACACATTACAGATGCCTCCCTATACAACTGAGAAAGCCCTCCATCCTCACAAAAGGTGCCCTTACACCTTGCAGGGCATTCCATTCCTTATTAAGCAATTCCTACATATCTCAGAGAACTGTCACAAAACACCACACACGACTTTTCTGCACACCTCACAATTCCCTACTATCAAATTTAGTGGACCTGTAACCAACTTCATAGAGCTCTCCTTTAAAACCTTAATTAATCCACCCAATTCATTTCAGAGATCTCTTCTTATTCACATTAAGGGGACACACAACTTGGGAGTTCTTAATACTCACCTAAGATCACCATCCCTATACACCCCAATCAAGAGTCCTCCCTAAGAATCTCAGAGAGACTTCCATACAAACCTTAGAATGCCCTTTAAACAAACCTCAGAAAACTTTACTTGTACATCTACTACATAACTCTCACTACCCAGCAAAATATCCTCCCTATTCAGCTCCAGACACCATAAGTAGAAACCATAGGTATTCCTTTATGTGCCCTCTTAAAATGCCTTCAATTCCATCCACTTTCCTCAACAAACACTCCCATCACACCTCAGTGTGTTCTCCCTACTCATATATATCTCACTGTTGCCTTGAGAGGACCCTCACTGCACAACTGAGAAAGCCTTTCTAAGCAGTCATAAAGCCTTCCTACACATCTCATATATCCCTCTGCACACTCTAAAAGGGACTTATCTAGACATCTCTGAAAGCCCTCACTACACATATCAGATTTCTGTCCCTATGTATTTCAATAACCCCTACTTCTACACTTCAAAGAAACTACATTACAAATCTCACAGAGCCCTCCCTACTTATATCAGGGAGTCCTACATACACACTATTTAGATGATCCAATCAACAACTCATAGGTCCCTCATTTCTGTCATTTTGTCCTCCACACCTATCTCACAGAGCCTTCACTACTCACTTTAAGTGGCCTTCTGAACACAAATGAGTCTTTTCTACTTATTTGAGTATGCATTCCCTATGTACCTGAGTGAACTGTCAAAATGCTTCTTAGAGGGCCCTCCCACACACATCTAAGAGACCTCTGACACACATAACAGAATACTACTACAGTCCTCACATAGCCCTCTTTACTCATCTCACAAAATACAAGTCTTAAAGCCATTCATACAGCAATTAGTGTACCCTCCATACACATTAAAGAAAGTCTTCCCTACTCCACTCAAGAGCAGTCCCTACATGCCACACAGAGTCATCCCTACATACCTCAGTGTGTACAAACTGTACTGCTTTAGAAGCCCTCTGTACTAACTATACTTCTCCACAAGCCCACTCTCAGCACCAGACGGCCTATTTATGTACTTTTGAGAGCCCTGAATACATACTACAGAGAAGCCTTTCAACTCAAAACAAAGGCTCTTCCTATACACCACAAATGCTAACCCTTTTCCTGAACCTAAGTTCCCTGGCACAACTATAATCCTCAACTCACAATGCCCTCCCATCCACATCATGTTGTCCTCTGCTCTCAATTCAATGAGCTTTCACTACTCACATCAAACAGCACTCTGGAAACAACTCACTGATTTCTTTTTATCATTGACAGAGCTCCATACTTATGTAACTCTGTGAGTACTCCCAAATCACCTCAGGGGTCCTTCCCAGAAATGTAAAGAGCACTCAGACAAACATCATGAAATCCTCCTAAATACCTCATCAAGTTCACACTACACAGACCAGAGGACACTCACTATGAATATCCAGGATCCCACCCTGTAAACATCAGAGTGCATTGTTGACACATAAAAAAGCCTTTACTACTCATATTGTGATCCATACCTACACATTTCAGAGAGAAAACCCTAGAGAGCTAAGTGAGTACACACCATACTCCTTTTCAAGTCCTACAAACACACCTCAGCAAACCCTAACCAAACATCTCAGATCAACCTCATTTCTCACTAAAGTGTCCTCCCTGCTTGCTTTTGAAGGCTATACTGAGACACCTGAGAGTTCTCATGATTCTTTATTGGCTAGCCTCCCTAAACACCAGAGAGATTCCCTCTACTAACCTCAAGGAAAACTCCCATCACAACTCGGTGTTCTCCTTACTCATATCATATACACCTCTGGAGCCTTTATAACTAACAAAAGTGAGCCCTCTTTCTATGTGGGCCAGTTTCTATGGACTGTGATCTCTGAAACTTTGAAGTCTCAAATAAAATTTTCCTCCTATATAATTAGGCTGGTCAAACATTTTTGTCACAACAGAGAAAAAAGTTACATAAACACAGCCATAGCACTTTTCATAGGACCATTTACATAAAGTACAAAGAAGGCACACTGAAAACACATTATATAAAGGTAAATTCACATGCTCCAAAGTTAATGTTTGTGACTATGTGTATATACACTAAATCACAATGTTTCTGGCATTGACTAACCACAACATAGTGAATCCCCAGCCCTGACTACACAATAAAAACAACATTTAGGGCATTCTCATAACATTTTCTGCCAGTTTTCTAAGCAAGGGAGTCTTGCTAAAGACATTTTGAGACTGCACCAACAGTGGGACAGAGTTTTAGTAGTAAAGTTTATAAATTCTAACAGTTGTGCTTGTCTAACTGAACTAATGCTCTTCCTATCCAGATCTCTAAGGACAGACACATAATGATCCCTTCCTTTGGATACTGTATTTTCCATATTTTGTACCTGAATCTGACTCACTCCCCTGACCTCCTTACCTTTAAGAATTTTTTTGATTATAAGGTACACCTCCAGGAGTGTCCCCTATTCTAATGGCTGAAGAAAGTTACATGTGTCCAGATCCATATGGGCCACCAACTCTCTTGACCAGTGCAACCAAACTTCCAGGTCAAGCCAGGGGTGAAGGGGGATTGGAAAATATTCAGACACAGACCTTGAAGATTAAGCTGGGATCAGGTGAAGCTCTGCTTTCTGATGGAGATGCAGATCTAAAGGGTTATGCCAGCAATCTTTCTTTTATATGTCTCATTATTAGGTTAAAGACTGCAATGATTATTCTTTGTGTTCAAGAAAGTTACAGAAACTAGGACATCCTATGTTGCTTTTCTGTAGTTGCAAGCCACAGTTGAAAAATGCAAAGTTATGAGATTTGTGTATCTCTCAAGAAAGTTCATTGTTAAAAATTACTCTAAGGTAGGCAAGAACTGAAGAAGTGCAGCTGGTGAAACACTGTGGTTGTCTAGTATAAGAATTCCTTCCTTCCCAGGAGCTGTGTGCCTGAGATAAATGTCCTAGCTAATAAAACTCTTGAAAGCCTGCTTATAAAGGGTATTGCCATATCAGCTAAGCATCCTCTGCCCTTTCACAGAAACATTCCAAAGCACCAGGCATGCCACAGCCATGAGGTCATCAGAGACCCTCAATCTCAATCACTGCTCTCCCATCCTCTGTCACCACTGTCCACACTCTGGTTCACAAAAGACAGGAAATATCACAGACACCCTAGTCTTCCCTCTGTTTCATAGATTGGATGCAAGGTTACACTTCTCTGGAAACACCTCTCCAAACTTTAAGGAACACATTCTAGGTTTGTTCTGCACCTGAGCCTGGCTTGATTACCAGCCAGGGAATGGAAAAAAAAAAAAAAAAAGGTCTCTGAAGAAAAACATAAATTATTACCCTATCTTATAGAACTTGTTTTACAAAAATGGAGGAAAATGGTCAATCTGTGCTGTGTGTAAGTTTTCTGAGTATCATGTTCAAAATGGTATATTCCCTTATTTTTTGCTGCCTGGCTGATATCCATATGTATTGAAACCTCCATCAGCTAATGCCAAAACTGATTCAAAGGCAGAGGAAATATGATGTCACGTTTAATTGAAGTTGCTGTAGGTCTTAAAAGATTGATTTCTCTTTTTCTATACTCTGCAATTCTGTTCTTTGAGTTAGTTCCACATTAAGGGCTAAAGAAAAGGATGAGAAAGAAAGAAAGAAAGAAAGAAAGAAAGAAAGAAAGAAAGAAAGAAAGAAAGAAAGAAAGAAAGAAAGAAAGAAAGAAAGAAAGAAAGAAAGAAAGAAAGAAAGAAAAAACAAGCTGGATTGGCCAGGAGCAACAGGCCTGAGAATGTCAGAAAATTCACTGATTTCCATGCATTTTTTATTCTTTCCAGATATTCACAGTAAGGAAAAATTAAAAAGATCCCATATGTACCTACTGTCCTCTCAAAAAGTATCCTGAGGACTTTATGTTCTCCCAGAAATTTTTTATATCTGAGCCCTCTCTAATCTGATCCAGTTGGGTAATATTTCATAATGTGTCATGTTTCAAAGCCTCTGCCTTCTGAGCTCCAGGTATTTTTGTGAATTCAGCTTTGGTCCTGCATCACTTGATCTTGTTTTGTGTTCCTGGAGTTTCTTGCCTAATGTTTTCTTCTACTGTCTTTACTCAGAGTCCAATTATTCAAAAGTTAACTCATAAATACACTGGAAAGAAAGAGATTCCTTTTGAAAAGATCTAAGGATGGAGAATATACAATGCTGAAAATGAGAGTAAATCTTCCACCTTGGAGAATGAACCTTTGATTTTAGTCTTCCCCATGGCTGGTAGATTATACACCTTATGTCTTCAACTGCACATGTAGTATACATGTTTTAAAAAAAATTTGTGACAGGATTTATTTTAATTTCTCAGTGGTTAAATATGACATTCTGTGCAAAATAATTTTCTGAAGCTATTTTGTTTTACAACTACAAACCTAAAGCAATAAATTCTGGCTAAATAGATAAAAGTAAGGATGTCTTTAAATTTACTTAGTTATTCATTTCGCTAAGTGGTCAAGCAATCAATATAGTGTTGATTTCTCTAAAATGGTTGAAGTATAATGTCTATTTTTTATAGCATATTTCTTCAGCAAAAAATTGACTTAAAACGTTAAGTAGGTTGATCTAAAATCTTGGATGTCATGGATACCATAAGTTAAAATTAGATGAATTAGATTTAACAGAAATAGAATAAGCATTTATAAAAGTACATGTTAAAGAAAAAAGTCAATACCAATGAATCTACAATGATGAATCAATATTCATGAATTTATACTATGAAGTTAATATCTACAAATCTTTATTGAAAAATTGATATTGACTAACCAATATCAATGCATCTACACTGATGTTTTGATTTTGATGAATCTACAATGAAGGGTTGATGTCAATGATTCTACCCAGAATAGTTAAAATTGATGAATTTATAAAATGGATTGATATGGATGAATTGACTCCAATGAGTAAATATTGATGAATCTATATCAACAGGTAGATACTGAGAAATATACCTAAAAGTTAGATATCAACAAATATAGCCAAATGGATCAATATTAATGAATCTACATTGATGAATTCATATAAATAAATCAATATTGATGAATCTATCCCTACAATTTGGTATCTACAAATCTATACCAATGAGTTGATATTGACAAATCAACCAAGTCAAGTCTTTGATAATGAGGAATCTACCCCGATGGGTTGATATCGATGAATCTACACCAAAATATTGATATCAATGAATCTACCTCAAACCATTAAAATTGATGGATCTATTCTGATTGGTTGATATTGACAAATCTACCCTGACAGGTTGATATAAATGAATCTACACTGATGAGAAGTGTAGATATAAATGAATATACCCAGAAGAGTAGATATCAAAAAATATACCCCAATGGGTCAATATCAATGAATCCACATTGACAAATCCATACTAACAAATTGATATTGATGAATCTACCCCTATAAGTTGATATCAACATATCTACCCAGACACATCAATGTCAATCAATGTACATGGGCTAGTTGATATTGATGAATCTACATCACCAAATTGATTTCAAAAAATCAATATTGATGGACCCATCCAGTTTAGTTGATATCAGAGAATCTACCATGTCTGGTTGATAATGATGAATCTACCCCAATGGGTTGATATTTACAAAACTATACAGAATTGTGGATATCAAGAATCTATCATGGTGAGTCAATACTGATGAATGTGCCTTGTTGATTCAATATGGACAAATCTACATTGATGAATCAATATCAACAAATCTTCCCACTAAGTTGATATCAACAAATATACCTGAGAGTCAATATCAATGAATCTCTACCAATGTGCCAATATCAACAAATAAACCTAAAAAAAGTCAATATTGATGAATCTACCTCAATGTGTTGATATCAACAAATCTACACCAGTGAGTAGATATTAATGAATCTAACTTGATAAGTCATAATCCATGAATCTACACTGATGGTCCAATTTTTACAAATTTACACAGGTAAGTAGATAATGACAAACCTTCCCTATTAAACCAATATTGACATATCTACTTTGAAGAATTGATATCAACAACTCAATATTGAATAATATACCCCAACAAGTCGATATCAACAAATCTATACCAAAGAGTTGATATTGATGAATGTATGCCTATGGGTCAATATCAACAAATCATGCTGAAGGGTCCATATAGATGTTTCTTCACCAGTGTTCCAATGTTGATGACTGTAAATCTTCAAGTCAATATTTATGAATCTGCACTGACAAGTATATATTGATGAATCTGCAGCTTTAAGGTGACATTGATGAATTTACACTGAGTCAATATCAATGAATCTTGACCAATGGGTCAATAATAAAGAATCTATACTGATATGATAATATTGTCAAACCTACCCAATTGAAACAATTTTGATGAATCTACTCCAATGGGCAGATATGGAAGAATCTACATCAATGATTTGATATTGATAAATCTATACCAGAAAGTCAATATCAACAAATCTACCCTTAGGTC
Source organism: Sciurus vulgaris (assembly GCF_902686455.1). NCBI lineage: Eukaryota > Metazoa > Chordata > Mammalia > Rodentia > Sciuridae > Sciurus > Sciurus vulgaris. The sequence continues at coordinate 15,040,154 of NW_027632956.1, read as the reverse complement.
AATAAAAATGAATCTATACAGAAGAGTTGATATTGATGAATATACCCTGATGGTTCAATATAAATGAAGATACATCTATGAATCAACATTGACAAATCAATGTCTGATGAATCAACATGGATAATTTAATATCAACAAATCTACACTGATGAGTCAATATAGATGAATCAACATCTACAGGTCAATGTCAATGAATCTACCCCATCAAGTTGATATTGATGAATATAACCCAATGGATTGAAGTGGAAGGATCTACACTGAAGAGTCCATATCAATGAATCTACTCCAATTGGTTGATATCATAGAATCTACCCCAATGAATCAATATCAATGAATCAACACCTATGATTGACATCAGTAAATATATCACATCAAGTTGATATTAACTGTTCTAACACAATGGGTTGGTGTGGTGAAATCTACACAGACAAGTCAATAACAATGAATATGCACCAAAGAGTCAATATTGTCAAATATACTTCAAAGGGTCTATACAGATGAACCTACCTTGATGGATTGATATTGATGATTGTACACTAATGGGTCAATATTGATGATCTACACTGACAAGTTGATATCCACAAATCTACCCAATAAGTTGGCATCAATGAGTCTACATCTATCATTGATAATGACAAATTGATAATGAACAATCTACTGCAATAAGCCATTATTTATGAATCTGTATTCTCGTATCAATATTGACAAATATACCCCAATGTGTTGATATGAACAAATCTAATCCAATGGGTAAATATTGACCAAACTACATTGATGTTGACAAATGTACATTGACAGGTCAATGTTGATGAATCTACCCCATAGGTTTAATTTCAACAAATCAACACAAATGGTTTGATATCTTTAAATCTACATTGAATAATCAATATCAACAAATATACCCTGATGAGTTGACATTTCTGCATCTACACTGATGAGTCAATAATGACGAATATGCAACAATGAATCAATATTAACACATCAATATCAATGAATCAAACCAACAAGTTGATATTGATGAATCTAAACTGATGTGTTGATACAGATGTGTTGGTATTGCAAAATCTACCCCTACAGTTTGATATTGATAAATCTACCCCTATGGGTCCATATCAATAAATCTACACCATCAAGTCAATATTGATGAATCAACCCAATGGGTGAAAATTGATAAGTCTACACTGGCAAGTTGATATCAATGCATCTACCCCAATGAATTTATTTTGACAATTCTAACCAATCAAATCAATATTGATAAATATAAACCATTGATGTGATATCAACAAATCTATCCCCTTTGGTGATATAGATGAATCTACCCAAATGAGTACATTTCTGTGCAGAGTGGTGACAGGATGGGAGAGCAGTGACTGAGATTGGGGGTCTCTGATGACCTCATGACTGTGACATGACTGGTGCCTGGGAATTTTTCTGTGCAAGGGCACAGGATGTTTAAATGCATCAGGAGGCTCTGTGCATGAGTCCTTTCAGCTCAAACCTTTCTCTGTCCCAAATCTTCTGGGAATAATGGAACACTTATGCTAGACAATTACAATGTTTCACCAGTTCTATTACTCCTGCCACTACTCCAATGGGTTGATATGGATGAATGTATCCTGATGATTAAATATTAATGAATCTTCTCCAGTGGACAGATACTTTTAAATCCAAACCAATGGATTGATAATGATGAATACACACAGTAGAGTTGATACTGAAAAATCTACATTTTAAGGTCAGTATCAAGGAATCTAAATTGACAAATCAATATTGACATATGAACATCAACAAATCTACCATGACTGATTAATATTGAATCTGACCCTAAGGGTTGATATCAATTAATCTACACCAACAAGTGTATATTAATGAATCTACACTGACGGGTTGATATTGATTAATATACCCCTATGGGTTGATGTTGATGAATCTACAATGATGAGCAGATATTGATGAATCAACACCAATGAGGAGATATCACCAAATCTACCCCATTGAGTCAATATCGACAAACACACACTGACATAACAATGTCAGTGTGAATCTACCCCTATGGTTGATATCAACAAATCTACCCTGTTGAGTTGATATTTATGAATATACACATTGAATGTATATCAACTGATCTACACTGAAGAGTCAACATTGATGAATTCATGCCTTCAAGTCAATATCAACTAATCTATACTGATGGGTTGATATCAATGAATCTACCATTGATTTGGTATCTATACATCTACCCTGGATGATTGCTATTGATTCATTTATACTCATTTGTAGATGAGACAATATAAAGAAATCTATCTGAGGAATCAATATTAATGAGTCAATACCATCAATTTGATATCAACAAATCTATATCATCAAGTAATATTGATGAATCTACCCCAATGTGTCAATATTGACAAATCTAAATTGATAGTTTGATATCAATGAATCTACATTAATGAATCAATGTTGATGCATCAATATTGATGAGTCAATGTCTACAAATCTACATCAGTCTATATTGACATATCAATATCAACATACCTACACTGATGAGTTGATATCAAAAAATCCACCAGTCTAGTCAATATCGATGAATCTACCCTGATGGGTCAATGTTGAGGAATCTATCTCAAAGATTCAAGATTGACAAGCTACCCTGAAAAGTCGATATATATGAATCTACACTGATGAATAAATATTGACACATCTAAACTCTGAGTCAAATTTTATGAGTCTGAAGTGATGTATCAAAACTGATGAGTCTACACCAATGAATCTACACAGGTGATTCAATATTGATGGCTCTACCCCACAAATTCTATATCAATGAACATACATCATCAAATCAATAGACTCATCAATATCAAAGAATCTACAATGAAGTGTCACTGTTGATGAATCTATGCTGATGAGTAAATTTTGATGTATCTACACAGATGGGTCAATGTTGATGAATCTAATGAGAAGAATCAATATTGAACAATCTATCTCAATGAGTTGAAATGGACTAATCTACCCTGACAAGTATATTTTGATGCATCTACACCAAAGGGTTATCCACAAGTCTAACCCCACTGGTTGATATAGACAAATCTACCCCAATGAGTACCTTTGACAAATTGAACCAGTTAATACTGTTGAATCTAATCAGAGAGATCATATTAATGAATGTAACCAATAGTGTTGATATTGAGAAATGAAGCCTGATGGGTCAATATGGGCAAATCTACCCTGATGACTCAGTATTGACAAATCTACAACAAAGTATTGATACTGATAAATCTATTTTAACAAGTTAATATTGATGAATATGTACAGAAAACTCAATACTTAAAGATCTACCCTGATGGGTCAATATCAATGAATCAATGTTAACAAATTAATATCAACAAATCATATGAATGAATGTCAAGTCAATCTCTATGAATGTCTACCAATGAGTCAAAATTGATGAATTCACTCAGTTGAGTCAATATCATCAAATCTTTCATGACAGGTCAATATTGACCAATCTTGCCCAATTGGTCAATATCACTGAATCTACACTGAAGAGTAGATACTGACAAATCTACCCTTAGAGGTCAATATCAATGAATCTACACCAACTAGTGGATATTTATGAGTTTATACTGATTGGTTGATACTATCAAATGTACCCCTTATGGTTGTTAACTACAAATCTATGCCAATAAGTAGATGTCAGTGAATCTACACCAATGAGTAGATATCGATGAACCTACCCTGTCAAGTTAATATTAATGAATCAAGATTGACTTGTTAATACTGATGAATCTACCTCATTGAGGCTTTATTGAACAATCTAAACCAAAGTTGATTTCCATGAATCTACACCTTCTTGTTGATATCAATGAATCTACACTGATGGGACAACATTGAGAAATCTACACCAATGAGTAGATATCAATTAATTTACCACAATGTGTCAATATAGCCAAATCTAGACTGATAAATCAATTTTAATGTATCTAACCAGTTGAGTTGATGTTAATGATTCCAACCATTTGCATTGATATTGAGGAATCTATTCAGCTTGGTCAATATGAAAAAATCTACACCAATGAATCAATTTTGGTGAATATACACCAAAGAGTTGATATTGAAACATCTACCCCAATGGGTAGTCAATGACAAATTTAACCCTCTGGGTTGATATGAATGAATCTACAATAACCAATCAAAATTGATACATAAATACTGACAAATATACCCTGATAAGACAATATTTTTAAAATATATATAAATATTTTTTTAAAGACTGAATTTTTATTCATTGTACACAAATGGGGTACAACTATTGTTTCTATGGTTGTACACAATGTAGATTCACACCAATTGTGTAATTATACATGAACATAGAGTAATAATGTCTGTCTCAGTACACTATCTCTCTGTCCTCACCCCCTCCCACCCCATTTTCCTCTACACAATTCAAAGTGCCTCAATTCTTCCTTTACACCCATGACCCCTTTTTATGACTTATCATCCATGTATCAGATAAGAAAATCAGCCATTGGTTTTGGGGGATTGGCATATTTCACTTAGCATTATATTCTCCAACTCCATCCATTTACCAGTAAATGCCATAATTTTTTTCTTCTTTATGACTGCCTTGTATTCCATTGTGTATATATAGCACAGTTTCTCTATCCATTCATCAACTGAAGAGAATCTACATTGCTTACACAATCTAGCTATCATAAACTGAGCAGCAATAAACATTGATGTGACTGTGTCACTGTAGTATGCTGATTTTGAGTCCTTTGGTTATAAACTGAGGAGTGGGATAGCTAGGTCAAATGGTGGGTCCATTTCAAGTTTTCTGAAAAATCTCCATACTGCTTTTCAGAGTGGCTGCACCAATTTTCAAACATACCATCAATGTATGAGTGAACCTTTTTCCCCACATCCACACCAAATTTTATTATTTCTTGTGTTCCTGATAATTACTATCCTAATTGGAGTTAGTTAAAATTTTAGGGTAGCTTTTAATTGCATTTATCTAATTACTAGAGATAAGGTGTACTTTTTTATATATTTGTACATCACCTCTATATCTTCTGTGAAGTGTCTGCCCAGTTTCTTAGACCATTTACTCATTGGGTTGTTTGTATTTTAGGTGTAAAATTTTGTATTTTTTAAAATGAATATTGTATATTGAAGTGCAGGTAGAAAAGATTTTCTCCCACTCTGTAGACTCCTTTTTCACATTATGGATTGTTTCTTTGTTGAGAAAAGGCTTTTTAGTTTGAATCCATCCCAGTTTTTGATTCTTGCTTTCATTTCTTGTGCTCTGGGAGCCTTTTTAAAAAGTCTGATCCTAAACCAAGATGATGATTTAGGTTAACCATCTCTGGTCTAATTCCTAGGTCCTTGATCCATTTTTTGTTGAGTTTTGTGCAGGGTGAGGGATAGAGGTGTAATTTCATTTTACTGCATATGGATTTCCAGTTTTCTCAGCATCATTTGTTGAAAGGCTATCTTTTTTCTTTGCAAGTTTTTGGCACCTTTATCTAGTGTGAGGTGACTGTACTTATGTGGGTTCATCTCTGTGTCTTCTATTCTGTTCTTTTGGTATACCTGTTTATTCTGGTGTCAATACCATGTTGTTTTTGCTACTATTGCTCTATAGTAGAGTTTAAGGTCTCATATTATGATACCTCCTGCATCACTCTTTCTACCCAGGATTGTGTTGGCTATTCTTGGTCTTTTATGCTTCCAGATGAATTTCACGATGACTTTCTCTAATTCTGTGATAATTGTCATTGAAGTTTTAATTGGAATTGTGTTAAATATACATAGCGTCTTTGGAAATATGGTCAGTTTGACAATACTAATTCTGCCTACTAAAGAATATGAGAGATCTTTCTAAGGCTTTTTAAAATTTATCTTGTTAGTGTTCTTAGTTTTTATTGTAGAGATCTTTCACCTCTTTGTTAGATTGATTACCAATTGTTTTATTCTTTTTTGAGGCTGTTGTGAATGGAGTAGTTTTCATAATTTCACTTTCAGAAGATTTATCTCTTATGAGTAGAAATGCATTAGACTTATGTGTGGTGATTTTATATCCTAATATTTTGCTGAATTTATTTATGAATTCAGGAATTCTAGTTCTAGAGGTCTTCTGTAGGAGTTTTATGGATCCACTAAATATAGCATCATGTAGTCAGAAAATAGTGATAGCATGAGTTCTTCTTTTCCTATTTGTACCCTTTAATTTCTTTGGTCTGCCTAATTGCTCTGGCTAGTGTCTCAAGGACAATGTTGAAGAGAAGTGGCAAAAAAGGGCATCCATGGCTTTTTCCAGGTTTTAAAGGAAATGTTTTCAGTTTTTCTCCATTAAAAATAATGATGTCTGTGGACTTTGCATAGATAATCTTTAAAATGTTGAGGAATGCTTCCACTATTTTATTTTTTCTAGTGTTTTGAGCATAAAAGTGTGTTGTATTTTATTGAACTTTTTTCTGCACCAATTGCTTTCAATTGATCATATGATTCATAACCTTAAGTCTATTGATGTGATGAATTACATTTATTGATTTCCAGATGTTGAAACAACTTTTCATCCCTGGGATGGACCAAACTTGATTGTGGTGCACTATCTTCTTAATCCATTTTTATGTGATTTTCCAGAATTTTGTTAAGAATTTTTGTATCTATTTCCACCAGGGATGTCATTCTAAAATTTTCTTTCTTTGATGCATGTTTTTCTGGTTTTGGTGTCAGGATGATATTGGCTTCATAGAATGAATTTGGAAAATTTTTCTCCACATTTCATGGAATACTTATAAAGTATTGGTATAAGTTCTTCTCTGAAGGTCTTGTAGATCTCAGCTGAGAATCTGTCTGATTCCAGGGTTTTCTTGGTTTGTAAGCTTTTTGATGGCTTTTTCTATTTCATTGCTTGAACTTGATCTGTTTAAATTGTGTATGTCCTTTTGATTCAATATGGGAGGATCATATGTCTCTACAAATTTTTCAAAGTCTTCAAAATTTTCTATTTTGTTGGAGTATAGATTCTCAAAGTAGCTTCGAATTATGTTGTGTATTTTAATGGTGTTTGTCATGATATTTTCTTTCTCATCACAAATTTTTGGATATTATTTCATTGAAAATGTTATTCATTCTTTGGGTTGTATCTCTGTCGAATTTTGTAATTTAAATTTTCTAACTCCTCTTCATTACTGTGGCTAAGTGTTTATCTATTTTGTTTACTTTTTCAAAGAACCAAATTTTTGTTTGAAATGTTATACTATAGATATCATATTAGTATTAAGGGTCATACATAAATATTTGTGTCACTTGTAGAAGTTCAAGTATGCATATCATGTTAGGATTAAAGTCAACATGGAAGTTAATACATTAATTTAATAGTATCTCATGAACATTCTATTAGTTCAATGGCCACAATGCAAATATTTTATTAGCTTAAGGTTGTATAATATAAATATTATGCTAATACTAAATGCTATAGAGAACCTGTGTACTAGTTTAGATGTTATGTCAAGGATATTAAATGAACATTAAATGACCACTATAGATATTATAATCATCTTTAAGGTCCCAAGGAATATACTGTATTAGTTTAATATGGAATAGTAAGAATATTTCTTTAGCATTAAAGACCACATGGCAACTATTAGTTTTAGAGGGTATGACAATTTTTTCATATTCATATTAAGGGTCCCAAGCCAGTGAGTTATTCTATTACATTTATATTTTATAGAATGGAAAGTATTTCAGTATGAGCAGGCAGAGGCCAGTGATTACAGCAATTTTGATGCTACAGTATGAATACAATGTCAGTATTGAAAGACCAAGTGACAGTTTACTTTTAATGTGTTGCTGAGTATTGAATCCAATGCCTCAAATGTGTTAGGCAAGTGCTCTAACAATCCACATCGAAACTCAAAGGATAGTTTTTATATTAGTTTCAGAGGCCATTTTCCATATTACATACATTTGAAAGGACTCAGGGAAACTATTAATTTTGGATGCAAAATGATTGATAATATTTTAGTACTAAAACCATAGGGCAACTACTATACTAGTTATAAATGCTAATGTATGAATAGTACGTTAATACTAAATGACATGGTACATACTAAGTGTATTATGTGAGTGTCAGAAGTCAAAGTATGGGAATAATTAGTGTCTTCAGTCACAGTGAGTGTATTATGTGAATGTCAGGTTCCACAGTGAGGATATTATGTGAAGTTAGAGGCAAAGTGAGAATATTTTGTTAGTGACAGAGCCCAAGTGTGAACATTCTGTGAGTGTCAGAGGCCAGAGTGAGAAGCATTATGTGAGATTCTTGGGTCAGAGTTATAATATTATGTGAGTTTAAGTGGTCAGATGAGGTAGATTTTGGATTTTGTTTTGCTGAATATTCATGTATGGAAAATAATACTCATGATGATGTCAATCACACAAAGTGGGATGTTTTGTATGCATAATCATGACTTGGAAGGCAGGTCCAAATAAGCTGCTTGCAGATGAATAACTTTGTTCTTTACTTGCATTTTTAATTTTTTCTGTAATTTACATAGTAACTTTTTAAAAAAATAAATGCTATTTTTAAAAAAGATGTGAAGTGAGGATTATGTGTGAATGTTAGAGTCCACAGGGCAAATATTTTGGAAGTGTTTTATGCTACAGTGAATATAGTATGTGAGTGTTAGAGGTCAAGGCAAAGGAGTGGTCAGAGACAAGACAGTAGCCAGCATCCAAAAGGCACAAAACTTCACTGTTTTTGAAATCACCCTTGAAGCATGGATTGGGAAGAGGAAGCTGAATCCAGTTAGGTTTCTATCATAATATTTCAGATGAAAGCCAGTGAGAATGTAAGGCTGTTCACAGTGGGACAGGGTCAGAGGAGATGGATCTGAGGGGCTCAGGGAATTCCATAAACAGGACAAGGGGACTATTTTGGGGTTGGGAGACAGTGGAAGTTGTGTATAAAGAGAGTAAAGGACAGAGTGAGCTCATAGGTAGATATAAGGGTTCATTTGGGACCATGTTGTGTTTGAGTAGGCTGGAGGACATTTGGGTGTATGTATCCAGCTGAAGCTGGAGAGAAGGAGAGTTTGGGGCTGAAGAGAAGTTAGGGAGTCATCAACATGTAAGGGATAGTTAAAACCTTGGAAGTGGATACAGTCACTCTTGGAGAGGGTATGCAGTCCAGGGAACTATGGGCTGGGTGGTCAGGAAAGTTGTGGGATGAGTTGTTGAAAGACTGGTAGTTTGGAATTCTGTGGCTTTCTGTGCATATTAGTTGAGCTCAGGATACAACAAGTAAAGCAATGTTCACAAAGAAAAGTTATGGAATATTCAAAACCAGATTCAGGGGGATCATATAACAGGCTTAGGATGCTGTCATTTTTTCTTTCTCTGAATCTGTGACTTTTGAATGAATATGCTGTTTTAACATAATGATTTGGTGCCAGTGTACAGAACTGATGGAAAAGGGAAAACTGAGGCAGGTGGACTGGGTAAGGTAGCTGTGTAGGATACCTTCTGTAAAGTGATAGGGGTTGACTACAGAAGGAATGGAAATGAGGGGATACCCAGGAGCATAAATTCCAGGAAGGTTCAGACGTCATGACATTATGCATCATGGCAACTGGGATATGGTGTGGTGGACAGAGCCCTGAGCACAGTGATCCCACCTTGTTTTAACCTTGTTTGTGGCACCTGAATTGTACCTTCAGTGTTCATGGAGGGGATAAATTATACAGTTGAAAAAATAAAATTATAAAAAACAGTAGATGTAGAAAGATGATAAGTTCAAGTTTGAACATGGGCATTGGAAGTGGAGAAGCCAGTGAGGAGTAAGGGAACAGTATGGGACACACCCAGAGTTGTGCATGGATTCAGTCCATCAAGTACTGAGTGCTGGGTACTATAGGAGAATAAAGACTACAGAAAGAGGTAGGAGAAAGTTATGCAAATTACCATAAGATGAGGCAGAACATGCTTAATGTTAAGGGGAAATGTGTGTACTCTGTGTTCTAAACACCCAACAGGGAGAGAAAGTCCACCGTGGTGAAGAAAGATGAGGAATGTCTCCTTTGAGGAGGTGGCATTTTGATGGGCAAAGGGAGGTAGGAGTAGGGAAGAGTGTATTGCAGGACTTGATCCTGGCAAAGTGCTATGAGCAAGGACCCAGGTGGGCACATCTGGACAAGGCCAACTCACCTTGTTTGGCCAATGTGGACCTTTTTATTTGACTCAGTAGTAAGTAGGAAATTGAATGAAGATGAAAAGTGAGTTACTGGTAGGAGGGTCCTTCTATTTTCAAATGAATGCCCAGATGATTCCATCTCTGACAGTCTGCAGAATCAGGAGCTTTCTATGGCCACTCATTAAAACAAACATTCCGGGTAGAGGAAGAGAAAGCATGGGCTTTGCTTGCAATTTCTTTCTTTAGCACTTTCCCTCAGTTGGCCTTGCCTGCTGCCTCTGCAAGTCTGTGGGGAGAAGTTATAAAAGATCACACTCTTCCATACATTACTCAGTGCAGGATTTATAGCAACTTTTCTTTGAAAAGTAACCAAATAGCTCTTTAATGCTACAGGGTTCTTAGGGAGAACAGAGATGTGTGGGAGGAGTGGGAGATGTCATTTCACAATGTTTATTTTTATACATTGTAAAAGGCATTTAAAACATATTGCACAAGGCAGTGGATTCTAAGGCATTTCTCCCTTGGACAGCAAAGTGCAGCATCTTATGTCCAGATGGTCATTGGTACTGATTTTAGACAATGAAAATATGAATCCTAACTCTTAATTATCACCTTAAGTATTAGAGAGGAATAGGAGGGTATTTCTGATCTTGTTTGGGAGAAAGTTAGCTCTTTTGTGCTTTTGAAAACTGTCCCTTTATTTGATACTGGGCATTGAACCCAGGGCACTTTACCACTGAGAGCTACATTCCTTGTTCATTATTATTGCTGTTATTATTATTATTATTATTATTATTATTATTATTAGATTTAGTAGTAGTAGTGGTAGTATTGAGACGGGGTCTCACTAAATTGCTCAGGACACTGATAAATTTCAGAGGTTGGCCTCAATCTTATTATCCTTCTACCTCAGCCTCCTAGGTCACTGAGATTACAGGCATGTGCACCACCCTGCCAGACTGAGGAATGTCCTTTTAGACTTTCAGAAGCCTTCATTGATGGATGAACCAGGAGACCCCAAATACCCTGGTTATTAAATGTTAATGTAAAATACTGTGGTTGGAACCTGGCTCTGAAGTAACATGCAAATACTAGTTCTTGTGTCACCTGAGCCTGTGGATTTGAGCCTGAAAGCACAGCTAATACAGTTTTGTCCATCTTTTTCAGAGCACTAAGTTCTTCTCAGTATACAATTGAGACTTTCACCCATAAATAGATAAAATACAGTTAGTAAGGTCCATGTTAATTACTGATTCATTTATTCATTCAAACATGTTTACAAAGCACTAGGTGTGAGTGTAGTTGCTATAGCTTGTTCAACATTACTGTGTGCTGGACAGTCCTACAGGGTTTAGATGGATCATCCAACTTAATCTTCCCAGCAAATCTGTAATGTAGGTATGGTGTATTCTCCCCATTTTACAGATGTCGAATTTGAAGCTCAGAGAGGTTAGGTAGCTTGCCTGAAATTTCCTAGCTGGTAAGTTTGTTTCTAAGATTGGAACCCTGGCACAGCTCATGCTGAACAGTTAATTCTTAACAGTTAGGCATACTTGCAAAACTGCTTTGCCTGAAACAAATGAGCTTATTCAAAACATGTATTTACCATAGTAACCTTGAATGTCATGGAATATGTAGGAAATGCCAGAGTTACATGATTTGGTATAAACTTGTTTACCTTTCAGCATTTCATGGTTCATAGAGATTTACATGTTTGTTTTTGTTCCACGAGCAGAGCAGACCTTTCATTTCAGGTTTAAGTCCAAATGCTCTTGATAATTAATGAAACTGCTGAGGCCAATTCTAGGGAAAAATAACATGTTGGTGGCCAGAATGATGCAGTCTGAAGTGATGGCATTTTTGCTGTGGTTCTTACACAAAGCACTATATTGACACCACAATTCACAGAGTGAGTTCTAGTCACCAGAGCTGCAAACCCACCCTGGGCTTGGGAGTTTGCCTCTGCTGAGAATAAAAGCTCTGCAGATTTAACAGCCAGGGAAGCCTGTTTCTTGTCTTCTTCCTGGCTTGTGGTCAAGACTCCTGCTGCATGAATGAAAGCAAATGACAGCATGGCACACTCCTGAGAGTGTTGCCTCTACATCCACTCTGACAAGAATCACCACATATAGCCTTCACCATTTCCAGGTGCTGAATTCTCACCAATCCCACGTCCAGAGTAAAATCTGGGAAACCAGTTCAGAGCTTTTGAAGAATCTGAGACTGGGTATTTTAATAGTAGATTCCAAGCTATTAAAGGACTGGTCAATAATGAAAGGTGTGAAGAAATAATTTTAAAATGTGTACGTGTACTTTGTGTGTTTATAACCTAAGTAGAGTGTTCACTGTAGAAAAATAATTCCAAAAAGAAAGAAGGAAAGAAGGAAAGCCCCTTCCTGGGATCCCATTTTGTCAGTGCACTAAACTTTCTTCAATTTAGGAGGAGGAGCAAATTGAAGAGATCTTGTGGACAGAAGTTGCTACAAATGAGTTTTCCACAAGAATATCAATATATTTTTCCTTTATAAGTTCATAAGTATTAGCATTGAAAATAATTAATCTGTTCAAATTTTGAAGAAATAAGTTGTTCAGGTTTCCTAAGATGGTGGGGAACATAACCACTGTGCTGCTCTGTTGATCAACGCTAGAGTCAGGTGAACCTCTATCAAGAACTATCTATGTCCTTTATTTCCCAGACACTAAATGGATTGCTTCTGACCCCTAGTCCACTGCTATCCTGCTTACATTTTGGGAGCAGCCTTAGTCCTGTAGCTTCACTGAGTCCTGCATACTGAAAGGGCTAAATATTCTGTTCCAGGTGAGTGTTTAGAAATGAACTTGTAAACTTCTAAGGGACACACTTTCTATCAATTCTGCAGAGACTTAACATGGTGGCTTTTACCACATATTTGGTAAACATATTGAGTTTACAAAGGGTGTTCATAGGGACAAAGCTGCACACCTTTTTAGAGGAGAGATCTTTTTGAGGCAGAAATGGTGTGCACTTATGTCAATGGTCCATAAGTACAACAAGTAGTTCTTGAAGTATTTTGTATATTTTAATTTGACTATAAAAACTGAATTTTTTTAGGGAAGTATAAAACTTAAGAGAAAACATGATAATCCAATTACTCGATGTACTGATTTACTTGAAATAAATTCAAAAGTAAAAATAGCAACAGATTTTCCCTACTAGGATAAAAAATCACCTGCATACTTCTAAATTATAATCAAGTTCTTCTTGTTCTGTGATTTAGAAAAAGAAAGAAAAAAGAACATTCAGGGCATTGGGTTAAAAAACAATGAAGATTTTGTTGCTTTTTTTGCAGAACCCTCTGAATTAGGAGAGCATTATTATTCCCTTACATAGTAGAATCTTGCAAAATTACTTTCTATCATGTGAATATTGGTAACTTTTTTCTTTTATACCAAAAGACTGTTCCTTACCCATACACATTGTTATTGTGTAGGTATCTGAGTTTAGGTAGGACAAATCCTAGGGACAGGAATGAAACAGGGTAGACACAGTGAAAACTCCCCTTGCCTGATTCTAGCCTTGTCTCATCCACACTGTACCCCGTATCACCAGTATGGTTCATTTCAAGCTAGTTGCAGTTCTTTGGCTCCCATGCCATTTAGCACTTAGCATTTTGCCTGTTGATCTGCAAACTTCAATACAGTGCGTGCCCTCAAACTGCAACTGCATTCTGTTCCCCATGGTGTCTCCCAGCATCTAGCTTGTTGACTAGAGTACAAATGATACCAGCAATCATCAGTGACTCGCTAAATGATAAGATACCAAAGAATTCATAAATAGATATCAAAAACTGTGTTAACAAAAGATCAAGCGTTAAAAAATGATCAACTCAAAATTACCTTTTGAGTTGGTCATTTTGCCTGTCAAAATTATATATGCCAAGTACCATCTCTGTGTCAGAAGCCTGATGTACATGATGAGATTAGGGTTTCATTGGAAGAATGGTAAGCTAAAGTGATTCTAATTGCTATCTTGCTTCTCTGGCTTACTACTACAGTTAGGGTATCATGATGTGACTATGTTTTGGGAGCAATTGGGTTTCTTTCTTTCCCCTGGCTCTTATTCTTATCAAATGAAATCAAGCTTTAGTCACACACAGCAACACATTGATTTTTAACCATTTTAACTAAGGCAGGGAAGCAAAAACTAGTAGTTATAAGTAAAATTAGCAATAAGCAAATCTAGTACTTTAAAAAAGCTTTAGCTTGGGCATCCTAATCTTTGGTGAGAAGATAAAAGTACTCAGTGTCTGAAAAGCTCAAGGTTTGAATGGGAGAACTCTGGGAATAAATAGAGCAGAAAGGACTTATGTGGCTACAGTAAAATCCTGGGGGCAGGACCCAGAACTTCTGCGGAATTCAGCAAGTATTTGTAAACAATGAATGACTTCTATTTTCTCTCCTTACTGGGAATTCTGCCACATGATTGAAATATGGTTTGGTTACATCCTGGAAAAACCTTGGGAAATGACTAGAACTGTGCTATTTTTCTCATCTAGTATTACCAATAATAAGTATTTTTCATGTTCACAGTTGTTTTATACATTATCTGGATTTCTGGCAGTTGGGATGTTTATCCCCAGTAGTTCTGACAATTAGCATAAAGTCACCTGGATGCTGTATTAAAGATTTCTGAGTTCTTAGGTCTTAGACAGGGTCTGACACAAACATTTCATTCAAGTGCCTCATAATGCTCTCTGTCCAGGGGTGATATTTTGAGAATGAGTGAAGGCCAGTGGTTCCTAGGTTACATTTAGAAATCTGAAGAATAAATTGCATTGCATGTGGCAAGGGGAGCTGTTGGTGATTGGCCCAGGGCACTCCACCACTGAGTTGCATCCTCAACCCTTTATATTTTGAGACAGGATCTTGTTAAGTTGCTAAGGTTGGCCTTGAACTTGTGATCCTCTTGTCCCAGCCTTATTTACTAGGATTACATCCCAGTTCTTCTTTACCTGTCTTTATTACTGTATTTAAAAGCTACTTGCTTGAAAGTTTCAATTTTAATTTCACCAAATAGTCCTGTATTCTCTTGGAGGCATTCAGAAGGCAGATCCTCCCCCCCCAAAAAAATAATAATACTACCTTGTCTGGATGGCTGATTTGTTATATGGTTGAACCCTGTTTTCTTATGGGTCATAAAATTAAGGAAAAACAATTATGCACCTTTTAAAATATTATTACCTTCCAATGAAAAGGGCAGTTAAACATAGCAATTTTTAAAATGATAACATAAAAAAAATGGTAAGAGGAAGATTTTTCTGAAACTAGACATTGCAATTGATAGATGTTCAGCATTCAGACTGTGATTATGTCCCTTCCAAACTTATAAAAATAATCTATCAAAATAACAAACCTCATGTTATTAATGTACTGGCAAAGGGAAAAAAAGGCTTGGCCTACAACAAACTTTGATGCTGGCAGGTTTCTTGTGATCTTTACAAAGGTAGGCTGGAATACTGAGGATGACAACTGACTGAGCTGAGGAGATTCTGCACATAATCATTCATGTACATTCATTGTGCATTCATGTACAATTATTATAGCAGGCTATAGCATATATTTAAAAAAAAAACAAAATAGGAGAGAAGGCACTGGTTGTTCTGGAAGAGGTATGCTTTCAAACTGAGATACATTTTAGTAAAGAGATAGATGCCAAAAATATTGTGCTAAATGTTGAGTGTCAAGGACCCAGAATTACAAATAAAGTGAGATGTCTTCTTCAATTGAATAATTTGGTTTTTTGAGCTTACATGTCTGTACAATTCCAACTTTTTAAACAGATTTTTATCAAATTTGAAATGCAACCAGTAGGTTCAGATACATGTTGAAATCTGGTGGAGCTAGTCAAATTTGCATTTGAGATTGTGTGCTGAAATTTTTAGTTTGACAAATCTGAGCCAGTAAATATTTGCAATGCTCTGCAGCAGGGACTGTAAAAGATATACAACATGTGAATAACTGGAGAGTAAACAAAGTGAGCAGGAACTGAGGGGCTGAATGGTTCTTTGCATCCAGGGACAGGAAAGATTCTGAGGAAGAAATGCCACCTGAGCTGAGCTGGGAGAAGGGACAGAATTTTGATAGAGAGAAAAGTATATTTTAGGACTTACCAGATTTGCCTGGTTAGGATATGGAAAGTATATTCAGGAAGAGACCTTGTAATAGATGAAGTCTGAAAAGGAGGCATGGGCCATGAGTAGTTCCACCTTAATCTGCTGTTATAGCTTCAGACATGATATCCTTGTGAAGGAAGAAATCAATAGAAAGTGGAAGTAACAGAAAAATAGGAGAAAATTATTACACTACTTCAAATACTGAAGGAACAGTGTACAAAGTAATCAATTTGGAAGACATTTTGTAGGCAAGATTGAGAAGAATTTTAGTTTGGTTTGAGGAGTAAATAAGTAATAAAAATGAGGAAGAGACAAACCAATAAAGTGACTACAAGTCTGGCAATATTTTAGAAAAAAAGACCTAATATGCATTCAGGTCTTCCTGTGTGCCAGACAGTCTGGGCCACTCATCATGTCTTCTTATTTAATGCTACCAGTATTTCTGTTGTAAAGATGAAGAAACAAAGGCACAGAGACATTGCCCACTTTACCCAAGATCACACACTAGTAAGTTGCAGAACCTGATTCAAATTTAGTTTATATTCTTAAACACTACTCTCACTGACTTAGAGCACCAGGGAAGAGCAGCTTTCTTGTAAAAGAAGCATTGGCTGGGGATGACTAAAATGGAAATGGTTGTCAAGTCCAGATATGGGCATAGAGGAAAGTAGGCTGAGGACAGAAGTCTGGCCTATGCTGCAATGTAAAAGTTACTGTGGTCCCCCTCCCATGCCTCCCATCCCCCACTTCCCCACACAAAAAACTGCCCTCAGTCAGGAACTGATATGCCTTTCCGTCAAACATTTTTTTCTTGGTTTCTAAAAACTGACCCCGGTTATCTCAGGCCAGTCATCCCAAACATTCTTTTGATGCTACAGGATTGATCTGTCCATTCCTACTCTATAGATTAGATGGTGACAGACAGAAAATGGAAGAAAATAAAAATCCAGTGACAAATGGGGTCCAACCTGGAGCATTGGTCTCCAGCTTTGCTTGCAGCTTCTGCCAGACATTTGTCCCCAACATTAGCTACTATCTGGACCACCTGTAGGATCTTTTATATTCATTATAATTTATACTGTTATCACTCCCATGTCTAGTAAATACTCATTCTGTGAAGGAAAAACTGGGGGATGTAGTACAGAGTCAATAAAAAGGACTGAGAAACTTGCCAATAAAGATAAGCCAATCAAGAATTGTGACAATTTAGTGTACAAAAATAAGAAGTTAGGAGCAAAATTTAGTGATGTATTTTAAAATATTATACAAGACTAATGAAACCAAAAGTGATTCTTTAGAAAATATCAACAAGAGAGACAAAGACCCAAAGAGGAAAGCAAAAAAAACACTAACAATGAAAATTCAAGACCTGCTCTCCTCTAGTGTTCACTCCAAGTCAATGAGAATAGTGGTTAGGAGCATAAATAAAAGAGTATAAAGTATATATAAAGAATTTGAAAACCCAGTTGTAGTGGATAACATTTTAGAAAAAAAATTAAAATTTTAAATCACCAGGAAAGAAACAGAACCTTGAATACACTAATAACCATTGAACACATTGAAACAGTAATTAAGAAATCCTTTAGTACCTGCCAAAGTAAGAACTTGGGAAATTTAGTATGTATAAATTCCAATCAGAGCTTAAGATTAGATGTTGTTGCTTATTAGCTGTGACCTTTATGTAATCAGAACTTTAACTGTGTGCTCATTTGTAAAATGAAGATGATTAAACTTACTTTGTAGCCCCTAGATATCAAATAAAATCACACCCTTTGATAAGCAAGAAAGAACAGATGTAAATAAGTTAATGAAATAGTTTGAAAACTGCAAAAATATATTTATTTGTTGTACAAATATTTACTGTACTTCTAACAGGTGCTAGGCTCTGCAGGTTGATATTTAGTGCTGAAGTTTAATATTTAAACTATGGCCTAAATAGGAATTATGCTATAAGACAGTATAGAGAATCATTTTGACACATATGATGATAGACAATAAATATCGAGGTGCAGAAAGTCAGGTAATAATAGGAGGCCTTTACTTCAGCTTGTTCAGTTGGGAGCACAAATGATGGATTTACTTCTGTTCTGACACTTGTCATATATACCTTTTTATTATGCTATTTATCATCTTAGTTGGTAGCAATATAAAAATTAACTTTACACTTTTTTTCTTATGAGTCATTTGAATATGTTTGATATTATTTATAAACAAAATTTTTTTCAGAGGATGGGGTTATAGCTTAGTTGTAGTGGGATTGTCTAGCATGTGTACAGCACTGAATTTGATTCTCAGCACCCATATGAACAAATAAAGCTACAGTAACTACTAAAAAAAAAATTAAACTATTTGTACACAATGAATCTGAAGCATTCTGCTGTCATGTATAACTAAATAGAACTAATAAAATATTTAAAAATACTTTTTCAATTCTAAAAGAGATACTTCTTCTAAATACCAGAAGATAAACAATCCTCATTTTTAGTTTACTGAGAAAAATCTTTGTAGTGCTCTGGAAAACTGATGACAAATTCCAAAATTTAGTATTAGAAATTACCAATTTATAAAGAGTCTAATTTAATTTTTTTCCTCAATATTTGAAACACATCAACATTCCTAGATAGCCTAGAACATTTAAAAACAGTATTGGAATATGCTTTGGTAACATCTAAATTATGTACTTTTTTCTAATAACCTGTCATACTGAACAATTAAGGACATTTTATGGACTTTATTCTTCTTTGTTCTAGGTAATCTTGCAAAAGTCATATGCAAATGAATCTATAAAATTGATTGGAAAATGATCAATCACAGGGATTTCAATACATTTTATAGAGAACCAAATTACTGTGGTCAGTTTGGGAATCTAAGGAACCCCATTTATCCCAAGGGATTTGTAATAATTATTTTAATTTTTTGCCCCCTGCAGTTTCTCACACTGCTTAAAATTCACATGCCAGTGCCAATCCCCAGTCTAGACAGAGCTTCTTCTCCAGTACTGCTTTCTTAGGCTTTCAGAAATCCTGATGATGTCTGACTGCAATTAAGGACTCATTAACTGATCAAATTTGTCCCCCTTAACTAGTTTACCTGTGTCATGAGAAGAACATTGTGAAGAACAATGTACATTTGGTTTGCACTTTTCATAACACTGATAGTATGCATTTATGTTAGCATTTTAAAAACTTTTATATATTCAAGTATATATGAAAATTTGTGTTGCATAAAGTGAATTTTAATGGTTTTGTTTTTATATGCTCTTAGCTCTGAAGCACTGAACACTGTTGACAATGAAGAAACTTTCTTAATATTCTTATTGTAAGTAATAATAATGTGAACCTTTTTTCTCTTTAATTCTGCATATGCTGAACTCTGCTTGTATACACATTATAAGCAGCTATGCCTTTTTTGCCTTTAGTTTCATGTAAATGATTTATATATTTTATTATTAAGAGAAAATGTTTGAAAGACAAAAGTTAGTATAAAAAACTAATAAAATTTCATTATTTTTTACAAGTAGGCAAAATATAAAAACATTCATATAACTTTTTCCTTTTAGCTTTCGATTGTATAAGAATTGTCTTTGAATCTCTTGTCAATTGAAATTAAGTAAATGTGATGTCCAAGTAACATTTTTATAAGAGTAAACTAAGCCATACTTAGACATTAAACATTCATAAAAGAAAACATTCTAAATATCATTTTTAAAAATTTGAAGCTGCTTAGATTTTCATGTTTTTTTTTTTTCCTTCCTAACAAATCTGAAATGGAAAGTCACCAGTCCATAGCATTCAGACTGCTATACTTTCTGGGTGAGCATACTGTGACTTAAAGAGATTAGCTCTGATTTTTCCTACAGAAAAATCACACCAATTTGATATATTTATTGTATCAATAAGAGTAGGGTTTCTCTAAATACTTGGAACCATAATTAACATTTAAAATTTTAATATTTTGAAAGCTTACTAGTGATGAACTCAAACAACAAAGAAACAATTTTGTAGCACCTTTGTGAGGATAATCACAATTTTTGATGGATCAAAAAAGGTACTGTAATACAAATATAGAATGAGATAATGAAGGCATTGTTTGTGGAAAGTGAGACATAATAAACTGCTTTATGTTTTACTAAATTGATGTTAACAATGAAAGAAAACCTGGCAAAAATTCTTTAGGAATCACACCACTGTGGAACTACCTGCACATACAACAAAGAAATTAATTTGTGTAGTTTAGAACAGTGATTAAAAATTTTTTGGAACTCGGACAACTGGGAGCATCATAGAGGAGGCCGCTCAGCACAGCGCTGGGACTCAGAGCAACCACTGGGGCTCCGG
>NW_027632956.1:14488067-14744162 GCF_902686455.1 Sciurus vulgaris | reverse complement strand
TATATTACTCATTTCAGTCTGAACGGATTACTTAAGGGGATGAGGGGAATACAACAAAAATTCCAGAAAATATTACCTACAATCTGACAAACAATGTGTCTCTACCACTAACAAAGTTAAAAATAATTTTTCAACTGTGCAATGAGTCCCTGAGAGCCTCTGGAGAAAATAGTTATAGATGTGCCTTTGTGTCCAACAGGCTGGTTAAATTCTAACGATGGATTTTTTTATGCATGGTGGTGAGGTAAAAGTATAAGGTTTCACAACATTCCTTCCTTCCTACAAAGAATAGGTCACCCCTATATTAAACGTTGGTGCACAATGCCCTGTTCTGGAAAAAAACAGAGCTACATAAGACAAGGTAATCTATTCAGTAAAAAATACTTGGCACGAGAACCATTGCGACCACTGTCCTCCTGTAGCCCTTAACTCAGCAATTTAGATATTAACCAGATGAACCTAGTAGAGATGGTCACATGAGATTACTTGACTATTGCTTTAACTCTGAGAATGATAAGAATAGTCTTAGGTCACATAGAGTTTAAGTATTAAGGAAATAAACATTGTATTAGCTCATTGATGTAGTTAGATATGCTTAAAATAATTGTGATTAGGTAAGGATAATCTGTAAGTTTACTGTTTTCTCATAATCTTTCGGTTCCTTGTTAAGAACAATTTCTGCCTATGCTTTGGAAAACTTCTTTAATATTAACCACAAGACTGCCATTATAGCCTGAAGAAAAATGTATATAAACCCAGCCTTCCCCAGGATAAAGTGGGAGTTATTGCACCAGAACTAGAGTCTGTGTCTTTCATTCTCCATCCATTGCCCATGCTGTCTCCCCACGCCCTGTTTACCAGTGTGGAACCCATGGACTCCTGCTAGGGCTGGACCCTGGCAGGCCATAGTAGAAGTACCATGATTGTACCTGAAGTCACACTGAAGGTATTTTTTGAGTGACATAGGTCACAAGAAGGATATGTTTTCATTGTCAGAGGTCAATATGGGGGTATTATGTGAATCTAAGAGGTCATGTCGATGGTGTAATGTGTGCTTCAGTGATCACCGTGTGGTTATTTGGTGAGCATCATTGGTAAAACAGAGGTTACTACCTGAGTGTCAGAGTTCACAGTGAGGTATTATGTTAATGACAGGGCAAATTGAGGATAATATTTTTGAGTGTCAAAAAACAAAGTGAAGGTGTTGTGTGGGTGTCAGAGGCCATTTTGAGGGAATCATGTGAGAGTCAGAAGTCACATAAAGGATATTATATCTGAATCAGAGGTCACTGAGGTTATTATATGAGTGTCAGAGGTCACACTGAGAGTATTATAAGTGTCAAAGGTCCCAGAGAGTTTATTTTGTGAGTGTCTGAGTCCACAGTGAGAATATTTTATCAGCATCAGAGTTTATAATGAGGTTATAATGTGAGAGTCATAATTCATGATGAGGGTATTATGTAAGCATCACAGGCCATAGTGAGTGTATCATATGAGTGTCAGTGGTCACACTTAGGATATAATCTGAGGCCACACTGAAGGTATTAAGTCAGTGTCAAAGGTCACAGTAAGGGTATTGTTTGAGTGTGAGAGTTCACAGTGGCGGTAATAGGTGAGTACAGAGTGTTATGTGACTGACTCAGGAAAAGTGAGAATATTGTGTGTCACAAGATATATTGAGAAAATATTTTCAACATCAGGATGTATTTTGTGGATATTTTATTACTCTAACAGGCTATGATGAGAGTATTTTGTTACAGTCAGAGGCCAAGTGAGGACATTTTGTGAATGTCAGAGGCCACATGGAAGTTATCATATAAACATCAGAGATCAACTGAGGATATAATTTGTGTCACAGGAAACAGTGAGGGAATTATGTAAGTATCAGAGGAGAGGCCAAATTGAGAATATTATTTGAGTGTCTGAGGTCATATTCATATTATTAAATGAATGTAAGAGGAAAAAATGGGATATTATTTCAGTGTCATAGGACACAGTGAAGATAGTAAATGAGTGTTCAGTGTCACAGTGAGTATATTATGTTAGTTTAAAAGGCCATGCTAAAATATTATGTAGTGTCAGAGCCCAGTGAGTTATTGTAATAGTGTCAGGGGCCACTGTTATGCTATTATGTGAGTGTCAGAGGCCAGAGTGAGGGATTTATGTGAGTGTCAGAAGCCACAGTGAGGGTTTCATTGCAGTGTCAGTTGCCACAGGTAGGATATTATGTGCCAGGGGGTGCTGTGGGTTTATTATGTCCATGTCTGAGGTCACTCTGAGATAATCATATGAGCATCATATACCAATGAAGATATGATGTCAATTAAAAGACACACTGAGAGTATCAGGTTTGTGTCTCAGGTAACATTAAAGAAATAATATGAGTGAGACATGTCACTGTGATGGTATATGTCGGTGTTAGGGGTCAGAATGAGGTTGTAATGTAAATCTCAGAGAAGACAGTAGTGTATTATGTGAGTGTCAGCAGACAAGTTAAGATATTATATGAATGGCTTAGAATAAAATGAAGTATTATGTAAGTGTCAGTGGTCAAAGAGACTACTATATGTCTGAGATCATACAGACTATGCCGTGTTGATGTCAGAGGCCACAGTGAGGATAATCTGTGGGTAACAGAGGCCATGTGACAATAATATGTGATTGCCCGAGACCATAGTGAGAATTTTTTTGTGTGTGATCAGTGTCCACAGTAAGGGTATTATGTGAGTGACACAAGAACACTAAAAATATTATGTCAGTATCAGAGGACTAGTGAGGATATTATGCAGATACCAGAGGCCAGGCCACATGAAGGTATTATGGGAGTGTTTGAGTCACAGTGAGTAAATTATATAATGTCAGAAGTCTGGTGAAAATATTGTGAGACTGCAAATTGAGGATATTTTGTAATTGTCAGAGGGCAGAATGAAGGTATTATGTGATGAACAATAGGCACAGTGAACATATTAGGTGAGTTTCAGAAGCCCCAATGAGAATATTCTGAGTGTCAGAGGCCACATTTTTTGGTATTATGTGTCAGAGGGAATATGCAGGTGTTATATTAGTATCTGAGGTTACAGTGAGGGTATTGTATGAGTGTGAGAAATCACAGTGAGTGCATCTTTTGAGGATCAGAGGTCACATTAAGGTATTTTATCAGTGACAATGGTTAAACTTTAGGGTATTATTTGAGTGCTGGAGGTCACACTAAGGGTATTATGTGAGTGTGGTCATACTGAGGTAATTATGTGTCAGAGGTAACAGAGTATAATATGTGAGGATCAGAGGTCACAGTGAGAATATTATGTCAGTGTCAGAGGCCAAGTTGCTGAGGGGGTTCAGGCAGCAGGGAGAGACAGGATATTTTGTGTTCTATAGGTCACTTTGATGGTTTTATATCAGAAGTTCCAGTATGGTAATATGTGAGTATCAGAGATAACAGTGAGCAAATTGTATGAGAGTCAAAGGTCACAGTGAATGTATTATGTGAGTATAAAATTCAGAATGATATGTCAGTGTCAGATGTCAAGTGAGGATATTATATCAGTGTCATAGGCCACATTTAAGGTATTATGTAAGATTCAAAGACATCACTGAGTATAATATGTGTGTAGGAAGCCACAATTTTGGTATTATGTGAGTGTCTGTGGTCACAACAGGAATATAATATGTCAGTGGTATCAATGAAGGAATTGTGTGAAGGTCAGACCAATTGAGGACATTCTGAGTCAGAGGCCTCAGGAAAAATTTTCTATCTCAGGGGCTATTCTGAATAAATATATGAATATACATAAACATTGTAAGTGTATGTGAAAATATCAGATGCCATAGTGAGTATATTTTGTCAATGGCAGGGGCCATAATGGATTATGTGACTGTCAAGGTCACAGTGATGATATTGTATGAATGTCAACATAAGTGTGAGGATATTTTGTGAGAGTCAGAGGCTAAGTGAGGGTATTATATGAATGTCAAAAGCCACAGTAGGATATAATGTGAATGTCAGATGTCACAATGAGAATAATATGTGATAGTGAGAGGACCCAGTGAGGTCATTATTTGAGTGTCAGAAGTCAGTGAAAATGCTATGTTTGATAGGCCATGGTGATGTTGTCAGAGGCCAATTAAGGATATTATGTGAATGTCAGAGGCCAGAGAAATGTAGTATATCAGTGTAAGAGGCCACAGTGAGGGTATTATGTGAGTGTAAGAGATTATAATGAGGGCCTTATGGGAGTGAACAAGGCCATGTCAAGATATTATGTGACTGTCAGGGGCCACATTGCTCCATTTTTGATATTGAAAAATGTTTACCTTGAAAGATTCACTAGGAATTTCAAAGAGACATACTTAGAATTCCATGGATGCCCAGTACACTGTTATGGGGCGCAACTTAAGAACAGACCAATCACCACTGAGAAGTCCAAATTTGAGAGTCTTTATTAAACTGGCCAGCTGACTGTCTCACACAATGCCCCAAAAAATGGCTATTTGGAAAACAGCTCTGATCACAGGGTTGTAGGGGTTCTTATACCAAAAATCTCATTAATCATAAGTGTCTGTTGCTATGATTTGAAATTACACATTAACATCATGAGATCATCAACAGAGGGGGAAGTGTGTCAAAATGACCCTTACCTAGGAACAAACTAAAAAGTGGTTACTAACATCCACACAATCACCATTCTTATGGTACATTGTTTAGGAGCAATAGGGATCAAAATAGAACAATGTTTCTTTACATAGGAATTATCATTCTGTATTGTTAAACATGCCACACTAAGTAACTGATAATGAACAGAGAGGCAGGGTGTTCCCATGGGACAAGGTTATTTCCTACATAACATGGAGTCTTAGAGCAAAATGGAGTCTGTTTTGTCATTTCCCTTAGAGTCTGGCCTGTAATATTCTCATGGAACCAGATCTGTCAGCCCATCACACACAGCTGTCTTCCCCATGATGTTGAGAAAAATGGATGTGGGGAAGAGGAGGGAATAGAGCCAAGAGGTACAACAGAAAATGCAACATGTTGGGACCAGGAGCCCCACATTCCCCCATAAAGTTTAAGCTAATGGTTGCCAGCCCTGGTCCTCAGGTCTTGATATGAGGAATGGGCCATTCCCTAACTAAGACCAGTTTCTGAAAGACCATTTCCCTTGCTAAGCCAAACTCAGACTGTGCAAAAATTATGCCAAAAGTCCTCCCAGCCATGGCATGCCATGTCCCTCTGGGAGTCACAATTTGAGTTCAGTACACTCTTGGCTAGTTGAGGATTAGTTTCACAGCCATTTTTTCTAGGGACTAGGTGCTGAGTTGAAGACTGGAACAGATTATTGGGCATGTCTGACATGGCCAAGAGTCTCCTAGGATTTCTAGCCAGTGCAATTATCAGGGTCAACAAGAAGTAATAACACCAAGGGGACCAGGGCTCTAGTTTTATCCTAGTGGTAAGAAGTGACATATCAACATATGACCTTCAACAGTGATGATAAAAGAACTTCCTTCTGGAGTCCTGCTGAGGGGGTTCAGGCAGAAAGGAGAGAGAAAAAATAAAAGACTCAGAGAACTGTAGCAGTGGCTGGCAGCATAGTCTGGAAACCTTGAATTTCCTTACAATGCTAGAGGACCAGCCAGAAGCAAAAGATTCACTTGTGAATATTCACCGTGAATGGTAAAATCCCTGAGGTCAGGGTCAGGGCTCAATGCCCAGACAACATTGACACATTCATTTCCATGGGAATGTTCATTTCAATTCTGAATATTCAGGGGAAAACCCTCAAGATGACTTGGATTCTGCATAGCCAGTGCCATTATTCTTGGCATGGCACCTTCCATGGGGTAGGACAGGTTAGGCACACCTAGAAGAGCTTTCTAACATTAGTTATCAGTGACAGCTGTATAGGGTTTTCAGGAGAGAGTTGGGTATCCCAGGCAGCTCTGAAGCACTAAGTGGGGACAGTGAGTCTAATCATGTTACGTATCTCTATATTTCTGCACACCACCCCCACAAGTTTAGTAGCAACACTATAGTTGAATATGTTTGAGACATTTTCCCAAACAAGTACATCAGATGTAGCAATAGTAAACATCATACATTCAATTTTCTATTTCTTTCATTTATTTTCTGAGATACTTAAACCACCATATTTTTAACAATCATTCTTATTTCAGCATAAGAGTTGTGGAACAAAGTACCAATTGATTCAGCCATATTGCTCCTCTTGAATATTTAGTTTCCTCTAGTTTATAGCTAGTATGAAAATAATCTGTAAAATTTAAAGATCTTATTCAAAATAGTAAAACCAGAGTAAGTGTAAAGGATTTTTTGTTGGGGAATGAATTCTGTTGTCTCCCATCCCTTTCCAACAAGACCAGTCTTACTTGGAATCCTGTTTCCTGGGCACAACATCAGTACTTGAATGGTTGAGATCTTTGCCCCCTCAGTCTGTTTGTGTCACATGCCCCCACTCAGCTCTATGCCTGGTACAGCTGTGATGAATCTTGGATGGTGGTAAGCAGCCTCCCCTCTTGGTTATCCCCCACCAACACTGGGAGAGGACCCAGAGGTAGCCAGACTGAAGCTCAGTTGTAAAATAGGGCTTAGCAACAGGGTGTAGAGTGGCTGACTGTGAGAGAAAAGGGCACAGGCCACAGTCTGACTCCTGAAAGACACAATGATTCCATCTTGTTTTCTAAGAATGATAAAATTTTATTCATGTGCAGCATCTGGTTTATGCGGTCACATTAAATGCTCTCCCACTCACAGGATGGAAAGTCTTGGAGTATTCAGGGGGAGGTTGGAGTGTGGTGGGGCCTTTGGTTATTTTTAGGCGGCCCAAGCCTGTGATTTCTATTTCTATTGAGTCATTAAAGTCTAGTAGATCAATTCATTAACCTCTAAGGTGGGAGAATATTCTTCTGACTATATTGTCATATTACAGAAACTAGATTATTCTAGAGTGAATGGCTAATAATCTGTCCTTGGAGCTAGGAGCCCAATGTAATTTGTGGTGCAAATATTTTCAGTTGAATAAATGATAAACATGTGCCAGGAGTCAGGGGACATTGATTCAACATAGCTATGCCCCAACTGGTTGTGCAAGATGGGGAGACAAAAGCCCTCAGATTTGGCTTGCTTCTCTGTACACTGGGGGCATTTTCCTGCATGCTCTCAAAGGCCCTTTTTCCCTTTGATGGCTCTTCTGTTCTTCTATGGGGATTGGTCTCTGGCAGACATTTAAGAAGCAGATGGACAGCAGGACAGTGGGAATATATGTGACTGCTCACCCTACTACTGCCTGACTTCCTGTGGACACTGTGAAAACCTGGTTTCTTCTCCCTGGAGCACTTAACAAGCAATAATTGCAGACTAGTTAAATTGGGAATTATGACATGGCTCAATAGTCAGGAAAGAAGGTGCTTGAAAGAACCATGACCCCTGAATTAGATCACATCTAAAAGGGTATGTGGTTGGAATCTAAGGATGCAGTGACCAGAACCAGGAACCTGGTTTTGAAGTGTGTGAACTTGACTACATTTGGGATAGGATATCTTCCTGGCCTCCTGTCTGAGGGAAGTTGGGACTTCCCTCACCTTTGTCTCAGAGTGCAATGGAGATTAAAGGAGTGCCTGGATAACTGCATGCATGTGGCAGAAGAGCACAGGGGTTATTTGTTTTCTGGTGTGACACAGTAGCTCCAATTCTCCAAGCTCAGTCTGCAGACCCTGCCTCAGATTAATGATTTTCAATGGTGGACATATGACTGGTTATTAATTTAGTAGTTCTATAGGATTTTGAAGTCAATTTTTCTTTGGGTCAAATGTCACTCATTTCTATTGAAAATTGCCATAAACCACTGAGGTTTTAAATACATTTTTGTAAGAATAATAGGCAAGGTGATTTAAGAAAAATAACAAAAAATAATTCAAGTGCAAACATTACAAAGGCAATGTGGAAATAAATATTTGTGAAAACTACTAGAAGATGTGAGCAGACAGGAAGTCTTCCAAACTCAGCAACAAACTGACTGGTGCAGGGACTCCATGAGGTGCTATCATGGAGTATTCATCCTTTCTGATTCTCCTCTTCCTTCTCAAGGTCTAT
This sequence comes from Sciurus vulgaris, assembly GCF_902686455.1. NCBI lineage: Eukaryota > Metazoa > Chordata > Mammalia > Rodentia > Sciuridae > Sciurus > Sciurus vulgaris. The sequence continues at coordinate 14,736,058 of NW_027632956.1, read as the reverse complement.
GATAATATTTTTGTAACTCAGGGAGACTATTAGTGAGCTGGTAGACCAAGAATGATTTAAAACACACCTCTGGAGTCTGGATTTGTCTTTATGTTCTGACTCTACCACTTTCAAGGCCAGTACACTTGGGAAGGAAGTTTAACACCCTCTGAGCCCTGATTTCCTCATCTATTAAATGGGGATGTCCTGTACCTGGAGTTCTTCAACAGTGCCATGAGCTGACATAGAGGCTTCCCAACTCTGTGGTGTAGTCAACTATTTCCTGCAGATCAGAGGGCAGTGTGGAAAGTCGTGACAGAGAATGGGATAGTAGTGATTGAGCTAGGGGGTCTCTGAAAACCTCATGTTTGTGGCATGCCTGGTGCCTGGGAATGTTTCTGTACAAGGGCAAAATATACTAGGCAGCTGCTGTGGAAATGCCCGGTATGAGAAGACTCTGTGTAAAAGTCCTATCAAGTCTGATCTTGATCCCAGGCTTATAGAACCTGGGAAGAAAGAAATTTTGATGCTAGACAACCACAATATTTCAGCATCTCCACTTCTCCTGTGTCTGCCCACTTTAGAGTAACTTTTAACAATGGACTTTCTTGAGAGCTACACAAAGCTCCTAACATCAAACTTGTAACTGTGGTTTGCAACTGTGGAAAAGTTATTTAGATATCCTAGCTTCTGTGACTTAGTTTTTTGTGAATACATAGAATAATTGTTCCATAGTCTTTAACCTGATAATGGGACATATATAAATAAGGATTACTCATATAACTCTTTAGATCTCCATCTCCATCAGAGAATAGAGCTCCACCTGATCCCAGTGTAATCTTCAAAATCTGTGTGAATCTTGATTTTCTAATCCCCTTTTGCCTCTCACTAGATCTGGAAGTTTGGCCACAATAGTCACAGGAGGGGAATCTGCCCCAATTGTTTTTATCTATCTCCAGTGTCTGTTTTCCCTTTTTCCAGAATTCACTCCTAATTTTTCCTGGGATCCTTTGTCTGCATTTCACCCTATGTGGGACAAGGTGGAATATGACCAAGTCTAACAAATCAGAGCATGAAAACCTCCTGAACAAGGAAACACAGCCTGCCATGTTGGCTTGAACTGGTCCAGACAGACTGTTTCAGAGGTCCACAAATGACTGGTATGAGATGAGCATGGAAAGCTTACTGACATATTGTGGCTACAGGGGAGACCAGAAAATGGGATGGAAACTAAGAGATTAAAACACAGGAAAGAAAAAAATACATCACTGAAACCAGCTGTGCCTGCAGTCAGAACTACCCCCAGGGTTTTCACTTGTAAAAGAAAACACTGCCCCCAAATTTGTCTATGTTAGTTTGAGTTGATTTTCTTTCACTTGAAAACAAGAGTGCTTACTGAACTACTATTTTTCTCAATTCCCTTTCATTTGTAGTAATAAAGGAACAAGAGAATGGTAACAAGGAACAACAGAAGATTAAATATCCAAAAAATTCCAATTACCTAATTAATAAATAGGCAAGTGAACTAAACAGACACTTCTGAAAAGAAGAAATATAAATGGCAAAAAAATGTGAAAAAAAGTTCAACATCATTACTAATTAGGAAAATGTAAATCAAAACTACACTTATATGTCATTACACATCAGTCAGAATGGTAGTCATCAAGAACACAAATAATAGATGTTGGAGAGGATATGGAGAAAAAGGAACACTTTTACACTATTGATGGGACTGAAAATTAGTATAACTATAATGGAAATCAGAATGGAGTCTTCTCAAAAGACTAGGCATGGAATGACCATATGACCCTGATATACCACTCTTTGGTATTTATCTTGAAGAATTAAAGTCATCATACTACAGGAATACATGCTTATCCATATTTATAGGGACACAATTCACAATTGCTAAACTATGGAACTGGCCTAGGTGTCCATCAATTGATGAATGGATAAAGAAAACATGGTACAGGTACACAATTGATTTTTATTCACCCATGAAGAAAAATGAAATTGTGTCATTTGCAGGAAAATGCATGCAACTAGAGACAACCAAGTTAAGTGAAAAAAGTCAAACTGAAAATGTTAAGGAATATTTGTCCCCCTAGGGAAGCTAGAGAGGGGAAAGAAGAAAAACAAAGGTGGAGGTGGATCTCCTAAAAATCAAAGGGAGATCAGTTAAAAAAAATGGGACCAAGGGGTGGGACCAAGTGGGGAGGGAGAAAGGAGGCAGTAGGGAATCATATTGATTAAATAATATTGTTTGTGTGCACTTACAAATATGTAACAAATCTGAGCATTATGTACAATTATAATGCACTAATAAAAATATGCAGAAAAGAAATTCAATACATACAAGCCTTGAGAATGAACTAATTATGGCCATGTTTTGGAGAACTTTTCAAGAGTCCTGGAGACTCATTTCATCTTCAGTATGTCCTTACCTATGCAAGGAAGGTTAAAATTTACATTGTTCTAGTGATTTGTATGAAGATGAATATAAACCAGGACATATTCAATTCATGTATTTTTCTTTAGATTTCAAAATAAAATATTTCTATGGGATGTAGAGATGGTGCCTATTATGTCCATGGATAAATGGACTCTGAAAGTGCTTGCTTTTTTTTTCTGAATTATATGTAGCACTTTCTCAGTAGGCATGATTGTAAACAAGTATTTGTTCTATTTTCAAGCAAGTCATATTTCAATAGATCTACAGTGCATATTAAGAACTACATCAACTGGGGCTTCCAGTGTGTGGAGGAGAAAGACTGTCCTGGGGTTTAGCTCCATATTATACTTTCTCCCTTTGAGTTTTTCTGAAAAGTTGGCAAAACCAGAAAACTTGATGATATAGCTGAAGTAAGATCAATGTGGATCTTGAGAACTCTTTAAAATATTTAGTGTTTACAGGATTGGACTTCTGGGAAACTGATGCAGTGCAAAGACCCACCTTCAAATCCTGATCCTTGCAATCAAATTAGAAAGATTTCAGTAATGTCACTCAAAGTAACAGACATGAATTTATTGAAGTGATAGTACAAAGGAAAGGGGACACTCTCAAAAGATAGTAAATTCTCTCAAAGAGGAGATAGAAGTGTTCCTCTCCCACACTCTAGTTTTATTGGAGGATCTCAGGGAAGTTTCAAGGGAGTCCTGCCCAGATCTGCCTTTCGAATTTTGACTGACAGCTGGATGACATGAGAGTGTCAGGACCCCACTGTCAATGACAAGTTTAGGTCACCTTAGCTGATGCTTTTACTAATTGGATTCTTAACCATAAATTCTTAGAGATTATCTTTATCACCCTGAGTTTCAGGATCTGGTCTGTGGAAAGGGTCAGAAAAGTCACCCTCTTCAGTGTAACTTGAAGCCCTCTAATCAATGTTATTTCAGGCCTGCATTTTTCCTGCAGAACATAGGTAATTTGCTGAGAAATGTGCCATAGCCAATCCACTTAGGCCAGGCAGGGATGCAGGTAAATTACTTCATGGAAAAGAAAGCATGTGGGGGTCCTTATAGTGGACCCGCTTCATAAAATAATTCTCTTAATTATACTGGGGTTATCACCACTCAAATATGTTTGTCCCTTATTGATATAGGAAATCAGGATCAGATCCCCAGGTGTTGAACATTGACACCTGAGTGAGCCAAGGCATGCATAGAAAACAAGTTTTATTTAAAAGAAATAATAGAGATAGTAGACTCCTTAACAGAGGAGCTTGAACCCAGAGCTGGTGCTCATGGATGTGGGAATATCTTGCTTTTTGATAGACCCTCACCTCCTTTATTTCTGTGGATGTTCCCAAAATTAGGAAAGGGTAACCTCAGGGTGTAATTACTTGTGTTAGAACTTGTGATCCTTCTAATCTGGAGGTATTAGCTATCAGTGGAGCATAAGCTTGTTAGTGCTATCCAGAGGTTAGCTGTTAGCAACTCATTTTCTTTTCTTTGATAAACATTTAAAGGTCCTTTGCTCCTTTCCTTTAGCAGTCCAGCCTAAATCACACTGTGGTTCAGCCTGTGTTCCCAACAGTGGGCCCCCAAGCAGCATCTGTTTCACCAGAGAAATTGATAGCAATGCAGATTCTCAGGCCACACACCAGACCTGCATTATGTGACTCAGGGTGGCTCAGGAATCCTGTTTTTCATAATCCCTCCAGGTGCACACTTGGGGCTAAATACATATGCCTTGCTTTGGTCTCTCCTCCAAAAACAATCTTTTTCACCACTTTGCAAAAATGCTTTGTATGATAAGCACACTCACCCCTTGCACACAGGCATCCAGTATTAACTAGTTACAACCAAGGTTCACAGACCCTGAGATACAAGGGGCTAGGCTCATGGTTCCTCAGTGCCCAAGAGTACAGGGAATATTATTCCAGTGTTCCATTTAAGACCTTCAAACACAGCTAAGTCTAATAGTAAAAACCCTGTAAACATTTTGACCTTACTTCTTCAGAGGTGGAAGAAAAAACAAATTAGTCATTTAGTAAGTTCTGGAAACCATGTCACTGCTCTGTGACCACTAATGAGAGGACTAGTTTGGGAGGATCACATCTTTTTTATATGGAAGATCCTGGGTTGTGGTGCACAGATTCCCTCCATTGCCCCTCATGACCACTAGATGGCGGGATGCACTTACCTGCCAGCAACTAGGGGTGCTCCGCAGTCAGTCTCCCTGCTTCTCTGGATCTCATCATAGTCCCTGAAGTGTCAGTGTGCTGAGGAGGATTGTAGTGTGGTGTCCAGGAAGTGATATGCATCCAGGGGCTTTGACTAGAGTGAGAAATTATCATGATACTGTGGCAGGGAAGTCCTTTAGAATTTTACAGCTTCCTACCCATGCAGAGTAAGCTGCTTATTTTCCCACAATCCTGAGTCCTGAGAGGTGACAGAGCTCTGGTCACAGGTCCTCATACCAATTGGGAGGATGAGAGCCCATAAAGTGGCGACAGGCCATTTTCTTCTCATAGGAAGTATCATCTGTTTGTAAAGACAAAGAAGACCTGTCTTTTTTGATGCTTTAAAGTGTTCATTGAGAAGGTAACTAAGGAGGTGGGAAGAGAACTAGAATGTGAATCTTGTGTTCAAGTCAGGCTCAACTCCTGACTATGGAGGGCTTTTATCTGCTCCTGTGCCTCTTCTGCGACACAACTTTGCTGCCATGACAAGAGTGTGTGTGCAACAGGAACCATGTTTGCACACTTACTCTTCTGAGGTGCAGCTGCCTTCCTATCTTTACATCCCTGGCAGTCCTTCCTATTCCCACATTAAGATGGGAGGGCCTAAAAGAAAGGACAGGGCTGGGCACACATCCTGAGAAGCTTTGTAGGTTTGGCATTGTTGTAAGAGTATCTTGGGTTTGTGTTAATCAGGTATGGTAAGACATAGAAACAGATTTTACTCTCACAGATGGCTACATCTTCCTACAAAGAGTTGTGCAGGGCCATGTGGAAAGTATTGAAGAGTTATGGGAAATAATATTCCTATAAGACAGCTCTGTGAGAAAATGGAGGGTCTGTGGCTTGGAAGGAGGGAGAGGAAATTGGTCAAACATTAAACCTCTCCCACGGGAATTCTTTCCTATTAACAGTTGATCCTGGGGGAAAAGGGTGGATATGGAATGCTGGGTCCTAGATCTGGACCTTCTCTCATGGGAAATTAGTCCTAAGAGACAATGGGTGACATATGAGTACTCATTCCTCAGGATCCAGACTCTTATCCCCCAAGACAATAATGAGTTTTGGCCTTTTTACAACTACCCTCCTAAACTATAGTTTAACCTGTAAAAATAGCCCCTGATGGTCAAAACTGCACATACGCCATTTCCAATTACATCATTGTACCCTATAAAACCAAAATCCCATCTGTTGCTGATGGCCATATTTTCATCCTGAAAGTGGACGCCCACATTGCCCAAGTCCTGGAAGGAATAAAGTCTTCTTTGAATTCGCTGAGGTCTGCCTCTTGTCTTTTTGTGCTTACATTAAGAACCCTTTCTTTACAGCCTTCAGGTTTTCTTACTTTTGGTAGGGTTCTCACAAGTGTACATCTTAAGTTGTAGTAAAATTTGCTTTTCATTTGAGTTCTTCTTGTAGGACTGCTCAGGCTATACTCTTCTGCCAGGTGTTTAAAACCAAGCTTGTCAAAAGTGACCTTGTTCATATCTATTCTTATGAATGAGCTGAGAGTCCTCAGAGATCACACTTGAGGATGCATGTGAAGCCTCCTGACTTCTTTTCTTTTCCTCTACCAGTGTTGCCAATGCCAGGATGGATCAGGTCTGTGTCTTGATGACAAAATGTGACTTCTCTTGGAAGTATCAGGGACATTTCTGTTTCCAATGATCCTCTTCTTTCAGATGGTTCACCATGAGCTGGCTTTCTGTTCTCTAGAGACCTCTTGATCTTCCTGATTGGCAGATCAGGTGACTCATCAGAATTTCAGAGTCCTTAGAGGAGTACCTCCTAATATTTTCTGGATACTCACTGAGTTTAGAGGGCAAGGGCCAAATACTGGCTGCTTTTTCCATGATCTTTTTACTTCCTTGATTTTGGCCTCCAAGTTTCTTTTTTTTTTAATTTTTTTTATTTTTAAACATCTAGCAAGGCTGTTTTACAAGACTTAAGGAGGGAGTAACAGGTTATAACTTCAATATATCTAATTCTACAGTCACTAACTCCTTCTCTTTAATTGGGGTCAGTATTAGTAGTGGAAGTATTACATCTGGTCTGTCCTCTGTAGATGATTACCCATTACCTAAAATTAACTCGGGTTATTTTATTAGAAGTTACACTTCTTTAAAGTACTAACACATATCAATTAAAGTTTACAAGGAAAATACAAATTGAAACTAACAATAGCAAAAACACACTCAGTTTGTAATAATAACTTTGGTCAAGAAACATTTTATAATCCCAAAACTTAGTTATGTTATATTTCCTGTTTATTTTGAGACCAAAATAATCTTTAGAACAAAAATTGATCTTTTGATCACAACTTTAAATGAGAATAAGTCTAAGTTATTTAGAAGCCATTCCAAAATGGAATAAGGTGGGAGGCAGAGCATTATCTCTGGTTAGGTTGTGCTCTTTAATATAAAGCTGCTCCCCCACCCTTTACACTGCAGCCATTTCTCCACCTCCCATCTTACAACCTAGATTGTCAGTCTGTGAACATCCTAGCTAGTTATTGGTCCATTAGTTAGCCTGTGAGTCTCCTTCTCAGTCATTGGTCTGTTGTTGTTAGCCCGCAAAATTCCAGTATTTAGGAGAAGCTCCTGTGCCATTCTCTCTCTTCTTTTTTCCCAGCCCCAAGTGGACGCTCTGGTTGTCCTCCTAATAAAATCTCTGGTGTGAGTTCCCATGTCTGGAGTGGTTTTCTGGGTGCTGTCACTGAGTGCAACTCAGACCAGTAACCCCAGAATGCTTGCTATCCTGAATTCAAGGGTCTTAGCTGCTTCAGACCAGAACTGAGCTGCATTTTTCTTACACTCTTCACAAATAACAATATAGTATTACATCTGAAATATGAATAAAAAAAAGCTAAGAGATTTTTGACCCTTTTTTCTTGGGAAGTGACCAAATGTTTGTGTGCCTTACAACATCCACCTTTAAATAGATTAGGCTTTCATTATTTTTTAAAATACATTTAAATTTTTACCCCAGTGTAAAAAGTAACATAAAATTTTACATACATCTTATTGATAACAGGTTTAGTTACAGACTATTAAATAACATAAATTTCCATTCAAATTTTTTTATTTCTATATGATTTAAAATTACCATTTTAGGCAACTACAGTTTGGGGAAAACCAGCTTGGTGAAGTGCTCTACCCAGCTTTATATTTATAATTTGTATCCTAGAAGAACATGAGTATACATAATATACAAAGAAATAATCGTTAGTGTCACCATTATCCAGATGTCTTGATACTAACTTGGTTTAATATTCACAGTAAAATTCAGAATCCACAAATATTACACACTTCCAGTGTTTAGTAGTACTAACAAAAATAAATGAGAGTCTTAAATATCTTATACATTTAGAGAACAGTGTTAATAATTCAAATTAGGCCTAGTCAAAGCCGACAGATACAGGTAAGTTTTCCAAATGGCAGTTTTGTGCTATGCCAGATATAAGGTATAAAAGATAGCACTAACTGATTAAATCTACATGAACTTTCATTTTCACTTTCATAGAATATTTAGGTAAGGCTCAGACAAACATATTTAGTTTTAGATATATACATATATCTAGTCAGGTATATTTAGGTTATTCATAAAAATAAAACCTCTTCAAGATTTTAAGTCATCTGTTTCTCTGACAAAGAAATATCCTAAAAGCAATTGACATCACATTTTAATATTTTATAGCTGTCAAATCTTGCACAAATAGGTATTCATCACTGTGAGATTTTAATAGGTATTCATCAGTGTGAGGTTTTTTTTGACACACAGAAGAGGCAGAGTAGGATATCTAGCAAAGCAGACTTAATTGTACAATTTAAACAACTGTCTCAAATAGAATGAGTGCCCCTTGTTTTATTATTATTATTTTCACAGACAGCATTTTGATTCATTGTACACAAATGGGGCACATCTTTTTGTTTCTATGGTTGTGCACAATGTAGATTTATCCCATTCATATCATCATACATGTACATGGGGTAATGATGTCTGACTCATCCCACCATTTTTAATAACCTCCCCCCTCTAATTTCCCTGTATGTAATCTAAAGTTCCTCCATTCTTCTCTCAACCCCCGACCCCACAACCCCCATTATATATTATCATCCACTTCTCAGGGAAAAGCATTCTGCCTTTGGTTTTTTGGGATTGACTTGTTTCACTTAACATGATATTCTCTAATATCATCCATTTATCTGCAAATGCCATATTATTCTTCTTCATGGCTGGATAATATTCCAATGTGTGGTATATATATTCCAACTGTGACATATATACCGCAGTTTCTTTATCCATTCATCTGTTGAAGTGCATACAGGTTGGTTCCACAATCTACATATTGTAAATGGTGCTGCTATTTTTTCCCCTGGGGCAAGTTATTCCCTCCTAAAACTAATCTTAGTTAAGATAACATTGATCACTTTTTCCAGGGTCACGTTTTCTTAAAAGGTCTTTCTCACTTCTAGTAGTCCTTCAGCAGAGCACATTCTGTTTTGTTTTCTTGGAACATACTTGCACTTGAAGTTTTTAATTTTGATGTGAGTATGTTATCTGTACATTTAATTTACAAAACATATTTTATCCCAGTAAAGGAATCAACAGTTTGGCATATTTAAAAATTGTGCATTAAATCTTTTTTTCCCAGTATACACCCAAGAGGTTGTAACACAGGGTATTGTTTGACCAGTCTCCCTTACCATCATCATAATGCCATCAACTTTAAGTGAGTTCCCAATTGCTAATTATACCCAGAGACTCTCTCTTTACATACTTTTTTATATAAAAGCACTGTCTAGTGACAGTCACAGAAATTATTAGGGACATCTTTCTTCAGAATTCAGCAGGGCCAAAAGACAGGTGTTTGAAATCATGGAGACTCAGGGAGGCCTTTGTATTTTAGCTCTGTGGGCAAGAGGGAAGGAATGCACCCAGAAGTGTCCCCTGATCAAATAGGGCAGATCTTAATAAGGGGAGATATATTTGTCCTCATGTTATAATTTAATATTACTAGAACCTATTGTTTCATTTCTTGTGATTGGCAGCTTTCATCTTCCATCCCCATTAAGGTAGGTTATTTAATCATCAATGAGTATAATGGGCCCCAGATAGGGTTTTTTCAAATGTAAATGCAACCCTGTGAGGTTAAGTGTTCCAATCCACTCCTTTGACCCAGAATGGCAGGAAAATAAAAATGGGGGTCGAACCAAATGGAAGTTATAAAAAATTCAGTCTTAAGAACTAAAAGCACACAGCCATATAGAAAGTTATGGGCCAAGTCAATAGCCTTGGTACCTTCCCAACAACTGTACAGAATAGATTCCAACAATTAGTCTTAACACTTTTAATATCTTTCGAGCATGGATTCTGATAAATGTTTTTGTCCAAAGCCTAATTTCTGAACTAGTATACTTAAGTGGAAAAGCTTTCCAACTGTTTTCCCTCACATCACAAAGAGATCCATCACTTTTTTCCCTTCATTCAAAACTAATTTTATTTTATTTTATTTTAGTTTAGTTTTCTCCTCTGCCATCATCCATGGATTTTATTCTCTGAATTCAAGAGACAAAAACCTGGACAGAAAATCAGTAAGGCCTATAGCCATGTAAATTCATTCATCTGCAGAAGCTGTGAACTGAGCCCTGTTCTCAAACTCTGCTTTTACTCTCATGGGCAAAGAGTGACTGGAAAGTAGGGTAGAGGCCACATCCTACTTGCCTGTTTCTCTATAGACCAGGCAGCTTTCCTGGGATTTTCTTTTATCTCCTTTATATCAGGACTGTGTCCCTGACCCACAGCAATATGATTTGCAGCTGCCTGGGGCAAGACTGAGAAGTAGTACTCAGACTGTTAGCACTGAGTTGAAAAGAAAAAAAGAATAAATCCTACTTTGTTGTCCTGATATACTCACACATTAGAGGGAGCACCATTTTGCATCCAAATTAGTTTTGTCTGTTAAGACTTCTTATTACATAATTGCATACATGCCTGTACACACAGAATCTTTTGCTTATTTTATTTCTGACAAAGTCCCCAGTGCAAGATTGTACAATAATTCAGGAAACCACTCAAAAGTCCAAAGTGTTACAGTAAAACACTTTTTTCTTAGACGGTTTATACCTATAGGTGGTATATTCAGCCAAGATATTTCCAAGAAACAATCTATAGGATCAACACAGTTTTTACCATGTATTAAGGGGCCAGAAACAAATGCAAACAAAAGACCTAGAAATAGAGAGGATCTCCAAACCATGGCCAATAGAGGGGAATCTTTAAAACAGGCAGAGCAGATGAGGGAAATTCCCCAAATTCCTAAATACCACTTAATCATGATTTCTACGCTAGTTGCACCACAGATGTCCTCACAAAATGGGACTAGACATTCCCACAAAGGGGAACCAGATGTGTAGAATCAGGGTCTTGGTGTGAACACTGAAGGAGCTTACCAAATGGCCAAAGTATCCTGATATTACTGCATTCAGTTTTATTTTCCTCAAAGTAGACCAAGATGGAGCAATCCTTAAAAAGCAGAAAAGGAAGGTAGGAGTTTTGTGAAGCAAAGGGGTATTTGGCAGCTCCTGGGAATCCCTCAGTTACTCCCTTTACTTACAGAAATAACTCTTCTGGTTCAACCCCAGGCACACTCTCCCATCTACTAACTTTCCAGTAGTCAGCTCTCAAAAAGTTTGACATACATCTTCATTCAGCATGGAAGTGAAGTTGCTTGCAGTGCCACAGCTGCCCAAGAAAATCAGAGTTGGGAGCTGCTCTCAGGTCCCCCAGTAGGGGAACAAAGTTGTAACCAAATGCTCTGTCCTTGTCCCCAATGCCAATTAAATAACAAGGGTATGATTTTGAGAAAAAGAAAAAAAAAAGTTTATTGCTTTGTTAACAAAGGTGAAACACAGGGGACTCCTGTCACAAAAGTTTTGACTCTCCCTATCAGGAGGAACAAGATAATTTTAAAGAAACTCTTCATTCCAGGCTACATTCCAGGTGTGCCCTGACAGGGGGTCTCAGGGCACCCTGATGGTGTGTTAATGCTGAATTGTTAATTTGGAAGATGTTCATTTCCCAGATCCTCTGGGAGATATTACCTTCCTGTGGAGTACAGACAACTCAATGTAATCTTGTTCTCCAGTCCCAGGTTAGGGAGGGGGAGAGGGAGGAGTGGAAAAGGAAAACATGCCCCCTTTAAAAATAAGCCTCAGAGCTATATTCAAAAGGTGAAGTGGACCACTTTCAGAGTTATTCCCACCTACTCTGCATCAGGGCTACTGTGTTTAAACCTAAGGTTGTCTGAGGCAGTGGGCAGACAAATTGATGGAACTTGAGTTCACAGTAGAGCAACCCTCCTGCCCTGAGATAGCTAAAACAAACTCATAAATCATTCATTGCCCTTTAAAATGAAGCTGGGGTCACCATCATCACTTGGAAGCTAGGAGTTAACTTTCTGTAAAATATATACCAATATAATTGTGACCTTTTCTATCTTTGATTCTATCTGCACTGTACTAGTACATGCTTCTGGTGCTCTCTGAGCTATTCCTAGGGATTTTTAGGCACAAAGTAGCAGTTTGAGGAGGAATCTTTATGAAGAAGTCTTTGGAAGACAGGAAATCTCAGTAGTTATGGAGACATGTAAAGATATAAAGCAGTCCTCAATTTGTATGTACATGTCATCCCTTACTAGCTCTATAGCCTAAAGCAAGTATTTCATCTCTTCTATTTTGGATTTCCTCTTCTTCAAGCAGGATTGTTAGGAACTTTAAGTAGCCTAGTAAGCACTTAGTACTTTTTAGCATTTTGGTGAACACTCAGTAACTATTGCTATTATCATATTAAAATTATTTACAAATGAAGTGATTGTTCTGGCTTAAAGACAGCAAAAGTCAGTCTGACTGTTGCAAAGACAGTCTTGCAGGAGCATGGGAGAACAAGAAGAACTGAAATTGAAGACATTATTTCAAACTTTAAAAAATCTAAAATCAGCTGCAGATGCCTAGAGGAGTTTTCACCAGGTGCTGGAGTTGCCCATAATGACATGACCATGGCTGCCACTGCTGCTGCTTGTAGGTCTTCTCTGTGGGGTGGGGTGCAACTTCCACAGATGCCTGGATGTTTTTTCCCTGGGCGCCACTGCTGCAGGCACCTGTGACACAGTTGTCCCCATGCCCCTGCTGCAGGTACCCAGAGGTCTTTCTGTAGGCCCTGCTGCTGCTCCTGATGCTGTTGCAGTTAGTGTCACCTGGAGGAATGCTGCCCTTGATGGTACCTTGGACACTCAACTGCCAACTCTACTGCTGCTGCTGCTGCTGCCGCTGACACCAAAGCTCTTGCTGCTCCCAGATGGTCACCTAGAATTCTCCTCTCTGGGTGCTGCTCAGTTGCATCCAGAGCTGAAGATGCCACTGCTGCCTCAGTCCCCCCACCTGCTGCCAACACCAACAATGACTGCAGATACTACTGACCCCCTGCCTACTACCATTGACTCATGCTACTACCACTTCCAACACTGCCTAGAGGTCCACTGCCAGGGTGACTCCTCGTTTGGTTGCATGAGGTCACATCCATTTTAAGATGCCGACCAGAGCCTGGGGTTAGTTTGGAGTGTCAGTGGGTTTGTTGCCACTTCCATTTTGGGGCACAGCTGCACCTGTCTGGGGACACCAGCCAGGACCTGGAGGTTCAGTGTCAGGGTGCATACAGGTTTGGCTGCTAGTGGGGTCTTCCTTCTGGTAGTGTGGGTTGCTCCCATCTACTTATGGCATCTCAGGGTTGCTCATCCCTGGTTGTCTCCCTCCAAATTCCACTGGCATTATGATCTTAGGATTTCAATGTGGCCAAACCAGGATATGTGAGGCCCACAGTGGTGAGATAGTGACTGGGTCTTCCAAGGCCTGTCTGGGCTAGGCAGTCTTGTGGAAATTCAGAGACAGGGCTGAGAAGTTTTGGATGCTATCAGAGACAGTTGTTCAATTTTACACTGAGATTTATTTTATTATTTTTTTCTTCTCTCCACCATATTTGCAGCAGGGTGTTTTCTGTGCATCAGTTTGTGGAAGATGATAAAATACACACAGTGTTTTGCAGTTCTGTTACATATTTTGTATATTCTTATATTTTTAATTTTTCTTCTCTCAATAAGTAGTCTTCCTCTTGTTTGTCTGTCTTCCTAGATTCCCTTTCTACCTTTTCTCCACATAACAACCAATCTCTGTTGGTTCCTCACCCAGCTTTGTGGATTTTTTCTTCTGACTTCTCTCTTTCTCCCTCATGAACACCACATCCTGTACTGTTTCTTTTCTGTCTTTGACCACTATTCGAGATTGTAAATCTGTATAGCAAATTTTCTGTTTTTATTTTGGACAGTGGTTGAATTCATCACTGCTGTTTATAGCTAGAGTGCAGTGGACACATTGCTGGGAGATATTAGATTTGAGGTTCTATATTGTTTGCACTGGGTGTTGTTGATATTGGTCTCCTTCTTAAAGGTGGGATACTGGAAATAATTAGTGACAATAAAGGTCTATAGGGTAGAATATGTATTGTCCCAGATTCATACAACTAGATGGAAAAACACAAGCAACATGAAAAAACAGGGGAACAAAATCACACAAACAAACCAAGATGCCCCAATTAGAAAAGCCACTAATAACACAATAGAAGAAATGCCCAAGAAGAAGTATAGAAAGTACATGGTTAATCTGCATCTATGAAGTAGAAGATGGTATAAAGGGTGAAATCAATGAAGAGGAAATACAGGAAGTGAAAGATCAATTCAATAAAGAGTTAGAGATAGTGAAAAATAAACATAAATCCTCAAAATTAAGGAATAAATAAATGAAATTATAAACTTAATGGAAAACATCACCAACAGACTAGACCATTTGGAAGAGAGACTCTCAGACAGTGGATACAAAACTTTTAAAATTAAAAATTAAGTGTACCATGCAGAGATGGTAAGAATCCATGAACAGAACTTCCAGGAACTATGGGATAATTTGAGAACAAATTAAAAATTATTGGGATAGAAAAAGAACAGAAATACAAACAAAGTGAATGCACTATCTTTTCAATGACATAATATCAGAAAATTTCCCAAACCTAAAAAATGAAATGAACAATCAAATACAGGAGGCTTACAGGACCTCAAATATACAAAACTACAGCAGACCCACACTAAGACACATTAAAGTGAAAATGACTAAACTACAGTATAAGAATAAGATCTTAAAGACTGCAAGGGAAAAAAAGTAAATTATGTATAAGGGAAAACTAATTTAGATCTCAACTGATTTCTCAATCCAGACCCTCAAAGCTAAAAGGTCATAGAACAATATATTTAAAGCTCTGAAATAAAATGGATGCCAACCAAGAATTTTATATTTAGCAAAATAAACTTTCAGATTGAAGATAAAATAAAAATCTTTTAAGATAAACAAAAGCTTAAAAAATAAGAATTAGAAAGTGTGCACTACTACATTTCATGAGGATGAAGTGGAAAAGAAAATTGAAAACCAGCAAAGGTAGGAACTACACTAAAAGAATAGTCAAAGAAGAAGTAAATCAAATTAAAATCCAGAAATAAGCCAAAATGACTGGGATTGCAAGTCATATATCAGTAATAAACTTGAATATTAATGGCATAAGCTCATCAAAAAACTTGGGCAGATTGGATTAAAAAACAAGACCCAGCAATATGCTTCACCTAGTAGGCAAAGACATCCACAGACTGAAGGTGAAAGGATAAGAAAAAAAGAAAGCATATCATATGGATTGCCTAAACAAGCAGGGGTTTCCATCTTTATATCAGATAAAGTAGACTTCAAGCACATGTTAATCAGAAGGGATAAGGAAGTTCATTTCATTCTATTGAAGGTAATTACACAGCAGCAAGATGTAATGATTGTAAACATTTATGCTCCAAAAAATTAAACATCTATCTACAAAAAATAAAATAAAAAATAAAATAATTGAAAGTCCTTCCCAATTTCAAGAATCAAGTAGAACACAACACAATAATACTGGGTGACTTTAACACACTTATCTCACTTACTGAACAGATCTTCTAAATAATAAATAATAAAGAAACCATAGAACTAAATAACAGAATCAATAATTTAGACTTAACAGTTAATAGAATATTTCATCCATCAATGAGTGAATACACATTTTTCTCGGCAGCACATTGATTCTTTTTTAAAACAGAACATATTTTATGCCACAGAGCAAATCTTAATAAGTACAAATAAATAGAGATAATACCCTGTATTCTATCAGTTCATAATGGTCTGAAATTAGAAATCAATTATAAAATAGAAAATAGAATCATTTCTAACATGTGCACACTAAATAATACACTATTGAATGATTAATGGATAATATCAGAAACCAAGGATGAAATAAAAAGATATTTTCAGGTACATGAGAATACTGATACAACATACCAAAATTTCTGGAACACTAAGAAGGCAGTACTAAGAAGAAAGTTTATTACATTCAGTTATTTATTAAAGAATGAAAAGTCAACCAATAAATGAAAACATTACATCTGAAAGCTCTACAAAAAGAACAACAAATCAATACCAAAAAGAGTAGAAGATAAGAAATAATTAAAATCAGGAATCAAATCAATCAAATTGAAACAAAAGAAGTATTTGAAAACAAACATTGACAAAACAAGAATTCATTCTTTGAAAAAAAAAACAATAAAATTGATAGATCTCTAGCCACACTACAAAGAGTAGAAAGAAGAAATTCAAATTATTAAAATATGTGATGAAAAACAAATTATCAAAATTGACACAACTGAAATACAGAAGATAATTTGAAACTATTTTGAAAATTTAATATCCAATAAAACAGAAAATATTGAAGACATTGACAAATTTCTAGAGACATATGACCTAGTATACTGAATCAGGAGGTCATACATGATTTCAACAAAAATATTTTAATTAATGAAATCAAAAACACCATTAAAAGCCTACAAATTTAGAAAAGCCCAAGACCAGAAAGATTCTTATCCATTTTCTACAAGATCTTTAACACCAATACGCCTCAAATTATTCCATGAAATAGAAAAAGGGGAACCCTTCCAAGCTTGTTCTATGAGACTAATATCACCCTGATACCACAATAAGAAAAAGACACATTAAAGAAAGAAAACTCCAGAAAAATATCCCTGATGAACACAGACGCAAAAATTCTCAATAAGTCTGGCAACTCTCATACAAAACATATTATAGGGATGGTGCACCACAATCAAATTCAGTTCATCCAAGGGATGCAGGGTTGGTTCAACATATGGAAATCAATAAACATAATTAATCATATCAATAGACTTAAAAACAAGATTCACATAATCCTATCAATAGATGCAGAAATAGCATTTGGCAATACAACACACCTACATGTTCAAAACAGTAGAATAACTAGGGATAGTAAGAACATACCTCAACATCATAAAAGCCACATAAGCTAAACCTAAGTATAACTTAATTATAAACAGAGAAAAATTGAAAACCTTTCCTCTAAAACCTGGAACAAGATAAGGATGCCCTTTTTCACCACTTTTACTCAACATTGTCCTTGAAATTCTAGCCAGAACAATTAGACAGAGGAAAGAAATTAAAGGAATACAAGTAGGTAAAGACAAAAACAATAACTGTTTCCCAATTACATGATTCTATATTTGAAAGATCCAAAAATTCCATGAAAAAACATCTAGAATAAATATATTCAGCAAAGCAGCAGGATATAAAATAAGACCATAAATCAAATACATTGCTATATATCAGTAATGAATCCAATGAAAGAGAAATAAAGAACACTACCACATTTCCAATCACCTAAAAAGAATATGTGGGAATCAATCTAACAAGGGGTGAAAAACCTCTAACAATGAAAACTACAGAACACTAAAGAAAGTGAAGAAGACCTTAAAAGATGGAAAGACCAGGGCTAGGGTGATAGCTAAGTTTGTAGAGTGTTTGTCTTGCAAGCACAAGGCCCTGGGTCAATCCCCAGCACTGGAAAAAAAAAAAAAAAAGAAGATGGAAAGACCTACCATGTTCCTGGATAGGCATACAACCAAAAGCATTATACAAATTTAATACAATTCCTACTAAAATTCCAATGATGTTCTTCATAGAACTAGAAAAAGCAACCATGAAATTCATTTGGAAAAATAAGAGACCCAGAATAGCCAAATCAATCCTTAGAAAGAAAAGTGAAGCAGGGAACATCACAATACCAGATCTCAAACTATACTACAGAGCCATAGTAATTAAAAAGACATGGCATGGTCACCAAAACAGACATATAGACCAATGGTACAGAATAGAAGACACAGAGACAAACCCACAGAAAAACAGGTATCTCATGTTAGGTAAAGGCACCAAAAATATTCACTGAGTAAACATACCTCATTCAGCAAATGGTGCTGGTAAAACTGGAGAGCCACGTGTAACAAAATAAAATTGTGCCCTCATCTCTCACCCCGCATTAAACTGAACTCACTATGGATCAAACATTCTGGCACTGCAACAGAGACCCTGGGACTACTAGAAGAAAAAGTAGGTCCAAATCTTCACCATGTTGGTCAAGGATCTGATTTCCTTAACAAGACCCCTAAAGCACAAGAAGTTAAATCAAGAATCAATAAATGGAATGGTCTCCATCTAAGTAGCTTCTTTTCAGCAAAAGTAATATTCAATAATGTGAAGAGTGTCTACAGATTAAGAGAAAATCTTTACCTCATACACTGTGGAAAAAGCATTAATCTCTAGGCTATTTAAAGAACTCAAAAAATTAACACCAAAATAAACAAATAACCCATACAATTAATGGACTAAGGAACTGAACAGACACTTCACAGAAGATATACAATCATTCCACATATATATGAAAAAATATTCAATATCTCTAGCAATTAGAAAAATGAAAATAAAAACTTCGATTTTATCTCACTCCAATCAGATTGGAAATTATCAATAATTCAAGCAACAATAAATGTTGTCAAGGATGTGGGAAAAAAGGCACACTCATCCACTGATGGTGGGAATATAAATTATTGCAACAATTATGAAAAGCAGTAAGGAGATTCCTCAGAAAACTTGGAATGGAATGACCATTTGATCCATCAATCCCACTCCTCTGTTTATACCCAAAGTACTTACAGTGCCACAGCCATACCAATGATTATAGCTGCTCAATTCACAATAGCTAAAATATGTAAACAGTCTAGATGCCATTCAACAGATGAATGGATAAATAAAATATGGTATATAGGGTGCATGCCATAGAATATTACTCAGCTTTAAAGAAGGATAAAATTCTGAAATTTGCTGGTGAATAGACGGAGTTAGAAAATATCATGCTAAGTGAAATAAACAAAACCCCATAAAACCAAAGTCCAAAGGTTTTCTCTATTATGTGGATGTTAATTCACAATAAGTTGGAGGGGGCAATAGGGAAGAATAGAATCACTTTATATTAGATAGAGGGGAGCAAACATAGGGGGATTTTTATTTGGGTGGCATGATAGTAGAGTGAGACAGTCATTATACCTCATGTACAAATATGACTGCATGAATGATGATACTACAATTTGTATAATAAGAAAAATGAGAGACTACAATTAATTTATGTATATTTCAAAATGCATAAATGCATTCTGTCATGTATAACTAATAAAATTAAACGCATCTGGTTTAAAGTGAAAATGTAAACAAATTAATTAATAAAATAAAATATTAAAAATTGTACTTGTGGGAAAAAAAAAAAACTTTTGTTCCTCTCTGTATCTTCAACTTCATCTCCACAGCTGGTTTTTTAACTTCTTCTGTGCCCCTGACAAAGGATTGCTTGTACTTCCTCTGTGCATTGTTTTTTTCTCTGCTTCAAATACTAGCTGAACTTCTCAGCTAACTCTTCAAGTTCTTTAAGCCTTGTATTATATATATATATATATATTATTTCTCCAGGAATTATTCAGTGGCATTCAGTCTTTCTTTGACTGGTACTCCTCATGGAGTTGGGGTGTTTGCTTTTAGTTCACTACCAGACTGCTTACTAGAAGCACTGGCCATGTTCTGCTTAACTCTTACTTTCATTCATTCAGCAATTTACCCTCTGAGAGAAATGTCCTAGGCATGCTGTTAGATATTTATTGTATTGTGAAAAATACACTGGGGACAGATTCCAGGGGGTACTTGGATATTCATTTGATGATTATAGAGAAGCCACTAGAAGTTTAAAAATATAGGAGTCATATTATTTGAATCATCATTTACAAAGAATAGCTATATTCAAAAGTCAAGTTTTGTAAAGGGAAGAAATTAAGCTTGGGTTTGGAAAGGTTTTATTGTTTTTAATTTTTTGTTTTACTTGAACGTTTTTCACTAAGCAATTGAAAATGCATTTATGGGTGTATTAGTAGTCTTAAAATTAGATGAGAAAATGTGCTGATGAAGGGATTTAGAAGTCACGAGTTTATGAATGGTGATGTGGAAAAGTTCGTCTTATGAGAAATTGGAATGAGACAAGCAGAAGAATAAGGAAAAGTCCTATAGCATGCCAATATGAAAGAAGTTGGCAGGAGCAATCAGGAGTAGGAGGAGAAGCAGATGTTCTTGTACTGGACCATACAGAAAATACATTGCATATAGAGGCATATTCTATTTGCAAGTATTTATGCTGTGGAGCAGACATGCCCCTTATGAGAGATTGGAATGTTTCACAGTCTATTTTGTTCAACATGGCAGTCAGTGTGTCTGTTGTGTCCTTCAAAATGGCTAGTGTAATTTTGGACCAAGATTTTTAAATTTAATTGATTTTTGTTAATTTAAATTTATATTTAAACAACATTTGTGGCCAGTTGAATTGCACAGGTTTGGAGTTATCACCATATGTGAGGATGTGATTTAGAATTTGGAAAGTCACCATTTTTAGAGGGAAATGATTGTGAAATTGTAGTGCATATGGAAGTGGATAAAGTTCAACAGCTTAGAAAAGTAAGAATTGACTAAAAACACTGGAAAAGTTGTCTTTGAAAAAAAATTTAGATTATATTGTAAGGGGTAAGATGAAGGACCAAAATACAAAGGGTTGAGAATGTAGCAGGGTGTTGAATTAATTATTTCAGCTTGTCCCTTGGAAAGCCTCACATGGCAGGAGGATTTGGGTTGACCTCTGAATGTGATTAGGGCTGTAAATTACTTACATTAGTTTTATGATTAGCATTTTTACTTACCTCATCGTAGGAGAGGTTTGGAGGAACTGTAATAATAGTTGGAGTGTTCATGGTCTGGTGGTTTAGGTGAGCTGAAGGACACTGGGAACTTTTTACCTGTTAGTTTCTATAATCTTTATCTGGAAATAGAGATTGGGAGTGAGAATCAGTAGCCTGTGATTTACTTTCCTCACTTATAAGTGAGAATTAAAATAATATTTATTACTTCACATAGTTTTGGTTATAAAGCTTTAATATGCTTTCTGTTCTTTAAAACTCAAGTATGGAATTGACTGCTTGCTTATGTGGGGGTTATGGAGTTATAGAGCACCTCCAACTTTTGCTCAATTTTGCCTGATTCTAAAACGTTCCTAAAAGAAGACTATTAGAAAAACTGGAAAGTGATATATAAATTTTAATGATAGGGAGGTGGTATGGTTTCCTCTGAGTGACTCAGACTTGCAGGGTAGAAATTTGAATTTTTGTCTCATACATAGCTGTAGACAACTAACTGCCTCCTTATGTTATGGGCAAAATAAGATCGATTTCTTATTCATGTTGTTGGATGGGCAGAATTAATATTGTTAATGTCCATATACCAAAAGTGCTATACAGATTCAATGCAATTCCAATTAAAATTCCAATGACATACCTCACAGAAATAGAGAAGCAATCTTAAAATTCATCTGGAAGAATGAGAAACCTAGATTAGCTAAAGCAATCCTTAGCAAGAAGAGGGAAGCAGGGGGTATCACAATACCAGAACTTCAACTCTACTACAAAGCAATAGTAGCAAAAACAGCATGGTATTCACACTAAAATAGACAGGTAGATCAATGGTACAAGATAGAGGACACTGACACAAACCCAAATAAATAGAGTTTTCTCATAGTAGACAAAGGCTCCAAAAACAAGAAATGGAGAAAAGATAGCCTCTTCAACATATGGTGCTGGGAAAACTGGAAATCATTATGCAACAGAATGAAACTAAACCCTATCTCTCACCCTGCACAAAACTCAACTCAAAATGAATCAAGGACCTTGGAATAAGACCGGAGACCCTGCATCTTATAGAAGAAAAAGTAGGTCCAAATCTTCAAATTGTTGGCTTAGGATCAGACTTCCTTAATATGACACCCGTAGCACAAGAAATAAAAGTAAGAATCAATAACTGGGATAGATTCAAACTAAATAGCTTTCTCTCATCAAAAGATACTATCAGCAAAGTGAACAGAGAGCCTACACAGTGGGAGAAATTTTTTTGGCACTCATACTTCAGATAGAACACTTATTTCCAGAATATATAAAGAACTCAAAAAACTCTACAACAAGAATACAAATAACACAATCAACAAATGGGCTAAGGAAATGAACAGACACTTCACAGAAGAAGATCTACAAGCAATCAACAAACATATGAAAAAATGTTCAACATCTCTAGAAATAAGAGAAATGAAAATCAAAAGTACCCTAAGATTCCTTCTCACCCCAATTAGAATGGCGATTATCAAGAACACAAGCAACAATAGGTTGCGAGGATGTGGGGAAAAAGGTACACTCATACATTGCTGGTGGGTTTGCAAATTAGTGCAGCCACTCTGGAAAGCAGTATGGAGATTCCTCAGAAAGCTTGGAATGGAACCACCATTTGACCCAGCTATCCCACTCCTTGGCCTATACCCAAAGGACAAAATCAGCATACTGCAGTGACACAATCACATCCTTATTTATAGCTGCTCAGTTCACGATAACTAGATTGTTAAACCAAAGCATATTTTCTTCAATTGATGAATGGATAAAGAAACTGTGTTATATGTACACAATAGAATACTATTCAATCATAAAGAAGAATAAAATTATGGCATTTACTGGTAAATGAATGGAGTTGGAGGATACAATCCTAAGTGGAATATGCCAATCCCCAACACCCAATGGCTGATTGTCTTCTCTGATAAGTGAGTGATGAGACATAAAAGGGGGGCATGGGAGTAAGTGAAGAATGGAGACAGTTTGAATTGTGTAGAGGAAATTGTCATGGGAGGGGGTGGTGAAAGAGAGAGAGTGGACTTAGAGAGAAATTATTACCCTATGTATGATTACACAGTTGGTTTGAGTCTACATTGTGCACAACCATAGAAACAATACTTGTACCCCATTTGTGTAAAATAAACCAAAATTCATTTTTTAAAAAAATATGTATATGTACTTTAATAATATTGTCCTGTCATGGTATATTTGTCAATATTGATGTATCAATTTTTATTGGTCAATGTAGATTCATTCAGATGGACCCATATGTATAAATTTGTCATTGACTACCCATTGGAATAGATTTTTCAATATCAACTATTTGATGTATATTTGTCCAAATTGATTTATTGGTACAGATTTTTTCATATGAACCAAACGGAATACATTTCTCAATATCAACTCAATTGGTTTGAATCATTGACATCAACTCAACTGGTTATATTCATTGAAATCAACTCATCAGTCTAGATTTGACTATATTGACATATTGTGGTAGATTCATTGATATCTACTTATTGGTGTAGATTTGACAATGTCACATAATACTATAGATTCATTGATATCAACAATAAGGTGTAGATTCATTGACATCAACTCTGGTTTAGATTGGTCAATAAAGTCTCAAAGTCTCAATGAGGCATATTTATCAATATTAAACTGTCAGCCTTGAATCACCAATATTGACTTGACAGATTAGATTTATTGATATCTACTCATTGGTGTAGATTCATTGACATCTACTCATTGGCATAGATTTGTAGATAACAACCATAAGGGGTACATTTGTTAATATCAACCCATCATTGTAAACTCATAAATATCTATTAATTGGTGTAGATTCATTGGTATTGACCTCTCAAGGTAGATTTGTCAGTATCTACTCTTCAGTGTAGATTCAGTGATATTGACCAATTGGGGAAGATTGGTCAATATTGACCTGTCATGTGAGATTTGAAGATATCAACTCAACTGAGTGAATTCATCAATTTTGACTCATTGGTAGAGATTCATAGAGATTGACTCAACCAGTTACTTTCATTGGTATTGATATGTTAATATTAATTTGTCAATGTTGATTCATTGATATTGACCCATCAAGGTAGATCCTTCAATATTGAGTCTTCTGTGCACATTCATCAATATCAACCTGTTGAAACAGATCCATCAATATCAACAATTTGTTGTAGATTTGTCAATATTGAATCATCAGAATAGATTTGCCCATATTGACCCATCAGGCTTCATTCTTCAATATCAAATCTATTGGTTAGATTAATTAATGTCAACTCTCTGATTAGATTCATCAAAATTAACTTACTGGTTCTATTTGTCAAAATGTACTCATTGGGGTAGATTTGTCTATATCAATCAATGGGTTTAAACTTGTTGATGACCCTTTGGTGTAGATGCATCAAAATAGACTTGTCAGGGTAGATTAGTCCATATCAACTCATTGAGATAGATTGTTTAATATTGACTCTTCTCATTAGATTCATCAATATTGACCCATCTGCATAGATTCATCAAAACTGACTCATCAGCATAGATTGATCAATAGTGACACTTCAGTGCAGATTCATTAATATTGATGAGTCTATTGATTTGATGATGTAGGTTCATTGGTATAGAATTTATGGGGTAGAGCCATCAATATTGAATCACCTATGTGGATTCATTGGTGTAGATTCATCAATTTTGATACATCACAGTAGACTCATCAAATTTGACTCAAAGATTAGATTTGCCAATATTTATTCTTCAGTGCAGATTTATTTATATTGGCTCTTCAGGGTAGATGTGTCAATATTGACACTTTGAGATAGATTCCTCAACACTGATCCATCAGGGCAGATTGATTGATATGACTGGACAGGATAGATTTGTTGATATCAACTCACCAGTGTAGATTTGTTGATATTGATATGTCAATATAGACTGGAATAGATTTATAGACATTGACTCATCAATATTGATGCATCAACATTGATTCATTGATGTAAATTCACTGTTATCAATCTATAAGTGCAGATTTATCAAAATTGACCCATTGGTGTAGATTCATCAATACTGACTTGATGATATAGATTTGTTGATATCAAATTGATGGTGTTGACTCATTAATATTGATTCCTCAGATAGATTGGTTGATATTGACTCATCAGTGTAAATTCATCAATAGCAATCACCCTGGGTAGATTTATAGATATCAAATAAATGGTAGATTCATTGATATCAACCATTCAGTATAGATTAATTGATATTGACTTGAAGGCATGTATTCATCAATGTTGACTCTTCAGTGTAGATCAGTCGATGTAGATTAAATGGGGTATATTCATAAATATCAACTCAATAGGGTAGATTTGTCAATATCAACTTGTCAGGGTAGATTTGTTGATATCAACCACAGAGGTAGATTCTCACTGACATTGTTATGTCAGTGTGTTATGTCAATGTGTGTTGACATTGACTCAATGGGGTAGATTTGGTGATATCTACTCATTCATGTTGATTCATAAATATCTGCTCATCATTGTAGATTCATCAATATCAACCTGTAGGGGTAGATTGATCAATATCAACCCATCAGTGTAGATTTATTATTATCTACTTGTTTGTGTGGATTAATTGATATAAACCCTTAGGGGTAGATATATCAATATTAACCAGCCAGGGTAGGTTTGTTAATGTTCATATGTCAACATTGATTTGTCAATTTAGATTCCTTGATATTGACCTGAAAATGTAGATTTGTCAATATCAACTCTTCTGTATGTATTCATCAATATTAACCCACTGGTGTGGATTTGATAATATCTATCCACTGGGGATTATTCATTGATATTTAATCATCAGGATACATTCATCCATATCAACCTTTTGGGTTAGTAGCAGGAGTAATGGAACTGGTGAAATATTGTAATTGTCTAGCATGCCAGTTCCTCTATTCCCAGAAGATTTGTGACTGAGATCAGCAGCAGCTAAACATCCTGTGCCCTTGCACAGGAAAATTCCCAGACACCAGTCATTCCACAGTCATGAGGTCATTGGAGACCCCCAATCACAGCCACTGCTCTCCCATTCTGTCACCGCTCTGCACAGAAATGTACTCATTTGGGTAGATTCATCTATATCAATCAATGGGTATAGATTTGTTAATATCAACTCAATGGGTTAGATTTATCCACATTTATTTGATTGGTTTGATTGATTAGAATTGTCAAATTCAATTCATTGGGGTAGATTTATTAATATCCACTTGCCAGTGTAGACTCATCAATTTTGACTCTTTGGGTTGATTCATCAATATTGACTTGATGGCATAGATTTGTGGATATGGACCTATAGGGGTAGATTTATCAATATTAAATTCTAGGGGTAGATTTGTCCATATCGACACATCAGTGTAGATTCATCAATATCAAATCATTGGGTATATTCATTGATATTGATAGATTGATATAGATTCATTGATGTGGATTCATCATTATTGACTCATCAGTGTAGATTCATAGATTTCAACTCATCAGGGTAGATTTGTTGATATTGATTCTTCAGTGTAGATTTGTAGATATCAACCCACTTGTGTTGATTTGTTGAAATTAAACCTATGTTATAGATTCACCAATATTGGCCTGTCAAGGTACATTTGTCAACATTGACTCATCAATGTAGTTTTGTCAATATTGACCAATTGGGTTAACTTTGTTCATATCAACACCTTGGGATAGATTTGTTACTATTGATACAAGCATGTTGATTTATAAATATTGACTTGTTGCAGTTGATTTTTCATTATCAATTTGTCATTATCGATGTTAAGATGTAAATTGATGCCAAACTTTTGGGTAGATTTGTGGATATCAACTTGTCAGTGTAGATCATCAATATTGACCCATTGGTGTACAATAATCAATATCAATCCATCAAGGTAGATTCATCTGTATTGTCCCTTTGAAATATATTTGCTAATATTGACTCTTTGGTACATCTTCATTGTTATTGACTTGTCTGTGTAGATTCCTCCACACCATCCCATTGTGTTAGAAGAGTCAATATCAACTTGATGGGATATATTCAAGATGTCAATAATAGGTGTTGATTCATTGATATTGATTCATTGGTGTAGATTCTTTGATATTTATCAATTGGAGCAGATACATTGATGTTGACTCTTCAGTGTAGATCCATCCATAAGAGTCCATTGGGTTAGATTCATCAATATCAACTTTATGGGGTAGATTCATTGACTGACCTGTAGATGTTTCTTCATTTATATTGACTCATCAGTTTAGATTTGTTGATATTACACTATCTATGTTGATTCATCAGATATTGATTTGTCAGTATTGATTCATAAATGTATCTTCATTTATATTGAACCATCGGGGTTTATTCATCAATATCAACTCTTCTGGAGAAATTCATTTTTATTGACCTAAGGGTAGATTTGTTGATATTGACTTTTTGGTGTAGATTCATCAATATTGAATCATTGGTGTAGATTCTTCCATATCTACCCATTGGGGTAGACTCATCAAAATTGTTTTAATAGGGTAGGTTTGACAATATCAACATATCAGTGTGGATTCTTTAATATTGACCCTTTGGTCTAGATTCATTGATACTGACTCGAAGGTGTAAATTTATCAATGCCACCTTAAAACTGCAGATTCATCAATATATACCTGTCAGAGCAGATTCATAAATATTGACTAGAAAGTTTAGATTCATCAACATTGACACATTAGTGAAGAAACATCTATGTGGACCCTTAAGCATAGATTTGTTGATATTGACCCATAGGCATACATTCATCAATATCAACTCATTGATATACATTTGTTGATATCAACTTTTTGGGGTATATTGTTCAATATTGATTTGCTGATATCAACTCTTCAAAGTAGATATATCAATATTGACTTACTGGGGAGGGTTTGTCAATATCTAGTCACCTGTGTAGATTTGTCAAAATGGAACCATCAGTGTAGATTAACAGATTATGACTCATCAGTTCAGATTCACTATTATCTACTCACTAGTGTAGATTTGATGATATCAACACATTGAGGTAGATTCATCAATGTTGACTCAATGGGGTTTATTCATCAATATTGGCACATTGAGTAGATTCATTGATTTTGACTCTGGGGTATATTTGTTGATATCAACTCAGTGGGAAGATTTGTTGATATTGATGGGTTGATATTGATTCATCAATGTAGATTTGTCAATATTTGCTCAACAAGGTCCATTCACCAATGCTGATTCACCATGATAGAATCTTGATATCCACAATTCTGTATAGTTTTGTTGATATCAACCCATTGGGGTAGATTAGTCATTATCAACCAGTCATGGTAGATTCTCTGATATCAACTAAACTGGGTAGATCCTTCAATATTGATTTGTTGAAATCAATTTGATGATGTAGATTCATCAATATTGACTCATTGGAGTCAATTCATCCATATCAACACATTGTACAGTTTCATCAATTTTAACTATTCTGGGTACATTCATTGACATCAACCCCTCAATCTATATTTATCAAAACCAACACATCATTGTAGATGCATTGATATTGATTAGTCAATATCAATTTTTCAATACAGATTTGTTGATATTAACTTGATAGGGTAGATTCATGAATATTGATTAATCATGGTAGATTTGTTGGTCTTGACTTTTCTCCTTAACATGTACTTCTATAAATGCTTATTCTACTTCTGTTAAATCTAATTCAACTAATTTTAACTTATGGTATCCATGGCATCCAAGATTTTAGATGAACCTACCTAATGTTTTAAGTCATTATTTTTTGCTGAAGACACATTCTAGAAGATATAGATATTATACTTTAACCATTTTAGAGAAATCAACACTGTATTGATTGTTTGACCATGTAGAGAAATGAATAGTTAAGTAAATTTAAAGACAACCTTACTTTTATCTATTTAGCCAATTTTAGTGATGTGAACTGAAAGGCATTCGGATGCATTTTATTGTAAATTTATTAACATTTACTTTTTATATATATGCCAATTTTGGCACCATATACATAATATATAGACAAAAGCATATATGTAGATACAATATAGAATAAACAGGTATGCACACATGTGCATAAAACTGATATAAATAAAGAATTTATAGTGATAGATTCTCAGTTGTGAAACAAAATATCTTTAGATATTTATTGCACAAAATGTAATTTTTAACCACTGAGAAATTAAAATAAAGCCTGTCACAAATTTTTATAAGACATGCATAAGACCTGTGTAGGTAGAGACGTAAGGTGTATACTCTACTCCAGTCATGGGGAAGACTAAAATCAAAGGTTCATGTGGGCTACTCATTCTCCAAGGTGAAAGATTTACTCTCATTTTCACCACTGTATATTCTCCATCTGTAGGTCTTTTCAAAAGGAATCTTTTTCTTTCCAATGTATTTATGAATTAACTTTTGCATAATTGAACTCTGAGTAAAGACAGTAGAAGAAAACATTAGGCAAGAAACTCCAGGAACAGAAAACAAGACCGACAGATGCAGGACAAAAGCTAAATTCAGAAAAATACCCTGGAGATCAGAAGACAGAGACTTTGAAACATAACAGAGTATGAAATATTACACAACTGGATCAGATTAGAGTCAGCTCAGGTATAAAAAAATTATGAAAATGAAGAAAATGAAGTCCTCATGAGACATTTTAAAAGGACAATATGTACATATGGGATGCTTTTAAATTTTCCTTACTGTGAATATTTGGAAAGAATAAAAAATGCATGGAAATTAGTGAATTCCATGACATTCTCAGGCCTGGTGCACCTGGCCAATCCAGATTCATTCTTTCTTTCTTTCTTTCTTTCTTTCTTTCTTTCTTTCTTTCTTTCTTTCTTTCTTTCTTTCTTTCTTTCTTTCTTTCTTCTTTCTTTCTTTCTTCTCTCTCTCTCTCTCTCTCTCTCTCTCTCTTTCTTTCTTTCTTTCTTCCATCCTTCCTTCCTTTCTTCTTTCTTCATCATTCTTTTCTTTAGCCCTTAATGTGGAAGTAACTCAAAGAACAGAATTGAGAGTATAGAAAAAGAGAAATCAATCTTTTTAAGACGTACAGCAACTTAGGTTTAAAGGTGACATAAATATTTTATCTGCTTTTGAATTAGTTTTAGCATTAGCTGATGGAACTTTCTTTACATATGCTTATCAGAAAGGCAGCAAAAAATAAGGAAATATACCATTTTGAACATGATACTCAGAAAATTTATACATATCACAGTTTATCCCTATTCTTCCATTTTTGTAAAACAAGCTCTTCTATAAGAAAGGGTAATTATTTGTTTCTTCAGAGACCATTTTTTTTCCATTCCCTGGCTGGTAATCAAGCCAGGTTCAGGTGCAGAATAAACCTAGGATTTGTTCCTCAAATTTTGGTGAGGTGTTTCCAGAGAAGTTGAACCTTGCATCCAATCTATGAGGCAGAGGGAAGACTAGGGGTGTCTCCTGATATTCCCTGTCTCCTTTGAACCAGAGTGTGGAGAGTGGTGACAGAGGATGAAGAGCAGTGATTGAGATTGAGGGTCTCTGATGACCTCATGGCTGTGGCATTCCTGGTGCTGTGAAAGGGCAGAGGATGCTTAGCTGCTGTGGCAATGTCCATTATGAGCAGGCTTTCTTCAAGAGTTTTATCAGCCTGGACCTTCACCTCAGGCACAGCTCCTGGGAAGGAAGGGATTCTCATGCTAGGCAATCACAGTATTTCACCAGCTGCACTTCTTTGGTTTCTGCTTAGCTTATAGTAATTTTTAACAAAGGAATTTCTTGAGAGCTACACAAATCTCCTAACGTTGCACTTTTCAACTCTGTCTTGTTTCTACAGAAAAGCAATATAGGATGTCCTAGTTTCTGTAACTTATTTAATACAAAAAAATAATGGTTGCATAGTCTTTAACTTGAAAATGAGACATATATAAATAAAGATTGCTGGCATACCTCTTTATATCTGCATCTCCATCAGAGAGCAAGGTCCACCTGATCCCAGCTTAATCTTCAAGGTCTGTGTCTGTGAATATTTTTCAATCCCCCTTCACCCCTGATGTGACCTGGGGGAGTTTGGTTGCACTGATTAAGATAGTTGGTGGCCCATGTGGATCTAGACACAAGGTAACTTTTTTCAGCCATTAGAATAGCATTGGAATAGGGAACACTCCTTGTGTGCACCTTATAAGTAAAAAAAAATCCTCAAAGTTAAGGAGGTTGTGGAAGTGAATCAGAGTCACATATAAAATATGGGAAATACAGGATCCAAAGAAAGGAATCATTATGTGTCTGTCCTTAGAGATCTGGATAGGAAGAGCAGTAGTTCAGTTAGACAAACACAACTCTTAGAATTTATAAACTTTACTACTAAAACTCTGTCCCACTGTTGTTGCAGTCTCAAAATGACTTTAGCAAGACTCCCTTGCTTACAAAACTGGCAGAAAATGTTATGAGAATGCCCTAAGTGTTGCTTCTATTGTGTAGTTAGGGCTGGGGATTCAGTATGTGTGGTTAGTTAAGGCCAGAAACATTCTGATTCAGTGTATATACACATAGTCACAAACATTAACTTTGGAGCATGTGCATTTACCTTTATATAATGTGTTTTTAATGTGCCTTCTTTGTACTTTATGTGAACAGTCCTATGAGAAGTGCTCTGACTGTGTTTAAATCATTTTTTTCTCCATTGTGACTAAAAGGCTTTACCAAACCAATTATGGAGGAAAATTTTATTTGAGAGTTCACAGTTTCAGAGATCTCAGTCCATAGAAAGCTAGCCTATTATTTGGGCATTGAGATGAGGTTACATATCATGGCAGAAGTGTGTGGTGCAGGGAAGTGGCTAATATGAATGAAGTAGAAAGAGCCACTCACTCACCAGGTGCACAATGTATATCACAAACACATGCCTCCAATAAAACAACTCCACTAGTAACACCATTACTCCCTTCAGTAACCACTAAGTTAATCCCATCAGGGGATTAATTTATCAATTGCTGTGGAGAATAAGGAAGGCTTTCTGAATCGTTTGGGTATTTCTCAAAAAAGCATGTAGAAAGTGTCCCTAAAATATGTATAGCACAGCATTTTCAAGTGTGTAAGAATGTCTCTTGATTTAATTAGGGAGGATTACTTAGATGTGCAGGGAAGTGTGCTTGTGGTGAGTAGGAATGGCTCTCTGAGGTGGAAAAGTAGCTTCTTTTCATTGTGTAGTGAGTTCTCTCTAGTGCACATATAAAGGGCCTTCTGAAGGGTGTGGGAAGGCTCCTTTATGTTTGTGTGAGGGCCCACTGTTGTTAGTTTGAAAGGCTTACAGAGGTGCATACAATCTGAGTAAGAAGAACACCGAGTTGTTATGGGAATTTTCTTTGAGGATAGTAGAGGGAATCTCTGTGGTGTTTAGGGAGGTCAGTCAAAAATGAATCAAGAGAACTCTCAGGTGTCTAGGTATAGCCTTTGGAAGAAAGTAGGGAGGGCTCTTTGGTGAGAAGTGAGGTCGATCTGAGATATTTGGTTAGGATTTTCTGAGGTGTGTATGCAGGACTTGAACAGAGTGTGGTGTGTACTCACTTAGCTCTGTAGGGTTTTCTCTCTGAAATGTGTAGGCACAGACCACAATATGCATTGTGAAGGCTTTTTTGTGTGTCAACAATGATGTTTACAGGGTGGGCTCCTTGGTATTTGTAGTGAGTGTACTCTGGTCTGTGTAGTGTGAACTTGATGAGGTATTTAGGAGGATTTCATGATGTTTGTCTGAGTGCTCTTTACATTTCAGTGAAGGACCCCTGAGGTGATTTGGGAGGGCTTACAGAGTTACATCAGTTTGGAGCTCTGTGAATGATAGAAAGAGATCACTAGTTGTTTCCAGTGGTCTGCTTTATGTGAGTAATGAAATCTCATTGAATTGAGAGGAGAGGATAAACTAATATGGATGGGAGGGCACTAAGAGTTGAGGTTTATGGTTGGAACTAGGGTAAGTGTTAGTAAGTTTAGGACTCGGATTAGCATTAGTGGTGTATAGGAAAAGCCTGTGTATGTATTGAGTGTGGTGTGTACTGAGGGCTCTCAAAAGTGCATAAATAGTCCCTCTGCTCTTACAGTGGGCTTGTGAAGAAGTATAGTTAGGAGAGAGAGCTTCTAAAGCAGTATAGTTTTACACACTGAGATATGTAGGGGATGACTCTGTGTGGCATGTAGAGACTGCTCTTGAGTTGAGTAGGGAAGACTTTCTTTAATGTGTATGGAGGGTACTCTAATTGCAGTGTGAATGGCTTTCAGGCTTGTATTTTTGAGATAAGTAAAGAGGGCTATATGAAGTGTGTAGCAGGGTTCTGTTATGTGTGTCAGAGGTCTCTTAGATGTGTGTGGGAGGGCCTTCTAAGAAGTGTTTTGATGGTTCACCCAGGTGCATAGGGAATTCATACTCAGATGAGTAGAAAAGACTCAGTTGTGTTCAGAAGGCCATTTAAAGTGAGCAGTGAGAACTCTGTGAAATAAGTTTGGAGGGCAAAAATGACAGGGAAATGATGGATCTAATAGTTGTTGATTGGATGATCTATAATAGTGTGTAGGTAGGACTCCCCGATAAAAGTAGGGAGGGCTCTGCGAGATTTGTAGTGTAGTTTCTTTGAGGTATAAAAGGAGGGGTTATTGAAATACATAGAGACAGAACAGAACACTGATATGTGCATGGAGGGCTTTTAGAGGTGTCTAGATAGGTTCCTATTAGGGTGTTCAGAGGGATATATGAAAGGTGTAGGAAGGCTTTATGCCTAATTAGAAAGGCTATCTCAGTTTTTCAGGGAGGGTCCTCTCAAGGCTACAGTGAGATATATCTAATATGAGTAGGGAGAACACTCTGAGGAGTGATGGGAGTGTTTGTTGAGGATAGTGGATGGAATCAGAGGCATTTTAGGAGGGCATTTAAAGGAATATCTGAGGTTTGAACTTATGGTGTCTGAAGGTGAATAGGGAGGGTAATTTGCTGGGTAATGAGAGTTATCTAGTAGATATATAGGTAGAGTTTTTTGAGTTTTGTTTAAAGGACATTGTAAGTTTTTTATAGAACTCTCTTGGAGATTTGTAGGAATGACTCTTGATTGGGGTGTATAGGGATGGTGCTCTTAGGTGAGTATTAAGAACTCCCAAGTTGTATAGGAATATCACCCTAATGTGAAGAAGAAGAGATTTCTGAAATGAATTGGGTGGATTAACTGAGGTTTGAAAGGAAAGCTCTATGAAGTGGGATACAGGCCCACTAAATTTTGAAAGTAGGGCCTTGTAAGGTGTTCAGAAAAATGGTATGTGATGTTCAGTGACAATTATCTGAGATGTGTAGGAATTTCATAATAAGGTTTGGGGGAAGTATTTCTGAAACGTGTATGGAAGGCACTCTGAGGTGTAAGGGCACGTGTTGTGAGCAGGGAGGTTTTTCTCAGTTGTATAGGGAGGTGTCTGTAATGTGTATAGGTAGGGTACTCTAAGGTATGGACACAGGTCCCCCTGAGATTTGTAGTTCAGGTGCTCTAATATGTGTTGAGAGGTATCAGGAATGCAGCAGAAAACTCTGTATGTAAATGGCTTTTGACAGTGTAGAAGTGCTC
Organism: Sciurus vulgaris; assembly: GCF_902686455.1. NCBI lineage: Eukaryota > Metazoa > Chordata > Mammalia > Rodentia > Sciuridae > Sciurus > Sciurus vulgaris. Next base: position 14,701,484 of record NW_027632956.1, on the reverse strand, counting down.
TCTGGTTTGTGTACAAGGGCCTTCTGAAGTTAATAGTAAGATCCATCTGATATGAATAGCAAGAATACACTGAGGTATGATGGGAATGTTCATTGAGGATAATAGAGCGGATATCAATGCTGTTTATGAAGGCCAATCCAAGGAGTATCACAAGTCGTCTTTGAATTGTGTAGGTATAGTACTCAGAAGTAATTAGCAAGGACATTTTCATGTGTAGTGAGGTCTATCTGAGATGTGTAGGTAGTGTTTGCTAAGGTGTTTAGCAAAGGCATTCTGAAGTTTGAATTAACATTTCTCTGGACTCTCTAAGAAGTACACTTTGGTATGTGTAAAGAGGGTTTTCTTTATTGTTTAGGTGTTGCTCTAAAACATGTTGAGGAAGCATCCCTAAGGTGTTTATGTATGCCACTTTTAAGTGTGTATGAAGGGCTCTTAATTTAAATAGGGAGTGCTTACTTATATGTATAGGGAGGTGTGTTTTAGGTGTGGAAGGCAGGTTCTCTTGATTTTCTTCATTGCATAGGAGGTCTCTCTGAGGTATGTAAGGTGGGCCCATTGTTGATTGTAGGAGAACCCCTTGATGTGTGTGGAAGGGGCCCCTGAAGTGCATTGAAAGGGTTCACAGATGTTCATATGGATGGCGCTCTTTGCTGAGTAGAAAAACCTCAGTAAGTTGTTTACAGACAGTCTTTTGAGGTGAGTATTGAGAGCACTGTGAGATCAGTAGGGAGGAAAACTTATATAAAAGGGAAAGAACTATAAATTTTGTGTTAGAGTTAGGGTGTGGCTTACAGTTTCAGGTCAGGATCCATATCTTGCTCAGTGTCAGGATCAGGGAGAGCCCTCTGTGCTATGTAGGGAAGGTTTGTGTTTATGGTTATGGTTAAGATTAGGGTTATGTTAACGGTCATGGTCGGTATTTTCAGTGTATAAAGAATGACTCAGTGGTGAGTTGAAAGGATTCTTTGAGGTGTGCATTGAAAGCTTTCTAAGGTGAGTATTATAAGTTCACTGTTGTGTTTAAAGAAGGCTTGCCAAAAGGCTTGGGAGTGTTTGGAAAGGAGTTTATTTTGCACCCAATGAGGTATATAGACATGCCTCACTGAGGTGTGTAGAGATAGTTATATGAGGTGTTTAGGGACTGCTCTTGATGTGGGTAAGGAGGGCTACTTTTGATGTGTGTGAGGGTACACTCAGGTGTGTAGGGATTGCCTGCAGATGTTGGTAGTATGTGTCCTCTGAGCTCTGAAAGAGGGCTCTTTGAGGTGTGCAGGAGAGTTCCATGGTGTGTGTCATAGGACAATTTAACATGTGTGGATGTGCCACTGATATGAGTTGGGAGGGCACAAAATAGTGCAGAGGAATAGTGCTTTGTAACATGTAGGAAGGATTCAGTGAGTTGTGTTTGTAGGATCTTTTGAAGGAAGAAGTGAGATCTCTGAGAGATGAGTAGGGAGGACAAATTGATGTAAAAGGGAGAAAAGTATGAGATTAGGAAGGCATTCAATGCAGTATCAAAAGGACTCTCTGTGTTTGTACTTTTATCCTTCTCAAGTGAATAGAGAGGGCTTTTTGGTGAGTAGTGCAGGCTACCTGACATGCACAGGTAGTGTTTTTTTGAAGTTTGAGGTTTGATGAAATGGCATTCTGAGGTTTGTATGGAAACCTCTCTGAGATTTGTAGAGAGGATAGTTTAATAGGGTGTTTAGGGAGTTTCTTTTTTGGTGAGAGGCATGTACTCTCTGAGGGATGTAAATATAAATTTATAAGGTGAGTAAGTTGAGAATTCTGATGTGAATAAGGAGGACAAACTGAGTTTTGAAAGGAGTGTGTAACAGAGTCCTCTGAAATGTAAAAGTAGTGTAGAGAGGCAGTGTATTGTATATGGCAACTGCTCTCCAAGTTCTGTAGGGATAGATAAATGATATGTGTAGTATGGGCTTCTATGGTGTGAATGAATGGCCTTCTGTTGTGTAGCAAGGGTGCTTGATTGAGTGTGGAGAGCTTTCTGAGATGTGGAGGAAGGTGACTGTGAGGTGTGTAGGAAGGGAAGGGCTCTCTGAGGTTTGTAGTGTGGGCACTCTGAGATTTGTTGTGTGGGCTCTCTGAGGTGTGTATAGAAGATGTGCAGAAGCTATCTATGAGGTGTGAAAAATGGCTTTTGCCCATGCAGGAGTGCTATCTCAGTTGTGTATTAAGTGCCTTCTGAAGTAAATACAGAGATCCATCTGATATAAGCAAGGAGAACAACCTGTGATGGAAGGTTTCTTTTAGGATAGTAGTCAGAATCTCTGAGGTGTGTATTAAGGCACTTTGAGGTGAGTAGAGAGAGTTTTTGGTGAATATTCAGGCTTATCTAAGATGTGAGGCTATGGTTTGCTGAAGTATGTAGCACGAGCTTTCTGAGGTTTGAAATACATTTCTCTGGCATTTTTAGGGATTATTCTCTGGGGTGTACAAGAAGGGCTTTCTGAGTTGTTTAGGGTTTGCTTAATGAGGTGTGGAGGGAGTGTCCCTAAGGTGTGTATGGATGGGATTTAGAGATGTGTAGGAAGTGTTCTTAATGTGAGTAGGGAAGAAATTCTTAGATGTATAGTGAGGTATGTTTGAGTGAGGAAAATTGTAGAAACTTTCTCTGAGGTGTGAAAGTGGATTCTTTTCATTGTGTAAGGAAGGCTCTTTGAGGTACTGTGGGAGGGGTCTCTGGGGGTGTAGGAGGGTTTTATGAGGTTCCTGGGAGGACTAATTAATATGAGTGTGAGTGCTCAATTAAGCAAGTAGGGGTATTTTTGGAGTATATGGAAGGCCAATCACAAGGGATTTTGAAGAATGTAGTGAGGGTTTTACGAAGTTAATACAGAGGTTTGCCAGGGTCCAGCCCTACCAGGAGTCCATGGGTTCCACACAGGTAACGGGACAATGGATGGAGAATGAAAGACACAGACTCTAGTTCTGATGCAATCATTCCCACTTTATTCTGGGGAAGGCTGGGTTTATATACATTTTTCTTCAGGCTATAATGGCAGTCTTGTGGTTAATGAAATTGAAGAAGTTTCCAAAGCATAGGCAGAAATTGTTCTTAACAAGGAACCGAAAGATTATGAGAAAGCAGTAACCTTACAGATTATCCTTACCTAAACACAATTATTTTAAGAATATCTAAGTCAATGAGCTAATACAATGTTTATTTCCTTAATATCTAAACTCTATGTGACCTAAGACTATTCTTATTACTCTTGTGGTTAAAGCGATAGACAAGTAATCTCATGTGACCATCTCTACTAGGTCCATCTGGTTAATATCTAAATTGTTGAGTTAAGGGCTACAGGAGGGCAGCAGTTGCAGAGGTTCTCGTGGCCAAGATTTTTTACTGAATAGATTGCCTTGTCTTATGTAGCTCTTTTCCAGAACAGGGCATTGTGCACCAACGTTTATTATAGGGGTGACCTATTCTTTGTAGGAAGAAAGGAATGTTGTGAAACATTATTCTTTTACCTCACCACCACACATAAAAAAATCCATCATTAGAATTTAACCAGCCTGTTGGACACAAAGGCAGATCTATATCTATTTTCTCCAGAGGCTTTCAGGGACTCATTGTACGGTTGCAAAATTATTTTTAACTTTGTTAGTGGTAGAGACACATTTTTTGTCAGATTGTAGGTAATATTTTCTGGAATTTTTGTTGTTTTCCCCTCATCCCCTTAAGCAATCTGTTTCTCAGACTGAAATAAGTAATATATTATCAGAAAAACACAGCAAAAAAAAAAAAAAAAAAAAAAACAAACAAACAAATAAAAACACCATGCTCCAGTGCAAAACATCTGGCAATTCCCTTTAGGATGAGTCTTTGCAAACATCCTCCAGAGGATCTTTGTGAAGCACTGGATGGAATTCCAGATGCCCCTGCAGAGGTTCACTCAGGTGTTTAGAAGGGCTTGAAAAGGAGTATTGTATGTACTTACTTTTTTGTATATGGATATGTCTATTTCAGGTGTGTAGGGACTTCTCTTGAAGTGAGGACATTATTCAATGTGTCATGAGTGCACTCAAATGTGTAGGGAGGCTTCTGTGATGTTTGTATGGAGATGATTCTGACCTGAGAAGGGAGAGTGACTATTAGGTTTAAGGTTAATTTTTGAGGTTAGGCCTTGGATTAGGGTTATATTTAGAGTTAGTATTAGAATTAGGGATTTAGTGTTAGAATTAGAGGGATAAGATTTGGTTCAGAGTTGGTGTTAGGATCCAAATGAATATTTGGATTGTAATGGGAAGGCCTCTGAGGTGTGTTGAAATGGCTCTCTGAATTGTTATAATGGCTCTCTGTGGTGTATTATGAGGGTTCCTTGAAGTGAGTACACAGGCTTTCTGAGGTGATTAGGGAAGGCTTCCAAAAAACCATAGTGAGTACACACTGAGGTCTGTAAGGATGTCTCTCTGAGGTGTGTAGAGACAGTTCTTCAGATGTGTAGTGAGGGTATTCTTTGGTATGTCAGCAAGAAACTAAAATGTGTGTACAGAGGGACCTCTGAAATTTGTAGGGAGTGGCCTCTGAGCTGTGTAGGAAGGGTACTATTATGTTTGTCAGAGTGCTCCTTTACACATGTGGGAGTTCCCAATGAGATGAGTTGAGAGTGTTCACAGAGATGAATCAGGAAGATGCACTGTAAAGTGTATAAAAGGCTCACTGAATTGTGCTTCAAGGGCCATTTGAGGTGAGTAGTCAGGGATTTGTGAGATGAGTAGGGAGAACAAACTGATAAATGAGGAAAGGCACTATTACGTTAGGCGTCGGGTCAGGATTAAGAGTCAGGTTCAGTTTGATGGTCAGTGTCAGTGTCAGGGAGGGCTCCCTGGTTTGTAAGGAGGGCTGATTGTAGGCTTAAATTAGGATTAGTGTCAAGCTCAGGGTCAGGCTCAGTATTTTCAAGTTATAGGAAAGGCCTCTGTGCTGAGACAAAATTGTTCTATGAGATGTATATTGAGGACATTCTGTCATCAGTAGATAGAATCTATAAGGTGTTTTTACTGCACTTGCAAGGAAGTTTAATTAGTAGAACTGACTTGCAAAGGAATCTAATTTGTACAAACTGAGATATGTAAGGACATCCATCTGAGGTGTGTAGGAAATGCATTTGAGGTAAGTAGAATCAATTTTATTTTATGTCTAAGGAGGGTGCTCTGAGCTTATTTGGGAGGTGCTTTAGGTTGGTAGTATGGGACTGTGGAGGGAGGGAACTGTGTCATGTGTAAGAGAGCTCTACAAACCATCTTTGAGCTAATGGTGTGTGGGAGCGTTTCCTGAGGTGAACTTGGAGGGATCACAGAGGTGCATAGGGAAGGTGTTCTGTGAATTGTAGAAAGGGCTTAATGAGTAGTATTTTGTGGGCCTTTTAAGGTAAGGCACGAGAGCTCTGTGACATGAGTAGGGAGAAAACACTGATGTACAAGGGAAGTTTCTATGAGGTTAAGGTTAATGTTAGCATTAGGATTAGCAATGTGTCAAGGTCAGGGTCATGATCACTGTCAATGTCAGCAAGGACTCTCTGTGGTGTGTATGGTCGGCTTAGTGATACAGTTAGAGTTAGGGTTGGGTTCAGGGTTGGGGTCAGGGTTGGGGTCAGTATTTTGAATACCCAGGGAAGGCCTCTGTTGTGAATTGAAAGGACTCCCTTAGGCATGTATTGAGGACTTTCTGAGGTGAGTAGATGGGCTTTCTGAGGAACTTAGAGAGTACTTGAAATGAAGTGTAGTTAGTAAAGAGGTTGTTTAAAGGAATCTAATTTGTACTTGCTGTGGTGTGTAGGGAAGTCTCTCTGAGGTGTTTGGAGACTGCTGTTGAGGTAATTAGGAAGTTTTTTTTTATGTGAATGAAGGTTACTTTGAGGTGTGTAGAGGGAACACTGAGGTTGGTAGCTTGCAGTCTCTTATCTGTTTAGGGGAACTTCTATAAGGTCCATAGAAGAGATCTTTGGGGTGTGTCAGAGGTCTCTATGATGTTTGTGGTTATTCCTTCTGAGATGAGTTGGGAGGGGTCACTCAGCTGTATAAAGAATGTGTACTGAGATGAATAGACAGGTCTGTTTGTTGTTTCTGCAGGACCTATTTAGCTGAGTAGTGAGAGCTCTGTAAGAAAAATTGGGAGGAAAAACTGCTGTAGAAGGGAGGACTTTGTGAAGTGTGAGGGGGGCCTATGTCACATGTAGGTCAGATGAGATGTATATGGAAGACACTCTGAGCTTTGTACTGTAGGTTCTGTGTGGTGTATAGTGAGGGCTCATTTAAATGCATAAAGATGGCATTCTGATGTGTGTATGAGGGCTCTCACAGGTGTGTATGGAGCTTTCTATTAGATATGCCAAGGGATCTATGGGGGTGTAAGTGGGCCTTACTACTGAGTACAGAAGTTAACACAGTTGTGGAGGGAGGACCCCCTGAAGTGAATAATGTGATCTCTCAGATATGTGTAGGAAGAACATACTGTGTTTTGATGGGAGGGATTTTGAGGAAAGTATAAGAAATATCTGAAGTGTTTATGAGGGCTTTCAATGGAGAATGATGGGGGCCCTCTTAGGTGTGTATATGCAGCACCCAGAGATGTGTAGGCAGTTTTGGATAGAAGTGTGATCTATCTGTGTTGTGTTTGTAGCACTGGTTGAGGTGTGTATCGTGGGCATTCTGAGGTTTCAATTAACATCTCTCTGGTGTTTATAGGGAGTGATTGCTGGGATTTATATGGAGGGCTGAGTTGTTTGGGTGTTGCAAAATAAAGTGTGGAGGACACATCCATAAGCTGTGTATGGATGGCGCTTTGAATTGTGTAGGATGAGCTCTTGATGTGAGTATGGTGGGATTAGTTAGATGTGTAGGGAATTTTATTTGTGGTGTGTAGGCAATGTTCTCTGGGGTGTTAAAACAGGTTTTCTTTGTGTAGGGAAGTCTCTCTGATGTATGTACAGAGGGCCTTCTGAAAGGTGTAGGGGGGATTTATAATGTTTCTCAGTGGACTTCTTTCTATGAGATGGAGGACTCACATAACTGAATAAGTAGGGCTTTTGCAGTATATAGGAAAGAACTCCAAATTGAGTGGAAAGAGCTCTCGGAGATGTGTAGTGAGGCCTCTCTGAGGTTAGTAGAAATTCTCTCTAAGGTGTTTAAAGAGCACCACATAGAAGTATAGTTATTAAAAACGTCTTGTATAGGAATATAATTTGTACTCAGTTAGGTATACATGGATGTCTGCCTGAGGTTTTCTACACAAGTAGGTACTACTCTTGATATAAGGATGGTTTCCATTGATGTTTATGGAGCATACTATGATATATGTAGAGTGGGGTCTCTAAGATTGGTTGTGTGCAGCTGCTGAGCTGTGTAAAGTGGTGTGTATAAATTGTTTAAGAGGGTATATGATGCTTGTCCTAGGGCTCTGTTTTGTGTGTGAGAGTGCCTCCTAAAGTGAGTTGGGAAGGCTCACAGAGTTGCACAGGGTGTGTGCACTGCAAATTGTAGAAAGAACTCAGTGAGCTGTGTTTGAAGGGCCATTTGAGGTGAGTAGTAAGAGTTTGGAGAGATGAGTACAGAGAAAAAACTGGTGTAGAAGAAAGAGCACTATGAGGTTAGGGTTAGATTAGGCCTAGGGTTAGGGTTTAGTGTCAGGGTCAAGTCATGATCAGTTTCAGGGTCAGAGAGGACTCTGTGGCATGTAAAGAGGACTTAGGTTTATGGTGAGGGTTAGGGTTAGGTTCAGAGTAAGAATCAGTATTTACAGTGTATAGGGAAGACCCTGGTGGAGAGTCAAATTGTTCTTTGAGGTGTGTATATTGAGGCCTCTGTGAGGTGAGTATGTAGGCTCCTTGAGGTGTTTATAGAGGGTTTGCAAAGAAGCATTGTTTGTTCTTGCAAATAAGTATGGTTTTACTCACTGAGTTATGTATGGACTTCTCTGTTGTGTGTAGGAACTGCTCTAGATTTGAGTATGGAGGGTACACTTTGTTGTGTATGAAGGTTAAACTGAGGTGTGTAGAGAATTCTCTGAAGTTGGTAGCATGTGGCCTCTGAACTGTGTTTTGTGGACTTTATGAGGTGTGCAGGATTGTTCTATGATGTGTATTAGAGAGCTACAAGAAGTGTGTGTGAGGGTCCTTTCAGTTGAGTTGGGAGGGCTCACTCAGGTGTATAGATAGGGTGCACTGAGATAAGTAGAAAGGGATTCAGTTACGTTTGTTTGTAGGGTTTTTTGATGTAAGCAGTGAGAACTCTGTTAGATGAGTAAAGAGGATGAATTGATGAAGAAGGGAGTGTCCCATGAAGTGTGGAATGGGGATCTATATGGACTGAAGTTAGGAATCATGGAGATGAATAGGCTGAACTCTGAGCTTTGCCATGCAGGATAACTGAGTTGTGTAGTGAGGGATAATTGAAATTCAGAGGGATAGCACTCTGAGGTGTGTTTGGAGGTCTCTCAGAATTGTGTAGGGAAGTCTATATTAGGTGGGCAGAAGGATCTATTAGGGGTGTAGGAGGCCTCTTTGACATAGTAGAAATGCGATCTCAGTTATGTAGGGAGGGACTTCTACAATGAATAGTGAGAGCTCTGATGAGAGTAACAAGAATAAACTCAGGTGTGGTGAGAGGAATATTTGAGAATAGAAGAGAGAAACTGTGAGGTGTTTTGGTAGGAAACTCAGAAGAGTATCAATGGGGTTCTTTTAGGTTTGTAGTTTTGACTCTAGGAGGTAAATATGGAGGACTTTTTGGTAAGTTTGAGGGCTACAAGAGATGTGAAGGTAGGGTTTTTAAAGTTTTGTTGAAAGGGCATTCTGAGGTTTGCATGGGAGCCTCTCTGAGATTTGTAGGGAGGACTGTTGAATTAGTTTATAAGGTGGGTGCTCATTGGTAAAAATTAAGAATGAACTGAAGTGTGTATTTGTGGATATCTATGGGGGTAAGGACAGATTTCTGAGATAAATGAGGTCACCTGAAGTTCAAACGGCGGACTCTATGAGGTGTGTAAAGGGGTTATCTGAATAGTGAAATTATGGCATTCTGAGGTGTGTAGAGGCATGGTGTGTGGTGTGTAGCAATGGTTCTCTGGTCCCAACAATAATACAGTGATTGGTAAAAAATGTGTGTATGAAATATGTCTAAGGTGTGTATGGATATCCCTCTGAATTCTGTAGAAAGGGCACTTGATATGAGTAGGTAGGGCTGTGAGCTATGTGGAGAGGTGACTGCTATGTGTGTAGGAAGTGTTCACTGAAGTGTGAAGGGAAGGTTCTCTGAGATTTGTACTGCAGATGATTTGAGGTGTGTAGGGAGACCACTATGAAGTGGACAAGAGGAATCTATGAGGGGTGTATAAGCACTTTTGTCTACATAGGCGTGCTCTCTTTTGTGTAGTTAGGGCCCTCAGAAATGAATAATAAAATCTATCTGATATGACTAGGTAGAACACAATGAGATGCAATGGGAATATTCTTTGAGTATAATAGGGGGAATCCCTACATTGTTTAGGAAGGCCATTCAACAGTGTATCCAGAGTCTTCTCTGAGGTGTGTCAGGCCAAACTTCAGAGGTGAGTAGAGAGGGAATTTTGGTGAGTAGTAAGTTATATCCGAGTTGAGTAGTAGGGTTTGTTGTTCTTTGTAGCATGGGAATTCTGAGGTTTGAATTAACATCCCACTGGAATTTATAGGGAGTACTCTCTGTGGTGTATAGTAAAGGCTTTCTGAATTGTATAAGTGTTGTTCAACAAAGTGTGGAGGAAGGGTCCCTATGGGATATATAAATGAAAATTTGAGGTGTGTAGAAAAAGCTCTTGGTATTAGTAGGGGTTCATTATTTAGACGTGTAGTGAAGTGAGTTTGAGATGTGAAGGAAAGATTCTCTGTGGTGTTATGTGGGTTCTCAATTTTATGTATGGTGGGCTCTCTGACATGTAGAGAGGGCCCTCTGATGAGTATAGGAGGGCTTCATGAGATTTGTAGGAAGGTTTATTGATGAGAGTGTAAGTGTTCACTTAAAAGAATAAAAGGGCTATTTGCAGTGTATAGGAAATGTCTCTGGGGTGAGTCAAATGTTTTCTCTGAGGTGTATATTGCAGGCTCTCTGAGGTAAGTAGAAAGGCTCTCTAAGGTGTTTAGAGAAGACTTGCTAAGAAGTATAGTTACTAGGGCTTGTGAAGTACTAGTTTGTACTCACTCAAATATGTAGTTATGTCTCTCTGAGGAATGGAGGGAATGATGTAAGGTGGCACTCTTTTAAAGGATAGTATCACAGCTTGATCAACATCAAATTCAATGAGTCACAAATATGAGACACAAATATAATCACACAGAGACAAAAACTTCTGAGTGTCTGGTGCTATCTAAATGGGAATCTGAGTGGAGGGCTAGACTCTACTCACTTCCAATGGCCTGTCCCATTTCACTTCTGGTCTTCTTGGGAAATATCACCAGAGTTGTTGGTTCCAACATTGATACAGTGCTTCCAATCTTGAGGAAGGCCCCACCTAGGGACTTTTCTGAGAAAGATTCATCCAAAGATAAGTAGACAACTCATTTCTCTGAACTTGCTGTCTCAACACAAGCAAGCAGGATGGGAGAGTACCTAGAACATCGGTGCCTAGCTACTAGGGTTCCAAGTTCTGTGTGTTCTACTGCCAAGGAAGTGAGGTCACTTCCTTGGGGACTCCATATCCAAAACTCTTTCTCACACAAGATGGTTCTAATTGCCCACTGAGATGCAGGTTTTTCCCATCTTCCTTGACATATACTCAAGTGGATGTGGTTACACCAACACACCCTGGATATGGTCCCCAGACAGTCCCAGGTGTACCAACTCACCCGGTTTGGAGAGACAGTTTGAATCAGACCCATTTTCTCCTTCTGGCCATGTGGGTGGTCCTGAAGAAGTCATTATGCCTTACAGGGCCTGAATAATTTTGCCATTTTTTCCCCTGGGATTATTCCAGTATATGCTTCTGAAATTGTCATCAGGTGTATAAGGTCATTTATATACATATAGTTTGGGAACCCTAAAGTTTGAGTCATATGTCTGTAATGCACCAACATAGAGAAAACACAACACAGAAATGAGAGGGACAAGGGATGACATACAACTCTACCATGATGTGACTCCAACAGTGAAACAGGGAAAATCAAGTTCTACCTTGTCTCTGTTTCCACTCTGCCCCACTGGAAGTTTGTCATGACTGATTTTCAGAGATAGGCTCCCTGTGCTATAGACCTTCCAATGCTTCCTGTGAAATTTAAAATTGCTTCAATATTTCTTCTCATTGTATGATGTGGGTACACTTCAAGGGATCACTGGTGTCAGAGAAATCTATTGTCCAAAACCTGAAGCTTTCCTATCTAAGTGAATCCAAATCAGCATCTGGTCTCAAAGAAAACTAAATCAGTAAGAACCGTGGTATTTCACTTCCAAGATGTAGTCATCAGAAGTCTCATCTCCTTGTCTCCTTAGTCCTGTAGCATTGGTACTACTGTAATTCCATAATTTTTTTTGGATTATTGTGTGTGGCAACATGCAAAGCTCCAGGGACCCCATTAAATAGCAAGGAACTGGAATTTCTATTTTTGTTTCTAAATGCCTCACATAGATGAAAATATTTTGGTTATAAAATTCATGAATGGAATTTTTATCAAGATGAAATGATGCTCTTAAATTGCCAAAACATTGTTCAATACCATGGTCATAACCATGGGAGTGGAATTCTCTTTCTCTATTTCTTTAGGGAATGTCTGCATTGCTTCTTTCAAGGTCACAGAAGGTCACTCCTTTTTGTGTGTGTTGTTGAACAGTTTCTTTCTATTCTTCTAATGTAAAATTTGGAAAGAAGACCCCAGTAAAATAAAAAAAATAACCAACTCAGGAGTCAATATTTATTCAATAGCTAAGCTTACTAGAGTAGAGAGAAGGACTGACAATTCAGTTTTGAAAAATGGAAAATGACTATGTAACCACTCTCTTCAGAGGATAGTGATAATCTAATTCAGGGTAACTGAGTGCCCTGTGACCACTTTTGAATGAAAACAAGAAGCTGATCTCCTTCTCTTATATTAAGAAACATCAAAAATTAACAAACCATCTCAAAGGATTAGAACCATCTTGCTTGTGCACACAGAACTAATTGACTTCTCATTACCTTCCCACAAAAGTGAGAGTCTGATGAGAGACCACTGGCTTGAAATTACATGAATATCAATACTCATATGCTCAATCATCCCTGTTGGAGGGCTCCCAGGATAGGGCATTGCTGAATGCTTCTGTGTTCCTTGAAATTTACTGGGGAACAACAAGTGGGGAGGGTCCCGACAAAGAAGACCTGCAACTCTGAATCATACTGAAATTGGTAAGCCCTGAGGCACCAGTGAATTTGAAAAAAGGTAATAGCCCCTGTCTTTTAAGCTGGAAAAAATCAAAGTCATGGGAAATTCTCCCCTCTTATCTCCTGCTCCTGCAGGTATTCATCTTATGACATTATGGCATTATGTGAGAACATTCCCTATCCACTAAGTTTCTTCAGGAAGGAGAAAAATCCCTGTACGAGCTTTGGCAAGCCTCATGGGACCATGAAATGAGAAGAAGTTCAGTCAGTTTCCAAATCACTGTAAAAAGCCTTTAGGCTAACAAGGCCAACTAGTGATAATTTCTTTTCCTTGACCACTCTTGGAAAATGCCTAAAAATTAATCTGCTGGGATTGTTACTTAATTCTCCAAAATAGGAGAAAAAAGAAATCACAGAAAAGGGGTGATAAATCCTGGGTTCCAGGGGGTTTGATTCCACTGGAACCAGATTCACTGTCTTAACAAAGAAGTCCCATGAACAAGTAAGTCAATAAAGCCTACCTGAGTGTTAGTCCCTTGCCTCTAATACATCTTTCTACCAATATCCTCAACATGGTTTTGTATCCAGTTGTCCCAGTCTTGACTTTCACACTCTGAAGCACAGCATCACCAGATCCAAGCACTGAAGCACCAAGCTCTGAAGGCTATACTATTCCCTTTCTAAGAAGAGTATCCAAGACAAAGGTGTAGTTTGCCAAACTCTCAATAGAAAAATCACAAAATCATGCATTCTTTTAAAATCATGATTTTTTCTGACAGCTAGACTTACATAGACAAAATTAAAATTTAAAAGTGATATATTATGACCAGAATTTCCCTACTGAATTCCTAATTAGGCAAATACAGTGACCAAAGGGACTGTGTGAAGCCCAGAACAATCAATGTCATTGTGAGATTGAGACACCCTGAAACACAGCCCACAGACTTTGCCCTCTTGTCTTGTGTTAGCAAGGAACAGCAATGCAGTGCAGACTACATATGTCCTTCTTCATATCCTCACACCTGCACCTGTGTACTCAGGGTATGGTGATCCTAAGAAAGACACCATGGAACTTAGGGGCCACCTGGTTTGTCTCAGGTGCAAGAGTGCAACTCAGATCTGAAGGGTCAAATCCCAGGTGGCATGGAACCCTGTGTATAAATGAGGGATGTTTCATTGCAGTTGCATTATTGGTGACATGTTCCTCCCACAGATGTGGGACAAAGATGAAGCTTTTTATGTGGCTTGATCAGCTGCTTTCTGAACTCTTACAGTTACTGGGCATGGTTTGTTTCTAATGGAGCCTGTTGTGAACTTGCAACATGGTTCCAGTTAGTGCTCTGTCTTACCTCTCTGCTCACTGCCAGTGAAGCTCAGAAACAGCAGCCCTAGTCATGAGAATTCTACAATAGTATGAATTCTATAATAGGATGACAATCCACAGGACAACTATTATAACACTTTTGGATGGTGTAGTATTGGTGTTACTATTAATAACTAAGGACAGATATTGCATTATTTTGAGGTGTTTTATTATGATATTATTTTTGAATAATAGAGTACATAAATCTATTATATTTGTTATGAATGTTATTGCTCAACTCTTCTATTAATATCTAAGGTCTATAGAAGCTATTTTGTTAATATTATATGCTATACTATGGATAATGTAATAGTATTAAAATCTTAGAGCCATTATTATATTAGTTGTACTCCCTATAGTGTGATAATTCATCAATTTTAAAAGGCAGCTATTATATCAGTTTGATATGTCAAAATATGGATATCATAATAGTATTAAAAGTCAGAAATAAACCTTTAGGTAATTTTTAGAAACTCAAGTATGCATATCATCTTAGTACCAAAATCAACATTATAGTTAATACATTAATTTTAATGATAACTCATAAAAATTATTTAATACCAAAAATGCAGATATTTTATTAGCATAAGATCGTATAATATAAATATGCCAATGTTAAATGCTACAGAACACCTGTTTACTAGTTTTAGATGTTAAATAAAGGATACTAAATAAGTATTAAAATCCAGAAGTCAGTTATTATATTGGTTTCAGGGTTTATGGAAAAGATGGCTTATAGTAATATTAAAGGCTACAGGACATATATTTCATTGGTTTTGGGTGATAATATGAATGTCATTTATTATTTCAGGGTAGAAGGGAGCTAGTATATTCATTTTAGGTGCTGGCTATGAATAATTCATTAGATTTAGAGGCCACAGCACAGCTTCTATATTTGTATTTGATTCTCTATTTTGGATACTGTATTAGTATTTGAGTACTCTGAATGACTCGGATATCCATTTCTAATGTTGTAATATCAGATAAATTATATTAACATTAAAGGAAAGAACAATTTCTTGTATAGTTTTCCATGCTATTGTATGCATATACTGTTAAAAAAAGGACATGGAATAGCTATAATAGGAATATTGTGTTATTATAATTCATCAGAGGAGATATTATATGTGTTTTAGATGGTCACTATGGATATTGTAATCATCTTTAAGGTCCCAGGGAATCTCCTATATTATTTTAATGGGGACTAGTAAGAATAATTCTTTAGCATTAAAGGCCACATGGCAGCTATTAGTTTTAGAGGGTACAACAAATTTATCACATTCATAATAAGGGTACCAAGCCAGGCAGCTATTCTTTTAGTTTTAGATTTTATAGAATGAAAAGCATGTTAGTATGTACAACCAGAGGCTAGTGATTACAGCAGTTTTAATGCTATAGTATGAATATATTATAAGTATAGAAAGAACAAGGGACAGTTTGAAAAATAACAGAATTCTTTTTTAAATTCTCAATTTTATTTATTTATTTTTTATGTGTTGCTCAGGATTGAACCCAGTGCCTCACTTGTGCTAGGCAAGTGCTCTAACAGTAAACCACAAACACAGCACCAAAGGACAGTTTTTATGTGAGTTTAAGAGGCAACATATTCCATATTCCATAATTTTGAAAGGAGTTGGGGAAAATATTAATTATGGATGTAAAATGATTGATAATATGTTGGCATTAAAAAATCAAAGGACAACTAGTATATTAATAATAAATTCTAATGTATGAATATTATGTTAATTCTAAAGTTAATACACAGTGTATACTAAGGATATTATGTGAGTGTCAGCTGTCACATTAAGGATATTAGTGTCTTCAATCACAGTGAGTGTATTATGTGAGTGTCAGGTTTCACAGTGAGGATATTATGTTAGTGTCAGAAGTCAAGTGTAAACATTATATGAGTGTCAGAGGCCAGAGTGAGGGTATTTATGTGAGTTTCTCATGTTAGAGTTATGATATTATGTGAATGCAAGTGGTAAAATGAGGTTGGTATTAGATTTTGTTTTGGTGAATATTCATGTTGGAAAAGAATGATACTCATAATGATCTCAATCACATAAAATGTGATGTATGTATACTCATGACCTGGAAGGCATGTCCAAGTAAGCTGCATGCAAATTAATAACTTTGTTCTTTGCTTGTATTTTTATTTTTCTGCAATTTACATGTTAACCTTTAAAAAAATAAAAGGTATTTTTAAAAAAGTGGTCAAGTAAGGATATATATGAATGTGAGAGTCCACAGGGCAAATACTTTGTGAGTATTTTAGGCCACAGTGAAGATATTATGTGAGTGTTAGAGGTCAAGGGAGAATATTATGTAAAAGAGACCAGAATGAGGATAAGTATTTGTCATAGATCACATAAGGATATTCTGTGTCATTGGCTATAGTGAGGTAATTACCAGAGTGTCAGAGATATTGTGAAGTTATTATGTGAGTGTTGGTAGGCAGATTAAAGATATTATGTGAATGTGAGCTGCCAGAGTGAAGACATTATGTGTCAGAGGCCAAAATGAGGGTAATATCTGGATTTCAGTGGCTATAGTGAGGACAGTTTGTCGAGGATAGTTGTCAGAGTGAGAATATTATGTGAGAACCTGAGGCCATAGTAAGGATATTATATGAATGTCAGAGGCCAGCTAAGGACTTTATTTGGGTGTCAGATTTTATAGTGAGGGTTTATTGTGAGTTTAAGAAGCCACATGGAGGATATTTTATGTGTGTCAGAGACCAGATGAAAAGTATTATGTAAGAGTCAGAGGTTAGAGTATGGACATTATGTGCATGTAATTATTCATAATAATTTATGTAAATGTCAGAGTCAAAAGTGAGGATACTATGTGAGTGTGAAAGGCCACATGTTATTATGTGAGTTTCAGAGGTCACAGTGAAGTTATTATGTGAAAGTCAGAGGCCACATTGAGGATTATATGTGAGTGTCAGAGGCCACAATAAGGGTTTTATGTTAATATCTAGGTAACAGTGAGGGAAGTTTTTGAGTCAGACCAAGGGAAGATATTATGTGATTGTCATGGCAAAAGTGAGTGTATTATATGAGTGTCAGAGGACACAGGATATTATGTGAGAGTCAAAGAACATAGTGAGTATATTGTGTGTCAGAAGACACAGTGAGAATTTTATATAAATGTTTGAGGCCACACTGATGACATTATATCAGTGTTAGATGCCAGACTATGTTTATTGAATGTCAGAGACCTCAGGGAAGATACTCAATGAGTTTCAGTGGTCACAGTGGTCACATTGAGAATATTATGTGTCAGTGGTAAGAGTGATGATATTACGTGAGTGTCAGAGGCAACAGTGAAGGAATTATGTGAATCTTATTGATCACAGTGAGGGTAATATATTAATACAAGAGGCCACATTGAGGATATTATGTGAATGTCAGAGGCCTCTGTAATGGTATTTTGTGGTTTAGAGGCCAGAGTGAGGGTATTAAGCAAATTTCAGAGGTATAATTGTGTATATTATGTGAGTGCCAGAGGCCACAGTGATGGTATTATATGAGTGTCAAAACCAAATGAGGATGTTATGTGAGTGCAGCTGTCTCAGAAAGGATATTGTATGAGTGTCAGAGGCTACAGATGGGATATACTGTCAATCACAGGGACAACTCTGTGGAAATTTTGTGGGTATCAGTGGCCACAATGAGGATATTTTGTCATATCATGGGCCAGCATGAGGATATTATGAGTGTCCCAAGTCACAGTACTGTCTTGGACCTTACTGATTGTATTATGTGAATGTCAGATGTGACAGTTGTATTATGTGAGTGTATAAGGCCAAATTGTGGTATTTGGTGAGTATTAGAGGTCACATTGAGGGTATTATATGAGTATCAAGGTAATATTGATGGTATTTTGTGAGTGTCAGATGCCAAGTGAGGATATTATGTGAATATCAGGGGCAAAAGTGAGTATATTAAGTGAATTGCAGAGGTCACAGTTAGATTATTATGTGAGTGTCAGAGGCCAGATTGAATTTATTATATGAATATCAGAGACCACATGTGGATATTAACTGAGTGTCAGAGGCTACATTGTAAGCATGATGTGAGGGTCTCAGGTCACAAAAAGGTATTTTGTGCATGAAAAGTCACATTGAATGTAATATGTGACTATAGGAGGCCAATCTGTGGGTATTATGTGAGTATCACAGGTTAGAATGAGGACACTATGTCAGTATCAGAGACAAAAATGATGACATTATGAGTAAAAGAATTCACAGAGAGGATATTATATCAGTTTCAGACATCACAATGAGGGTATTATGTCAATGTCAGAGGCCAAAGTAAGAATATTTTATGTGTGTCAGAGGACCCAGTGAAAATATTTATGTGACTTTCAGAGAACACAGTACGATATTATGTGAGTGACAGAGACCAGAGTGGTAGTACTGTGTCTGAGGTCAAAATATCTGTATTATGTGATTTTCAGAGACCAAAATTGGGGATTTCATGTGAGTGTCAGAGGGTACAGTGATGGTATTATGTGATTGCCAGTGGTCACAGTATAGTTATTAAGTGTCAGAGGTAGCATTAATGATATTATGTGTCAGAGGCCAATTAAGGATATAATGTCTGTGTCAGAGGTCAAATTGAGTACATAATATGAGTGTTTGAGATCACAGTGAGATTATTATTTGAGTGTCAAAGTGAGAATGTTACATTAGTGTCAGAGGTCAATTGAGGATATTTTGTGAATGTCATAATCCAAAGTGAGGGTATTACATAACCAACAGGTCCCAGTTAGGTTACATTGTTATTATAAGATGTCACAGGGAGGACATTATGTGTCAGAAGTCATGTGAGGATATTATGTGACTATCAGACTCACAGTGAGGATACCATGTGAGTGTCACATAACAAGTTAGAAAATTAGGTGAGTATGAGAGGCACCAGTAAAGATAAATTAAAGTGTCCAAAGTCATTTCAGAAAATAATGTGAGTGTCAAAGATCACAGTGAGGACATGATGTGAGTATGAGTGTCCACAGAGGTATTATTAGAGTTTCTAAAAAATATCAATGAGAATATTATTTGAGTGTCAAAGGGCTCAGAATGGGAATTATGTGAGAGTCAAAGTACACATTGAGGATATTCTGTGAGTGACTCAGGCCATGTAATTTTATTATGTGTGTGAGAGAGGTCACACTGAGGTTATTATGTGAGTAACAGAGGTCACACTGAGGATAATATTTCAGAGTTAGAGGTCAAAGGAGGGTATTATTTGTCCATCAGAGACCACAGTGTGCATATTTTATGAGTGTCATGGACCACATTGAGGGTAATAAGTAAGTGTTAGAGGTCACAGTGAGGGTAATCTGAGTGTGAGATATTAAATGAGGGTATCATATCAGCGATAGAGGTCAATGGAGGACATTTGTGTCAGAGGTCAGAGTGAGGTTTAATGTGTCAAATGTCATATTGAGGGTATGACATTAGTGTCAAAGGTCAAGTGAGAATATTTTTGAATGTCACAAGTGACAATGAGCTTATTTTGTGAGTGTGAGATATCAGAATGAGGATATTGTTGAGTGTCAGAAGTCAAGTCAGGCTATTTTGTGACTATCAGAGTCACAGTGAAGATATTGTTTGAGTGTCACATGCCATAGGGAGGTAAAGTGAGCATCATAGGAAGCAATAATTATATTATGTCAGTGTCAGTGGTCACAGTGAGGTTGTTATGTCACTCTTAGTGTTTTATGTGAGTTTCAGAAGCCACTATGAGGAGATATGAGTATCAGAGAAAAAAGTGAGGTTATTATGTAAGTTTCAGAGGCCACAGTAAAAGTATCATGATTGTACCTGAAGTCACACTGATGGTATTTTTTGAGGTGACATATGTCACAAGAAGGATATGTTTTCATTGTTAGAAGTCACTATGGGGATATAATGTGAGTGTAAGAGGCCAATTTGGTTGCATAATATGACCATCAGAGGTCACCCTGTTGGTATTTGGTGAGCATAATTGCTAAAACGGAGGTAACTACCTGAATGTCAGAGGTCACCGTGAGGTATTATGTGAATGACAGGGCAAATTGAGGATAATATTTGAGTGTCAAGAAACAAAGTGAAGGTGTTGTGTCAGAGGGCATTTTGAGGGAATCATGTAAGAGTCAGAAGTCACAGAAAGGATATTATATCTGAATCAGAGGTAACAGTGAGGTTATTATATGAGTCTCAGAGGTCACAATGAGAGTATTATAAGTGTCACAGGTCCCAGATAGGTTATTATATCTGAGGTTATGTGGTGTGAAGCCATAGTGATATTATATCAGCATCAGAGGTCACAATGAGGTTATAATGTGAGAATTGTAAGTCAAGATGAGGGTATAATGTAAGCATCACAGGCCACAGTGAGTGTATCATGTGTCAGTGGTCACACTTATGATAAAATCTAAGGTCACACAGGGTATTAAGTCAGTGTCAAAGGTCTCTGTAAGGGTATCATTTGATATGTGAGTTTACAGTGGGGGTAATATATGAGTAGCAAAGTCACACAGAGTGTTTTGTGACACAGGGAAATTGAGGATATTATATGTCAGAGGATATGATGAGAAAATATTTTCAACATCAGGCACCATACTGTGAGTATTTTATGACACTAACAGGTTATGGTGAGGGTATTTTGTTAGTCACAGGCCAAGTGAGAACATTGTGTGAATGTCAGTGGTCACATGGATGTTATGATATAAACATCAGAGATGAAGTGAGGATATAATGTGTGTCACAGGCAACAGTGCAGGTGTATCAGAGGAGAGGCCAAATTGAGAATAGTATTTGACTGTCAGAGGTCATATTCATATTATTAAATGAATGTAAGAGGACAAAATAGAATATTATGTCAGTGTTATAGGACACAGTGAGGATAGTAAATGAATGCTCACTCTCACAGTGAGTACATTGTTAATTTAAGAGGCCATGCTAAAATATTATGTAGTGTCAGAGCCCAGTGAGATATTGTAATAGTGTCAGGGGCCACTATTATGCTATCATGTGAGTGAGGGATACCAGATACCAGAGTGAGGGATTTATGTGAGTGTCAGAAGCCACAGTGAGGGTTTCATTGCAGTGTCAGATGCCCCAGGTAGAATATGTGTCAGGGGGTGCTGTAGATGTATTATGTCCATGTCTGAGGTCACTCTGAGATAAATGTATGAGCATGAGAAGCCACAGTGAGGATATTATGTCAATTAGAGGACACATTGTGGGTATCAGGTTTGTGTCTCAGGTCCCACTAAAGAAATAATATGAGTGAGACATGTCACTGTGATGGTATTATGTCAGTGTCAAAGGTCAGAATGGGGGTGTTATGTGAATGTCAGAGAACACAGTAGTGTATTATGTGAGAGTCAGCAACCAAGTGAAGATATTATGTGAATGGCATAGGATAAAATGAGGGTATTATGTGAGTGTCAGTGGCCACAGGACTACTATATGTCTGAGATCATACTGACTTTCCTGTGTTGATGTCAGAGGCCACAGTGAGGATATTTTGTGGGAGACAGAGGCCATGTGAAAATAATATGTGAGTGCCAGAGGTCATAGTGAGAATTTTTTGTGTGATCAGTGTCCACAGTAAGGGTATTATGTGAGTGATACAAGAACTTTAAAGATATGTCAGTATCAGAGGACAAGTGAGAATATTATGTGAATGTCAGAGACCACATGAAGGTATTATGGGAGTGTTTGAGTCACAGTGAGTAAATTATATAATGTCAGAGGTCTGGTGAAAATTTTGTGAGACTGCAAATTGAGGATATTTTGTAATTGTCAGAGGGCAGAATGAAGGCATTATGTGATGGACAATAGGCACAGTGAAGGCATTAGGTGAGTGTCAGAAGCCCCAATGAGAATATTCTGAGTGTCAGAGGGCATATTTTTGGTATTATGTGTCAGACAGCATATGCAGGTGCTATATTAGTATCTGAGGTTACACTGAGGGCATTATTTGAGTGTAAGAAATCACAGTGAGTGCATTTTTTTTCAATCAGAGGTCACATTAGGGTATTTTATCAGTGACAATGGTTATACTTAGGGTATTATTTGAGTGCTGAAGGTCACACTAAGGGTATTATGTGAGTGGGGTCATACTGAGGTAATTATGTGTCAGAGGTCACAGAGTATAATATGTGAGAATCAGATGTCACAGTGAGAATATTATGTCAGTGTCAGAGGCCAAGTTGCTGAGGGGGTTCAGGCAGCAGGGAGAGACAGGATATTTTGTGTTTTATAGATCACTTTGATGCTTTTATATCAGAAGTTCCAGTATGGTAATATGTGTGTATCAAGGATAACAGTGAGCAAATTGTATGAGTGTCAGTGTTCACAGTGATTGTATTATGTGAGTATAAAATTCAGAATGATATGTCAGTTTCAGATAGCAAGTGAGGATATTACATCAGTGTCAGAGGCCACATTTAAGGTATTTTGTAAGATTCAAAGACCTCATTGAGTATAACATGTGTGTAGGAAGTCACAATTTTGGTATTATGTGAGTGTCTGAGGTCACAACAGAGATATAAGGTATCAGTGGTAACAATGAAGGTATTATGTGTCAGAGCCTGATTGAGGACATTCTGTGTGAGAAGCCACAGCATGGTATTATATGAGTGTTTGATGTCACACTGAGTGTATTATGTGAGGAACTCATGTGACAGTGAGTGTAATATGTGAAAGACATTTTGTAAATGAGAAGATATTTTTTAAATGTCAGAGGCCATAGTTAGGAAAAAAATTCAATCTCAGGGCTATTCTGAATAAATGTATAAATATATGTGAACATTGTAAGTATATTTGAGAGCATCAGTTGCCATAGTGAGTATATTTTGTCATTCACAGGGGCCATAATATTATGTGACTGTCAATGTCATGGTGATGATATTGTATGAATGTTAACATCAGAGTGAGGATATTTTGTGAGAGTTAGAAGCCAAGTGAGGATATTATGTGAATGTCAAAAGCCACAATAGGGTATTATGTGAATGTCAGATGTCACATTGAGGATAATATGTTGAAGTGAGAGGCCCCAGTGAGGGCATTAGTTGAGTTTCAGAATTCAGTGAAAATGCTCTGTGTGATAGGCCTTGGTGAGGGTATTATGTGAGTGGCAGAGGCCCAAGTAAGGATATTATGTGAATGTCAGAAGCGAGAGTAGTGTAGCATATTATTGTAGCAGGCCACAGTGAAGATATTATGTGAGTGTAAGAGAATATAATGAGGGCATTATGTGAGTGAACCAGGTCAGGTCAGGATATTATGTTACTGTCAGAGGACACATTGCTCCATTTTTGAAATTAAAAAACTGTTCATCTTGAAAGATTGACTAGGAAGTTTAAGGCACATACGCAGGATTGCATGGATGATCAGTACACAGCTGTCATGCCCATGAGGATGAGAAAAATGGATGTGGGGTTAGAAAAAGGAATAGAGACAAGAAATACAACAGAAAATGCAACATGTTGGGACCAGAAGTGCCAAATTCTCCCATGATGTGTAAGCTAATGGTCGCCAGGCCTGGTCCTAAGGTCTTGATATGAGGAATGGGCCACTTCCCTAACTAAGACCATTACTGAAAGACCATTTCCCTTGCTAATCCAAACTTAGACTGGTAACAGGCATGCTCAAATTCTTCCCAGCCATGGCGTGCAATGTCCCTCTGAGAGTCACAACTTGAGGTCAGTACATTCTTGGCTAATTGAAGTTTAATTTTGCAGCCATTCCTTCTGGGCATATTGGGCTAGGTGCTGAGTTGAAGGCTGTCACAGACTCTTGGGCATGTCTGACATTGCCCACAGTGTCCTAGAATTCTCTAGCCAGTGCAATTTTCAGCATTAATATGTAGTAATGACACTAAGGGGACCAGGGCTCTAGTTTCTTTCTAGTCATAACAAGAAGCATGTCAACATATGAACTTCAACAGAGCTCATGAAGGAAATTCCTTGTGGAGTCCTGCTGAGGGGGTTCAGGCAGCAAGGAGAGAAAGAAAAAACTCAGAGAACTACAGCAGTGGCTGGCAGCATAGTCTGGAACCCTTGAATTCCCTTACAATGCTAGAGGACAAGCCAGAAGCAAAAGATTCACTTGTAAATATTCACCCTGGATGGAAAAATCCCTGAGGTCAGGGTCAGGGCTCAATGCCCAGACAACATTGACACATTCAGTCCCATGGGAATGTGCATTTCAATTCTGAATACTTAGGGGAAAACCTTCAAGATTACTTGGATTCCACAATATCCAGTTCCATTATTTTTAGCACAGCACCTTCCATGGGGCAGGACAGTTAGGCACACCTAGATCAGTTTCCTAACATTAATTCCCAGTGGCAGCTGTGTAGGGTTTGTAGGAGAGAGTTGGGTGTCCCAGGCAGCTCTGAGGCTCCAAGTGGGGACAGTGAGCCTAATCAGGTCTCATATCTCTATATTTCTGCACACTACCCCACAAGTTTACTAGCAGTACTATATTGAATATTTTTGGGACCTTTTGCTCAGCAAGTACATCATCAGATGGCACAGTAGTAATCTCATCATGCATGCAATTTTCTATTTTTCTTTACATTTGAGTGTTTTCTGAGTTTCATAAACCACTATATTTTTCACTATCATTCTTAAGTCTGTGTAAGAGTTGTGTAACATTGTAACAATTGATTCAGTCATATTGCTCCTCCTGGATATTTAGGTTCCTCTAGATTTTAGCTAGTATGTAAATAATCTGGAAAATTTAAAGATCTTACCAAAAATAGTAAAACCAGAGTAAGTGTAGAGGAATTTTGGTTGGGGAAAAAGTTCTGTTGTCTCCCATCCCTTTCCAACAAGACCAATCTTCCTTGGAATTCTGTTTCCTTTACATAAGTTTGGCCCTTGAATGGTCCAGACCTTTGCCCCCTTAGACTGTGCCACTTGCCCCTACTCAGCTCTATTCCTGGTGTAGTTGTACCAAATCTTGGATGGTGCAAAGCAGCCTACCCTCTTGGTTATCCCCCACCAAAACTGGAAGAAGACTCAGAGGTAGACAGACTGAAGTTCAGTTGTAAATTAGGGCTGAGCAACAGGGAGTAGTGTGGTTGACTGTGAGAGAAAAGCTCACAGGCCACAGCCTGACATCTGAAACCTGCAATGACTCCATAGTTCTTTCTAAGGAAGATAAAATTTAGTCCATGTGTAGCATCTGGTTTATGCGCTCACATAAAACCTTTCCCATTCACAGGATAGAAACTCTTGGAGTCTAGAGGAGGAGGATGGGGTGGGTTGGCATTTTTAAATATTTTTAGGTGACCCATCCCTATGATTTCTATTTCTTTAGGATTATTTGAGTCTAGCAGATCATGTGGTTAACCTCCCAGGTCAGAGAATATACTTGTGACTGCATTGTCATATTATAGAAACTAGATTATTCTAGAGTGAAGAGTTAATAATCTGTCCTTGGAGCTAGGAGCCAATGTAATTTGTGGTAGAAACATTTTCAGTTGAATAAATGATAAACATGTGCCAGGAGTCAGGGAACATTGATTCAATATAGCTGTGCCCCAGCTGGTTGTGCAAGATGGGAGACAAAGGCCCTCAGGGCTGGCTTGCTTCTCTGTACATTAAGGGCATTTTCCTGCATGCTCTCAAAGGCCCTTTTTTCCTTTGTTGGCTCTTCTGTTCTTCCATGGAGATTGGTCTCTGGCAGACATTTGAGAAGCAGATGGACAGTAGGACAGTGAGAACAGATGTGACTGCTCAGCCTAGTACTACCTGACTTCCTGGGGACACTGTGCAAACCTGGTTTCTTCTTCCTAGAGCACTTAACAAGTAATAATCACAGAATAGTTAATGACATGGGAGTTATGACATGACTCAATGGTCAGGAAAGAAGTTGCTGGAAAGAACCTTGACCCCTGAATTAGATCACATCCAAAAGCATATGTGGTGGAAACTAAGGATGCAGTGACCAGAACCAAGAATCTGGTTTTGAAGTGTGTGAACTTGACTACATTTGGGGTAGTATATCTTCCTGGCCTCCTGGCTGAGGGAAGTTGAAACATCCCTCACATTTCTCTCAGAGTGCAATGGAGATTGAAGGAGTATCTGGATAACTGCATGTGGCAGAAGAGCACAGGGGCCATTTGTGTTCTTGTATGACCCAGTAGCTCCAATTCTCCAAGCTCAGTCCCTGCCTCAGATGAATGATTTTGAATGATGCACATATGACTGGTAATTAATTAATAGTTCTATGAAATTTTGAAGTCAATTATTATTTGGGGCAAATGGTACTCATTTTTATTGAAAATTGCCATAAACCACTGAGGTTTTTATTATATTTTAGTAACTACAACAGGCAAGGTGTCTTAAGAAAAATAGGTAAACAAAAAATAACTCAAGTGCAAAAATTATAAAGATGATGTGGAAATAAATATATGTGGAAACAACTAGAAGATGTGAGCAGACAGGAAGTCTTCCAAACTCAGCCACAAATGGACTGGTTTGGGACCTCTATGAGGTGCTATCATGGAGTATTCATCCTTTCTGATTCCCCTCTTCCTTCTCCAGGTCTATGATTATATTTTTGTAACTCAGGGAGACTATTAGTGCACTGGTAGTCCAAGAATGATTTAAAACATACCTTTGGAATGCTGGATTTTTCTTTATGTTCTGACTCTACCACTTTCAAGACCAGTGGCCTTGGGAAGGAAGTTTAATACCCTCTGAGCCCTGGTCTCCTTATCTATGAAGTGGAGATGTCCTGATATCTGGGTTCTTTTACAGTGCCATGAGCTGACATAGAGGCTTCCAAACTCTGTGGTGTAGTCAGCTGTTCCCCTGCATATCAGAGGGTAGTGTGGAAAGTGGTGGCAGTGAATGGGATAGCAGTGGCTGAGATTGGGGGTCTCTGAGGGCCTCATGGTTGTGCCATGCCTGGTGCCTGGGAATGTTTCTGTACATGGACACAGGTGCTGGACCACTGCTGTGGCAATGCCCTGAATAAGGAGACTCTGTGTAAGAGTCCTATCAACTCTGATCTTGATATTAGTCTTATAGCTCCTGGGAACCAAGAAAATTTTATGCTTGACAACCACAATATTTCACCAGCTCCAATTCTCCTGTGTCTGGCCACATTAGAATAACTTTTAACACTGAACTTTCTTGAAAGCGACACAAAACTACTAACATTAAACTTTGCAACAGTGGATTGCAACTGAGGAAAAGCTACTTAAATGTCCTAGTTTCTGTGATTTTCCTTACTACAGAGAATAATGGTTTCATAAGCCTTAACCTGATAATGAGACATACGTAAATAAGGATTCTTTTTATAAATCTTTATATCTACATCTCCATCAGAGAGCAGAGCTCCACTTTATCCCAGTGTAATCTTCAAAATCTGTGTGAATCTTGATTTCCTAATCCCCTTTTGCCCCTCACTTGAACTGAAAATTTAGCCATATTGGTCACAGCAGGGGAATATGCTCAGAATGTTCTTATCTGTCTCCAATGTCTGTTTTCTCTTCTTCCAGAAATAACTCCTAATTTTTCCTGGAATCCTTCTTCTGCATTTTACCCTATGTTGTGTGAGGTGGGAATATGACCAAGTCTAAGAAATTGGAGTATGGAAACCCACTGAACAAGAAAACACAGTCTGCCAAGGTGGCTTGAACTGGTCCACAGACTCTTTCAGAGGCCCAAAAATGGCTAGTGGGAGTTGAGCATGGAAAGCATACTGCCATCTTGTAGTTACAGAGGAAGCCAGAAAATGGGATGAAAACTAAGAGATAAAAAGCCAAATAATAATAATAATAATCAGTGAAACCAGCTGTGCCTGCAGTCAGAACTATCCACAGGTTTATCATCTGTAAAAGTAAACACTGCCCCCATCTTTGTCTATGTCAGTTTGAGTTGATTTTCTTTCACTTGACAACTGTTTTTCTCAATTCTCTTTCATTTGTAGTAATGAGGAGACAAGAGAATGGTAACCAGGAACAACAGAAGAATATCCAAAAAATCCAATTACTGGGAAGCGGCTCTGTTCGCCGCCTCTCCCACCCGCCCAATGAGCTGCAGAGGCTCCCGCACGGACCCCGAGGCGGCGCCAGCCTCAGCCGCCTAGGCCCTGGGCCCCCGGTCTCGACTCCCGCTGCGCTGCCCGCCAGCACCGCCGCGGAGAACAAGGCCAGCCCCGCGGGAACAGCAGGGGGGCCTGGGGCTCGAGTCGCGGCTGGGGTCACGGGACCTGTGGCGGCGCGGGCCGGGGAGCAGGCTGAGCGGCGTGGGGCGGCTCCGGTGTCGGCCGGCGGCGCGGCGCCCCCGGAGGGGGCTATGTCTAACGGGGTTTACATACTGCGGAGCGCGGCCAATGGAGACGTAAAGCCCATGGTGTCCAGCACGCCTCTGGTGGACTTCTTGATGCAGCTGGAGGATTACACGCCTATGATCCCAGATGCAGTGACTGGTTATTACCTGAATCAGGCTGGCTTTGAAGCCTCAGATCCACGCATAATTCGGCTCATCTCCCGAGCTGCCCAGAAATTCATCTCAGATATTGCCAACGATGCCCTCCAGCACTGCAAAATGAAGGGCACAGCCTCTGGCAGCTCCAGGAGCAAAAGCAAGGACCGCAAGTACACTCTAACCACGGAGGACTTGACCACTGCCCTCAGCGAATATGGCATCAATGTGAAGAAGCCGCACTATTTCACCTGAGCCACCCAACCCAAATGTACTTGTCTGTCCCCATGTCCCCACACCAGCCTGTTTTCATAATAAACTTTATTGTGACAGGCAAAAAAAAAAAAAAAAAAAAAAAAATCCAATTACTTAATTAATCAATAGACAAGTGAACTAAACAGACACTTCTCAAAGGAATAAAAACAATTGACAAAAATATATATGGAAGTATGTTCAACATCATTAGTAGGGAAATGTAAATCAAAACTACATTGATATGTCATCTCACATCACTCAGAATGGCATTCATCAAGAACAGAAATAATAGATGCTGGAGAGGATATGGAGAAAAAGGAACACTTTTACACTATTGAGGGAACTGACAAATAGTATAACTATAATGGAAATCAGTATGGAGTGTCCTCAAAAGACTAAGCATGGAATGACCATATGACCCAGGTACACCACTCTTTGGTATTTATCTTGAAGTACTAAAGTCATCATACTAAAAGGATACTTATCCATATTTATGGGGGCACAATTCACAATTGCTAAACCATGAAACTGGCTGAGGCATCAATTGATAAATGGATAAAGAAAATGTGGTAGAGATACACAATTGATTTCTATTTAGCCATAAAGAAAAATGAAATTGTGTCATTTGCAGGAAAATGCTTGGAACTAGAGACAGAAAATTTAAGTGAAATAAGTCAAACTGAAAAGGTGAAGGGTTAGATGTCCTGTGAGGGAAGCTAGAGAGAGAAGAGAGGAAAACAAACCTGGGGGTGGATCTCCTAAAAATCAAAGGGAGATCAGTAAAGGAAAGGAACCAAGTGGTATGACCACGTGGGGAGGGAAGGAGAAAGTGCTGGTTAAATAAGTGTTTGATTGTGTGCATGTACAAATAGATACCAAATCTGAGCATTATGTACAGTTAGAATTCACTAATAAAATGTGGAGAAAAGAAGTTGAATCCATACAAGCCTTGAGAACAACCAAATTCTGGCCACATTCTGGAGCACATCTTTTAAGAGTCCTAGAGATTTGCTTCTGCTTTCATATGCTCCTCCCTATGGAAAGAAGGTTAAATTTACATTGTGCTAGTGGTTTGTATGAAGATGAATATAATCCAGGACATTTTACAGTCATTTATTTTTCCTTAGATTTCAAAATAAAACATTTCTATGGGATGTAGGCATGGTGCCTATTGTGTCCAATGGACAAATGGACTCTGAAAGTGCTTGCTTTTTTTCTGTATTATATGTAGCACTTTCTCAGTAGGCATGTTTGTAAAAAACTATTTGTTCTATTTTCAAGCAAATCATATTTCAATAGATCTACAATGCATATTAAGTACTATATCAACTGGGTCATCCACTATGTAGAGGAGAAAGACAATCCTGGTGTTCAGCTCTATATTATACTTTCTCCCTTTGAGTTTTCCTGAAGAGTTGGAAAAGCCAGAAAGCTTGACAATGTCACTGAAGTAATATCAATGCAGAACTTGAGAACTCGTTAAAATATTTATTGTTTACAGGACTGGTGACTTCTGGGAAACTAATGCAGTGCAAAGACCCACCTTCAAATCATGATTCTCGTAATCAAATTAGAAAGATTTCAGTCATATCACTCAAAGTAACAAACATGAGTTTATTGAAGTGATACTACAAGGGAAAGGGGACACTCCCAAAAGAGATGGGATTCTCTCACAGAGAAGACAGAGCTGTTCCTCTCCTGCACTCTAGTTTTATTGGAGGATCTCAGGGAAGTTTCATGAGAGCCCTGCCCAGTTCCACCTTTTGACTTTTCACTGTTAGCTGAATGACATCAGACTGTCCTGTCCCCAGTGCCAATGGCAAATCTAGGTCACCTTGTCTGATGCTGTTTCTTATTGGATTCTTAAACATAAGTTCTTAGAGATTATCTTGATCATCCTGAGCTTCAGGATCTGGTCTGTAAAAAGGGTCACAAAAGCCTCCCTCTTCAGAGTAACTTGATTCCCTCTTGTCAACATTATTTCAGGCCTGCATTTTTCCTTCAGAATATAGGTAATTTGCTGAGGAGTGTGACATAGTCCATCCACTTAGGCCAGGCAGGGATGCAATAAAGTGCTTCTTGGAAAAGAAAACACTTGGGGACATCACAATGGGCCCACTTTTAAGAATACTTCTCTTAATTAGAATGGGGTTCTCACCACTAAAAGCTATCCGTCTTCTATTGATATGGGAAATCAGGATCATGTCGCCTTGTGTTGAAGATTGACAACTGAGTGAGCCAAGATTTGCATAGAAAACAAGTTTTATTTAAAAGATGTATCAGAGATAGTAGACTCTTCAAGAAAGGAGCTGGGACCCAGAGCTTGTGCTCCTGAGTGTGGGAATATTTTGCTTTTTGATAGACACCCATCTCCTTTATTTCATGTGGATGTTCCCAAAGGCAGGAAAGGATAACCTCAGGGGGTAATGACTTGGGTTGGAAGTTGTGATCCTTGTAACCTGAAGGTATTAGCTATCAGTTGATCTTAAGCTGGGAAGTACTATCCAGTGGTTAGCTGTTAGCAACTCCTTTTCTTTGATAAACATTTAAAGGTCCTTTGCTCCTTTCCTTTAGCAGTCCAGCCCAAGTCACACTAGGGTTCAGGTTGTGTTCCCAACAGTGGGCCCCCGACCAGCATCTGTTTCACCAGAAAAATTGATAGGAATGCAAATTCTCAGGCCACATCCCAGACCTGCAATATCTGACTCAGGATGGCTCAGGAATCCTAATTTTCATAATCCCTCCAGGTGCACACTTGGGGTTAAATACTTACGCCTTGTTTTGGACTCTCCTCCAAGAACAGGATCTTTTTTAACCACTTTGCATATAAACATTTTATGATAACTTCTCTCATTGAGCCCTGGCAGATGGGCATTCAGTATTAGCCAGTTACAACCAAGGCATACAGACTCTAGGGCTCATGGTACCTTAGTAGTCAGGAGTACAGGGAATATTGTTCCAGTGTTCCCTTTAAGACCTTCAAACACAGGCTAATAGTCAAAACCCTGTAAACGTTTTGACTTTCACTTCTCCATAGATGAAAGCAAAAACCAATTCATTGTTTCATAAGTTCTGGAAATCATGTTGCTGCTCTTTGACCACTATTGAGAGGACCAGTTTGGAAGATCATGTCTTTTTTTATGGAAGATCCTGGGTATGTGGTGCACAGATCCCCGCTGTTGCCCCTCATGACCACTAGGTGGTGGGGATGCACTTACCTGCCAGCATCTAGGGGTGCTCCACAGTTAGTCTCCCTGCTCCTCTGGGTCCCATCATAGTTCCTGAAGCCTCAGTGTGCTGAGGTTGATTGTAGTGAATTGTG
Organism: Sciurus vulgaris; assembly: GCF_902686455.1. Classification (NCBI taxonomy): domain Eukaryota; kingdom Metazoa; phylum Chordata; class Mammalia; order Rodentia; family Sciuridae; genus Sciurus; species Sciurus vulgaris. Next base: position 14,669,744 of record NW_027632956.1, on the reverse strand, counting down.
TCCATGAAGTGATATGCATCCAGGGGCCTTGACTAGAGGGAGCAATGGCCATGATACTGTACCAGGAAAGTCCTTTAGAATTTTACAGTCTTCCTATCCATGCAGGGTAAGCTGATTATCTTCCCACAATCTTTAGTCATGAGAGGTTGTAAAGCTCTGGACACAGACCCTAAAACCAGTAGGGCAGAGGAGAGCTCATAAAGTGGGGACAGGTAATTTTCTTCTCATAGGAAATCTAGTCTGTTTGTAAAGAGAAAAATGACCTGTCTATTTTGATGCTTTAAAGTGTTCACTGGGAAGGTAACTGAGGAGGTGTAAAGAGAACTAGCATTTGAATCTTGGGTTCAAGTCAGGCTCCACTCCTGAATACAGAGGGCTTTTATCTGCTCCTGTGTCTCTTCTTTGACCCAATTTTGTTGCCAGGACAAGAGAGTGTGTACAACAGGATCCATGATTGCACACTTACTCTTCTCATGTGCAGTTGCCTTCCTATCCTCCCACACCGGGCAGCCCTTCCTATTCCCTGCATTAAGATGGAAAGACCTAACAGAAAATACAGGGCTGGGTGCACCACCTGTGAAGCTTTGTAGGTTTGGCATTGCTATAAGCATACCTTGGGTTTGTATTAATCTGGTATGGTAAGACTCATAGGAACACCTTTGACTTTCGCAGATGGCTACATTTTCTTACAAACAGTTGTGTAGAGCTATATGGAAAGTATTGAAGGGTTATGGAAATAATAGCCCTATAAGACAGCTCCCCAAGAAAATGGAAGGACAGTGTGACTTGGAAGGAAGGAGGGGAAATTGATCAAACATTAAAACTCTCCCAGCGCATTCTTTTCTAATAACAATGGGCCCTGGGGCAAAGGGGTGGATACTGAATCCTGGGTCCTAAATCTTGACCTTCTTCTATGGCAAATTGGTCCTAAATGTCAATGGACAAGATTTGAGTACTCATCTCTCAGGATGCAGATTCATCCCCACAGACAACAATGAATTTCAGACTTCTTACAATTCTCCTAAATTAAAGTTTTAACCTGTAAAACTAACCCCTGATGGTTAAAACTGCATGTACAGTTTCCAATTACATCATTGTACCCTATAAAACCAAAATCTCATCTGTAGCTGATGGCCATTTTCTCAACCAGAAAGTGAACCCCACAATGCACAAGTTTGTGGAGGAATAAAGTCTTCTTTGAATCCGATGAGTTGTGCCTCTTGTATTTTTATGCTTACAGTAAGAACCCTTTCTTTAAATCCTTCAGTTCATCTTACTTTTGGTAGGGCTCTCACAAGTGTATGTCTTAAGTTATAGTAAAAAAAAAATTATTGCTTTTCATATGTGTTCTTATAAATGTGTATTGATTTTTCAGCATTGTAAAATTGACATCATCCGTTAGGCCATGATGAATCAGAAATAGATCACGTGTATATGTGCAAAGGGAGGAAGAAAAAAATAAATTGTTCTAGATACTAAAATGAATTGAACTAAAAAAAAGTATATATATATAAAATATATATATATTATATATATGTATATATATATAAAATCTATAGCATGTCACCTCTGGAGGGAAAATATACAATTCAATGAAAGAATTATGTGATCCACATATAGATCCAAATGCCAACATTTTTTATACCTGTGATAAAATCACATATAGTATAAAGAAAATTAAGAATAATTTTATTATTATTTTGATATTTCTATATAATTACACAAATATCAAGTTGAACTCAAGCATTGAAAGTGCTTATTTATTACAGGAAACACTGATATTGTTTTCCTTAACTCACTCAGAAACAATTTTTTAACAATAATAATATAATATACCAGCAGAACAGACACTCTAATCTTCATTCTCACTACAGTTACAAGAAAACAAACTTCTAATTTTAAATATTTCACTTTTTGAAGAAAATATTAATATAGAGTACATATTGAGTAGATAATAGTCATTATTTCTGTGTTCAAAGTTATAATATCCCATTGATTAAAAAAGAAATATGTTACATAACTCACATAGAGAAATAATTTATATGTACAATAGGTATTTCTAGGTGCCATGAACCACAAAGGAAATGACACTGATACTTATAAAGTAAGGGGAATAAAAGCTGGTGTCTATTTTGTTTTTCTCTCTTAAAATCTGAATATGAAATATACAAATGAATCTCAAAGAGTTATAACTGAATCACATTTTCTGAAAATAGGACTTTGTTAAGGCCCTCTAGAGTGATATCAGTCTAGATTTCTGGAATTAAAACAATTACTTTTGTACAATAGTGAACTAAGAATGAACATTCTGTTTTCTGTAGAATATAGACTACTGTGATTATTGTTTACTTGCCTTGGAATAGTAATTAGGAAAAAGGAAATATTAAGAATACAACTCATTGATATTATTATAACAGCTCTCTTCATAAAAATTTTCAAATTGGTTTATTTGCTTGATATATATATATGTATACATATATATGTGTGTGTGTGTTTATTTATGTACATAAACACACATATAAATGTATATTTATATATTTTTGAAGTGTTACCTCCATTGAGATCCATCTGTTTATGATTTCTGAGAAAAACACCTGTAGGTGACTGGACTTCATCAGAAGACTTCCCAGAAGCTTGGTCACTCCCAATATTTGATCCCATTTTTAGATATTTGTGAACAATATCTGTATTGGAAAATGAGAGTGTTTAAGTTAATGAATATTTATTTTATCCTACTATGTAATTATCATTTGAGGTGAAATATAGATAACCAACACACAAAAATCAGATCATAACAGTCTTTTATAATCAGGTGCATATGTGTGCTGTTAAGAGATCAAAATATTAATTCAAATGTCTTCAAAAAGAAAGTACTGAAAAATCCATTTACACTCTTGGATCATGAAACATTATGAAAGAACTTCTATTCAAGTCATTATCCAAAGTAGAATAAAAATTACAGCCTGAAAATATACATTTAAACTTTTAGTGAATAATAGTTACTTAAAAATATTACTCTAAAAATTGAACTCAAGAGTTTCTTATCAAATCATATTAAAATTTACCTTATTTCTGTATTTTTCTCTTGGTAACTTAATACTAAAAAAGTCCAATTTATATTCATAAGTGTAATATAATATAAAGCAGCTTCCCCACCCTTTCCACTGCAGCCATTTCCCCACCTCCCAACTACTTGTCAGTCTATAGACATCCTAGCTAGCTAAGGGTTCATCAGTCATATTGCAAGTACCCTCCATTATTGATCACCTGTTAGCCCGGCAGAATTCAACTGCTTAAGGATAGCAACCCTGCCATCTCTTTTCATGCTTTCTCTCTCCTTCTCACTTTCTTTCTCTCTCCTTCTCACTTTTCACTCTCTCTTGCATGCTCTCTCTCTCTTTTCCTCTCATTTTCTCTCTTACCCTGCAGGGAGACACTCTGTTTGCTTAATAAGCCCTCTTATGTCAATTCCCATGTCTGGCATGGTTTTTTTGGTTCTTACATTGGTACTGTGACTTGGATGGTCTCTTCCACTGTCTCTTAAGCAAGTGAAATCCTCTCTGATGCCCCAGAGACCCTGGATACAGCCTCTCCTTCCATTCTGCCCGGAGGCTCTGTTCTGCTCTGCATTCATCACCAGACTTCAGATTGGTGATTTCCCTAGGTGGGTTCCCCTAGGCCAAACACTCCTCTGCCAACCTGAGAAGTAACTGTTGAGTATCCGGGTCCCTCTGAGTGGCTTAGGGGTGTGGGTACCCCCAGCCATGACTTTTATACTTACAGCTGGCCCCCTTAGTCGGTCTCATCTGCCAGATGGGTTCCTGATTTTATGATGGAGATTCTCTCTCAGGGTTGAATCTCATCTTCACGCTTGCACTCACACTTGAAAACTCTGATATCAGGTCCTCAACCCCCTTGATTTTTGCCTTGTCCAGATTGATGCTTGTGTTATGAAACCATCAATCTGCTCCCTCCTTGTCTCCAGCTGACTACTCTGAAGCCTCTGGACACTGGGGCACAGACATGGCTTTATCAGTCTCCACCATGGGATCTGGGTCATCCATTCCAGTAGATTCAACCCTGGGAACCCTTTGTCTAACCCCCAACTTAAAGCCATCAAATTTGTTTCTGTACCCTTTAAGATAATCAATCCAAAATGGCCACATAATGGCACACAGCTTCTGTGAGCCAGCAGGCAGATGGAAAGGGATTCCTTATCTTCAAGGCACTTCTTTCTTGCTTCTTGGCTCTTCCTGTAAATTTGAACACTTTCTCTTGGCTTCTTCTTCCCCTCTTAATCCCTGTCAGAGACAGATAATGGCGATGGTTGCAAAGCAACATGAGGTATTTTCATAATAAAAAACACAATAATGGTTAAGTCAGTACATATTAAATGTATTTTTAAAAAACTAAAAACCCTTAGTTGCCCACAGCAGTAATAAGTATTTATTATCTCACAGAATTTTAACTTTAATTGAATTTTAATTGTTCAACCAATAATGTGGAACAGGTTCTTTGGATGTATTTAAGTGAAATGCATTACTAAATTAAATCCATCTTTAAGAAAATCTTTTAAAAAACATGTTCAAAAGCTTCCTAGAGAGGACAGAAAAAGTCCTCCCCATGTATAAATTAATTTCTGAGTGGAAAATGTAAGGGCTGTCTGTTTAGTTAAATATTTTCCAAGAATCAGATCAATAATGTTAGATTGGTGCTACGGGGTTGGGTAGTGGAATAATGAGTTTCAGATATTATCAGATTCAGATGTAGCAAAAGTGTAAAACATTTGAGTACTCCATGTAAAAAGGAAGAGGGAGAAAAATAATAATGACAGAAAAAGGACAACCTTCATTTATACTAGTCCACATGGAAATAACTTTGGTAGTTGCTATTATTTTATTTTAGATTAAATAATTTTATTTTAGACATGCTAGAAAAGCTATTTTGGAACCTACTAATTTAAAACAATCAGCTGTATACAGATAACAAAAGCAAAAGCTTGTCACAGCTCAGCACACAGCATCCAAAGCAAATGGGCCAGCCCTTGAATATAATTACTTTTTATGGTAACTGTGACCACAAAATATGTGTCTTACATGAAGATCTGTACATTATTTGGAAGTGCTCAAATGATGTCTTGATGTGAATCATATATCCCAGGGACTTAATGTTTTTAATTATATGGTTCCACTGTGGGGTGGTGGGGATGTTTTGGGAGAAAAAATGATTAATGGAGGGGGTGGAGTTGTCCAAAATAACCACTGAGTGAATTGCACTGCAAATTTATTTATGAGATATCCTTATTTTTGTATGCCAGAGTGGCTGAAAAATAAAAAAAAACAAAACAAATTAATACATATATTTTGTTTAAAATATATAAACATTTAGTTATTGAGACAACATGAGAATTTTTGAACTACATGAATAAGTTCAGTACTAATACATGGAAAGGGATTTCACTGAGCAATATACACTGCAGAAGACATATCTAACATATATTTCTGACAGTTATTAAAGAGATTGATCAATATCATAGCACAAATGTGATTTAATAAATATGGCACTACAAAATTTCTTAACTGAAAGAATTAAATATTTTACATGAGTACAAATTAATTTTAATTTCTTGTGTTATTTAAACATACTTTTTTCTGTGGTACATTACAACATTCTAACTCAGTTTACAAGAAAAACACACTATGGTTTTGCTTTGTTTTTTATTCCCCTTCAACAATTGAAGACTGAACAACACTAAATATTATAGCACCACTTACTTGGACACAGTATGTCATCTGAATTCTCTTTGATAAACAATAATGAATGCTATTTTTTCTCTTTTAAAATAATCACAGATGCCTCATTATTTGTAACATGCATGTGTTGAAGATGAACTATTACTCAAAACATTCACATGTCATTTCTTGTCAGAAGAATAATATATATCAAAATCATATACAGATAAAATAATACAGAAAAGATGATTGCAAACAAGAAAACATACAATTGTAATGGTAGTGGTTCTGAAATATTCTATTATTTTTTACAAGACAGTTATCAAGGTGAGAATATTTTTTCCTAAATATTTCAGCTCCCCTTTTCCTCTGCAAAATTTTGCATATTTGATAAGTATTCATTTAGTGCACAGGGATATTAAAATATTTATGGTGTGACTCCTATAGTAGATAAGCTTGCTCAATTGCTTTAATAACATTTTTCTTGGATATTGCCTTAACTTTTCCTCCCAAAAGAAACTCATCCAAAATAAAATAAGCCTTCTCAAAATGAAAAATGATATCAAGTTCACAACACTGTCGAGTAACTTACACATAACAGTTAATTATTTCCAGGCTACTTAATTCATTTTCCTGATCCTCAATAGCACAGCAAAAGGCTGACTAGTATATCTTTTGAAAATGATCTTCGTATCTCACCACTCAAGGAAGCAAATTTAGATTTTCTTGATAAATAGTCTGAAAAATTTCTTATATGATATTTTCCCTTTCTTTGCATGACACTGGGATATACAATTTCAGTAGTCTACACTTGACCTGACAACTTAAAAACAACATACACTACATGGCAGCTGCTGGTCATGGACATGGTGGAGCTTAGCAAGTGTGACTGAGGGGAAGCCCCTGGAAATATGCTAAGAAAAAAAAGCCATGCTGCTGTGGTGAGGCAGATTTCAAGAGATGGAACATCTGGCAGAGTGCATTGAACAAAAATGAAGATGGGTTTATATAGGGAAAAATATATAATTAGAAAAATAGGAAGAATTTGGAAGGATGGACAGGACATTAGAACATAGTGCCATGAATTTTTGGGTGTCATATGTGTTTAATTTTCACAAGAAGTTTCATAAATTTTCACAAAATTTTAATATAAAAGAGAACTCTATAAATGTATTTCTTAGTGTGTATGAGTCTCTTCATCCCTATCTCCAGCACATACACAGAGACAAGTATAAACTGTAGACAAAGGAACAAAAGAAATCCTACCTGAAAACACTAAAGAAGGACTAAGTCAGGGCAGAGAATAGAGGTCCATTTAACACTTTGAAAAAGGCAATGTCATGGCATTGAAATGGGCACAGGTTTTCCTTCCTCTTTTTGCTTGAGGAGAGGCCACAGGATAGAGGGGGGTAAAAACATCTTTAAAGAAACCTATAGCTTGAGTTCATGAAGACCCAGAAAACAGAGAGTTAATCCCCAGATCATGGAAAGTGAGAGGTAATGCCAGAAAGGAGAAAATCTGAGAGTGGGGACCCTAATTTTGTGGATACCTTCTGCCCACATCTCTGTCTAATGACAGGAGGCATTTGTGGGCAGATTGGGAACTAATTAAAGCTAACAAAACTGAGATCTGAAGATCCATGAGGAGGAAGTTTCTGAGGACTGACTTAATGATATGTTTAGGATCTAAACTGTTGAGGCTAAGTCATGAACAAAACATGGCAAATATGTCTGTGCATGTTTTGGGGATGTATGTAAAACAGGTAATCCAGGGAACTGGAAATTGCCTTATGAAAACAAATTAAAAATGAGAAATAACTCAAAATGATAGAAAATAAAAATTATATCTCAGTAATATTGAATACAAATGCCATAACTCATCAATCAAAAGACATAGTTTGTAAGATTGGATTAAAAAGAAAGACCCAACAATATGCTATCTCCAAAAGACTCTCCTCATAGGCAAAGACATTCACAAGTTAGGGTATAAGGATGGAAAACAAATATCATTCACTTGGAACTCATATATGAGACTTTAATATCCTTATATCAGATAGAGTGGACTTGACAAAATTAATCAAAAGGAACAAAGAATGTCATATCATACTGCTTAAGGGAATTATACATCAATCACACATACCAATTATAAATATCTATGCCTCTGAAAATGAAACATCTACTTATATTAAACCTTTCTCAATTTCAAGAATCAAATAAACCAAAACACAATAATACTGTGTGATTTTAATATATCCCTATAAACAACTGATAGATCCTCCAACCAAAAACTAAATAAAGAAGGTTTACAAATATACAATAAAATTAATAATTCAGACATAATTTACATATAGAATGTCATCCATTAATGACTGAATACACTTTTTTCTCAATAGCACATATATCCTTCACTAAAATAGATTATGTTTTAAACCACAAAGTAACTCTGTGTAAATGCAAACTATAGATGTAATACCTTGGACTATATCAGATCACAAAAGAAGGGAATGAAAAATCAGTGATAAAATTAAAATGAGAGGCTACACTGACAAATGGATAATAAATACTACACTATTGAATAGTTAATGGATACCTGGAGAAATCAGGGATGAAATTTAAAAAATACATAGAGGTAAATGAAAAAAGTAACACATAATTTCACAATTACTGGGACACTGTGAAGGAACTTCTGAAGGAAAGATTATTGCATTGGGTTCATTTGATAAAAGAATAGAAAATGCCAGCTAAATAACCTAAAGATACATTGCAAAGCCCAAGAAAAGAACAAATCTCTGCCAAAACAGTAGAAGACAGAAAATAATTAAAATCAGTACCAAAATCAATGAAGTTGAAACAGAAAATTCAAAAAGTCAATGAACCAAAAAGTTGCTTCTTTGGAAAATAAATAAACACTTAGTCAAGTTAATGAAGAAAATAGAGAGACAACTCAAATTACTATAATTTATGATGATAATGAAATATTACTACAGACACTAATGAAATGCAGATGATAGAAACTATTGTGAAAATCTATAATTCAATAAAATAGAAAATCACAAAGAGATCAACAAATTAATGTAGGAGTACACAGAATATTAAAACACACCAATTTCAAACAATAAAATAGAAGATGCCATCAAAAGCCTACCACAAGAAAAGAAAAGAAGAAAGAAGGAAAAAAAAAAAAAAAAGGATCAAATAGCTTCTCAATCCAGTCCTTCCCGACCTTCAAAGAAGACTTTACCCCAATATTTCTCAAATTAATCTGTGAAACATAAAGGGGGAAACACTTCAAAACTCATCTATGATCCTCATTTCACCCTGATACCAAAACCAGATTCATCAAGGAAAGAAAACTTTATATTAATATTCCTGATAAATATAGATGCAAAAATTCTAAAGAAGATACTGGCAAGTTCCATACAAAATCATATTAAAAAGGATAGAGTACCATGATCAAGTAAATTTCATGCCAGGAATGCAAGGATGGTCCAAAATCATAAATCAATAAAAATAACTCATCACATCAATAGATTAAACACAATAATCACATGATTATCACAATAGACAAAGAAAAAGCATTTGACAAGATTCAGCATCCATTCATGCTCTATACTCTAAATAAATTAGGGTAGTTGGAACATTCCTCAATATTGTAAATGTTATATAGGCTAAACCCAAGACCACTGTTATTCTAAATGGATAAAATTTTAAATTTTTCCTGCAGAAACTGAAACAAGAGAGGGATGCCCCCCCTTTTTTTAACCAATTCTATTCAACTTAGTACTTACCAACCTCACTGGAACAATTAAGCAAAAGTAAGAAATTAAAGTGATATGAATAGAAAAAGAAGATCTTAAATTATCTCTCTTTGCCAATGACATGATTCTATATTTAGAACACCCAAGAACCCCATCAGAAGGCTTCTAGAATTTATTAAGATAATATGCAAATTAACAGGATATAAAATTAATACCCATAAACCAATTATGTTCCTATATATCACTGATGAATCAGCTGAAATGAAATTAGAAAACTCTCATTCATTATAGGCTCGAATATAGGTCAGGTATCCATCTAACAAAAGAGATGAATGACCTCTACAATGAAAACTACAGAACATTAAAAAAGTAATTGAAGAAGACCTTAGATGTTGGAAAGATATCCCATGTTCTCAGATAGGGAGAATTAATATGCCCAAATGTTCATACTACCAAAAGCATTATAGAGATTTAATTCAATTCCTATAAAAATTCCAATGATTTTCTTCATAGAAATAGAAAAGTCAATCATGAAATTTTTTGGAAAAACAAGTGGATCTGAATAACTAAGGCAATCCTTACTAGAAAAGTGAAGCAGGATACAACACAATATTACTCCTTTAGTTATACTACAGAGCTATAGTATCAAAAACAGCAAGTTATTGGCACCAAAACAGACATAAAAACAGGACAGAAAACACAGAAAAAAAAAAAAAAAACCTACATATATGCGTTAACTCATTCCAGAAAAAGGTTCCACAAACACATGACTCTTCAGCACATGGTGCTGGGTAAACTGGAATTCCATGTAGAGTAGAGTAAAATTAATCCCCTATCCTTTAGCCTGCAGAAAACTCAACTCACTTTAAGTCAAGAACCTAAATATTAGAAGAGGTTTTTTACCTCATAGAAAAAAATAAAGGACAAATTGTCCACCATTTTAGCCTAGGAACTGACATCCTCATCAAGATTTCTAAAGCACAAAAGGTAAAACAAGAATTAATAAATGCATGACACCAAACAAATATTCCTCACAGAAAACAAGAATGTGACCAGAATGCCTACAGAATGGGAGAAATCTTTCCCAACTGCTCTTGAGGAGAGAATTAAACTCTAGGATATATAAAGAACTCAAAACATACACACACACACACACACACACACACACACACATATGCATACAATAACCCAACCATTAAATGTGCAAAGAAATTTAGCAAGCACTTCACAGAAGAAATACAAATTGTCAAAAAATATCTGAAAAAATGTTAAAAATCTCTAGCATTTAAAGAAATGCAAATCAAAACTACAATGAGATTACCTCCCACTCCAGTCAGAATGACAAATATCAAGAATACAGGTAATAATGTTGGTGAGAATGTGGGGGATAATGCTCACTCATACATTGCTGGTGGTATTGAAAATTGGTGCAACCACTCTGGAAAGCAGCATGGAGATTCCTCAAAAATCTTGGAATAGAGTGACCATTTGACCCAGCTATCCAACTCCTCAGTATATATACAAAGGATTTAAAATTAGTATACTAGAGTGATGCAGCCACATCAATTCTTATAGTAGTTCACTTTCAAGAGCGCATCTATGGATCCATACTATGTGCCCCTCAACAGATGAATGGATAAAGAAGATGTGGTATATGTACACAATAAAATATTACTTTGCCATAAAGAAGAATGATATTATGGCATTTGCCAGTGAATGGGTGGAACTATAGACTATCATGCTAAGTAAAATATGCTAGTCTCAAAAAACCAAAAGTCAAATATTGTCTTTGATATGTGGTAGCTAACACATAATAAGTGGTGGGAAGGGAATAACAATTTTATTGTATTTGACAAAGGGGAATGAATGAAAGGAAGTGGCATGGGGATAGGACATTCAAATGAATTGGACATAACTTTCCTATGTTCATCTATTAATACACGACCAGTGAACTTCCACATTATGTTCAACCACAAGAATGGGACCCTAATTTGAATAACATATATTCCATGCATCAATAATATCTCGACTCATTGTGTGTGTGTATGAAAATGTGAGATATGTGTGTGTATATATACACACATATATATATATATATACACACGCACACACACATATATCTCACATTTTCTTTATCCATTCATCTGTTAAAGAGCATCTAGGTTGGTTCCATATTGTGAATTGAGCTCTTATAAACATTAATATGGATGTGTCACTGCACTACATTGATTTTAAGCCCTTCGGGTATAAATAAAGAAGTAGGATAACTGTTTAAATTCTAAGCTTTGTGAAGAATCTCCATACTACTTTCCATATTGGTTGCACTAATTTACATTCCCACCAGCAATAAATGAGTGTACCTTTTCCCCCCACATCATCAGCAACATTTATTTTGGCTTGTGTTATTGATAATTGTCATTCTGATTGGGGTGAGATGAAATATTAGTTTTCTGATTTGCATTTCCCTAATTTCTAGAAATGTTGAACACTTCTTATGTGTTTCTTGATCAATTGTATATCTTTTTCTGTCAGGTGTGTGTTCAGTTCCTTAGCCGATTTATTAATTGGATTATTCGTGTGTGTGCGTGTGTGTGTGTGTGTTAAGATTTTGAGTTCTTTATATATCTAGAAATTGATAATTTATTGCAGAGACATGTTTAAGTAGCCCTAAGATGGCAGTTGATGTTGAGCCAAGAGGTGGTGCATAATTAGTGTTAATATGGCACAATCTCTTATGACCTTTTGCCTAATTAGTTAATGTCTCCTTTGTGCTAGTGGTCAACATATGTTCCTCATTCTTTCTTGATTGTTACTGTGGGGCATGCTCCAATCATGCTACTTAATCCTAAGCTGATTGGCTGCCTTAGGGTATATAAGACATTCTCTTCACCTAGGTGGAGATCGCAGAACACAGGACTAAGCAGACAACTCTAGATAGCAGATGGCAGGTTGCAGAATGTGGGACTAAGCACGTACCTCTAGGTCACAGGTTGCAGATCGCAGATCACAGAACAGAGGACTAAGAATGCACCTATAGGAAGCACCTCTGATAAGCAGCACCTCTGATAGGACATAGAACGCACATCTAAGAAGAAGCAGCAGACCTCTAAGAAGAAGCAGCAGACCTCTAAGAAATAGCCTCTCTGAAAGCGTAGCATCTCTAAAATTAAGCAAAGACTCTCTTTCTCTAAGCAAAGCCTCTCTTCCTCTCAAAGCCTCTCTTCCTCTAAGCAAAGCCTCTCTTCCTCTATAAACTAGCAAACAAGAAAGTAAGCAAGGAAGCAGCTCAGAAAAAGAAGTAGTTCATTCCCAGTCCACCTCCAATAAATTCCCTTGGGATTTTTGCTGCGGGCGGCAACAATTTATCTGAGATGCATGTGGTAAAGATTTTCCTCCAAACTATAGGCTCTCACTTCACATTACTGGGTATTGTCTTGAGCTGAAAAAAATTATTACTTTAAATCCATTCCATCTATTGATTCTTGATTCAACTTCTTGTGCTTTAGGGGTCTTGGTAAGGAAGTCAGGTCCTAGGCTGACATGGTGAATATTTGGGTCCAGTTTTTCTTCTAGTAGTCATAGGGTCTCTGTTCTTGTGCCTAAGTCTTTGACCCACAGTGAGTGGGGTTTCATGCAGGGTGATAGATAAGGGTTTAATTTCATTTTGTTACATGTGGTTTTCCATTTTCCCAGCATTATTTGTTGAATAAGCTCTCTTTTCTCCAGTGGATATTTTTGGCATCTTTGTCTCATATGAGATACCTGTATTTATGTGGGTTTGTCTCTGTGTCTTCTTTTCTGTGCCATTGTTTTACATGTCTGTTTTGTTGCCAATACCGTGCTATTTTTATTAATATAGCTCTGTAGATTATTTTGAGGTCTGGTATTATGATGCCACCTGCCTCACTTTTCTTGCTAATGAATGACTTGGCTTTTCTGGGTCTCTTATTTTTCCAAATAAATTTCATATTACTTATTCTAGTTCTATGAAGAATGTCTTTGGGATTTTAATAGGAATTGCATTAAATCTGTATAATGCTTTTGGTGGCATCTTCAGGGGCAGCATCTGTGGTGGAGTCTGTGGTGGCTGTGTGAGCAGCTGCAGCACCCAGGAAAAAAACCTTTGGAATCTGCCATGGAAAACATTTAAAAAGTGACTACTAGCATATGTTGCTAGTCAGCAAGTCATGGCTAGGTTAAATCCCCTGTACCAAAAATAAATAAATAAATAAATTTTTTATATGACTCTATAGAGTAATGTTACATATTACTTACTATATGTGTATGTGTGTGTACGTGTGTAATTCACTGCATAAACAGATTTAAGTACAAATTCACATGATTATCTAAACAGAAGCAGAAACATCTTCCGACAACATCCAGCAACCATTCATTTTTAAAACTCTAGAGAAACTAGTGACAGAAGGAAATTTCTTCAATGTTATAAAAGCTGAATATGAGAAACCCAATGATAACATTATAGTGAATGGAGAAAAATTAAAGCATTTTTTCTAAAAAGCAAGAAGAAAACAAGGATATAAACTCTCACCACTCCTATTCAACTGGAAATTCATGCCAGAGCAATCAGGCAAGAGAAGAAATGTAATGGCATGCACATAGGGAAAAAAATCACTTGTCTCTGGTGATGACATGAACTTTAACTTAGAAGATTTAAAATGCTACATTAGCAAACTTATTGAGATGATAAACAAATTCACTAAAAGAGCTGGATATAAGAACAACATATATAAATCAATAGCATTCCTATATTGTGAGATAGATATTGGGAAAAAATCTCAATCACAGTATCCTAAAAAATATCTTGGAAAATCTAAACTATGAGGTGAACATCATCAAAAATAAAAACCACAGAACACTGAATTTTAATAAAGTGGAAGTAGACCTTACAAGGTGGAAATACTTCCCACATCCTTGAAAAAGCAGGATTAATATTATCAAAATTGCCATACTACATACAGCAGTAAATAGATTCAATACAATCCCAATCAAAATATCAATGGCATTCTTTACTAGATGTACTGACAAAAATGCCGTACTAAAATTCATTTGGACAATTAAGAGACATAGAATATCCAAAGCACCCTGAATGAGAAAAAGGATGCTGAAAGTATCACAATACCAGATAGGCAATTATGTTTTAGAGCTTTTGTATACAAACTGTATTACCAAAAAAGACCTTAAGACCAGTGGAATAGAAAATACTGAAAAATTCACGTAGATACTGTGACCTGATATGTGACAAAGGTGACAAAAACATATGTTGGAGGAAGGAGAGACTTTTTAACAAATGATGCTATAAAAATTAGACATCCATATCAAGAAAAAATAAAACTTGATCCCTATCTCTTGCCCTGCACCAAAGCCAATTTCAGTGGATCAAAGACTTATAAATTAAACCAGAAACTCTAGAAGTGCTTAAGTAAAATGTAGGTCCAACACTATGACATATTGACAAAAGCATCAACTGCCTTAATAAGACTTCTAAAGCATAAGAAAAAAAAAAAAAAAAAAACAAGAATCAATAAGTGGGATGAAATCAAATTTCAAAACTTCTGCCCAAAAAGGGAAACAAGAATGTGAATAGAGAGTCTAATGTGATAAAGTCTTTTTGCCTGCTCCTAATGACAGGAAATTAATATACAGAATATAAAACAGCTAAAAAATATGAACCACCCCAATTACTATATGGGCAAAAAATCTACACAGACATTGTTTAGTATAAGAAACACAAATGGTCAACAAATATATGATAAAATGTTCAACATGTCTAGAAATCTGTGAAATTCCAGTCAAAACTACATGGAGGAGAGTCTATTATTGTGTCCTTGCTCTTTTCCTTTACCTCAATAACATTATTACATTTAAAAAGAACTAAATAGATATGTTTATCTCACTTCACCCATAATAGCAATTTTCAAGATTAATGAGGAGTATGCACATGTCAGAGAGAACATTTGTGGGGAGATTAGATATACAAGACCAGTGTAACTCCACATCATATATAGCACAAAAATGGGAAGTTATACTCCATATGTGTATAATATGTAAAATATACTCTATTGTCATGTATATCTAAAAAGAATTTTTAAGAAAATCAAAAGGAATAATGTGGGGAAATATGTACACTTATATGGTGTTGGTAGGATAGCAAATTAGTATAATAATTCTGAAAAATCCTATGGATCTCCCTTTCAAAGTTGGAATGGAACAACCACATGACCCAGTTGTCCTACTCCCTGATATATATCCAAATATCTAAAATCAGCATACTGTAGAGGAACAGTCACCTCAGTGTTTATAGAAACACAATTCACAATAACCAAATTACAGAACCAGCCTACATACCCTTCACAGACTATGGATAAAGAATATATGGTGTATATTCACAATGCCATTTTACTCAGTCATACAGAAGAATGGAATAATAGCATTTGGTGGAAAATTGATGAAACTGGAGAACTCGATTTTATGTGAAATAAGCCAGATTCAGAAAGTCAGAAGTCAAATATTTCCCTTCATGTGTTAATGCTAAATAAAATAATGGAAAAAAGGGGTAATTCATTAAAAATAAATGCACCATCTGTGGAGTAGAGGAAGAGGTTACAGCAAAGGAGGGAGGACAGAACTGGGATAAATAGTAGAGTAAAACAAACCAAACTCTCTTGTGTACACATATGAATAATGCACTGTGAATTTCAATTTTATGTACACCTATAATCACTAATTTAAATATCTATAAATAAATAGAGGATGAATCAATAAAAGCCAAACTCATAATTCTCTCTTTCAGTCTTTCTTTAATTTCTTTCCTGTATTTTATTCTCCTCCTCAGAAAAAAAAAACACATAATATTTTGCCTCTGCATCAGACCTATTCAACTTTTTAAATTGCTAACCTTTTCCTACTCACTCATCTCTTCTTTGTTCCTCTTAATTAACTTTATTTTTAATTCTCTTAGTATTGGTTAGTTTATAAAATGTCAGACTGCACCATTATTGCTACAGCAAAAATTAGTACACAAGTCAATGATCATACCTACTGTTTGATTTTATGACAGATATGATACATGATTACCTATGGTCTTTACTGATAGAAACTGCTATCCTACCATTTCTGTTTATTGTATCAACCAATATTATGGAATCACAATAGGAAATAAGTTAATAATTTAATCCTTTGTCATATGCATTTTTTTTTTATATTTAGCTCCCCCAATCTGTGAGGCACTCTAAGCCTACAGGATTCCTCAAAGCTTGTAGAATAGAAGCCATCCTTCTTCAGATCCATTTGAACAGATGGGTAGACACACAAAAAAATGCGAAATCAATTGAAGAAAACATTCAAAACAAAACAGCATGATTCAACAAAAAACTCCACTGACACCACAGTGCAGAAAATGTCAGGGGAGAAATTTAGAAAGTACACAGATAAGATGATCTAACCAGTGAAATATGATGGAAGGAGTAAAATCACATAGAAAATACAAGAAGTGGAAGATCACTTCATTATGGAGTCAGAGATTTTGAAGAAAAATCAATTGGTATTTTTTTTTTTTAATGAGGTGCTTCAGATCAAACCAAGTGCCTCATGCATTCTAGGCAAGTGCTCTACAACTGAATCACAACCCCAGCCCCAATGGGTAATACTTGAAATGGAATAATCAATAAAACAAATTTAAAAATTCAATGGAAAGCATTAAAAATAAGCTAGATCATTTGAAGATTTTTCAGGCAACAAAGGCAATATAAATAATCTTAAAACTTAACTTGATCATGGATAAAAGATGTTAAGAGACCATGAACAGAATTTTCCAGAAATATTGGATGATATAAAATGTTCAATTGTATTACAGGGGCTCTGAGGTATAAATTAAAGAAATGCAAAATATTTTCAATAAAATAGTAATGGAAAAATTCCTAAATCTTAAAAATGAAATGAAAAATCAAATACAGGAGTCATTCAGGACTCCAGATATACAAAATTACAACAAACCCATTCCAAGGTATATGTATTAGTCAGGGTTCTCTAGAAGAACATAATCAACAGGAAGTATGATTAAAAGAGGATTTATTAGATTGGTTTATCCAGAAGCTGGATAGTCCACAATGATGGTCTGCAGATGTAGAGCTGCAAGAACCAGAAAATACACAGTCCAAGACACAGAAACCCCAGAATAAAAAGGAACAACAGTACTACCCTAGTTCTACAACAAGGCTTCTGGAAACTATGTAAAGAATCACTGACAGAGTGATTCCACTTTGGAAGAGTGAAGAAGTGAGAATCCAATATCCTCAGGCAATCCAAACACTGATCAAGAACCTCTTCAAGAAGAACCGAGCTTGCATCTGCCTCTGCTTCCTTGTTCTTCTGGCGTTAATTCCATCCTATTTTGTAGTGCCACCCACGCTTAGGGAGGGTCTCCACTTCAGTTCTCTATCTTATGTTCAAATAATTCCTAGACACATCCTCATTGACACACCCAGAGGCCTCTTAATCATCTGCATCTCTTAATCCAGTCAAGTTGGCAATTCAAATTAAGCATTACAGGATATTATTATAAAAATGCCAAACTTACAGAAAAAGGACAGAATTTGAAAAGCAACTAGAGAGAAATGACTGGTCACATTTAGAAATAAACCATTGTAGATTTCAGCTGATTTTTCAACCCAAATGCTAAAAGCTAGGAGGACTTGAAATATTTTGCACAAAACTCTAAAGGACAATGTACACTATCCAAGAATACTATAACGAGGAAAATTAAGGTTCATATTGGAGGATAAAATAAAAACCTTCCATGATAAACAAAAGTTAAAAGAATTCACAGCTTGAAAGTTGGAACTACAAAACATGTTCAATAAAATATTTTATGAAGAAGACATGGGGAAAATATGAAAACCCATCAGAGGATAAAACTAACTAGGAGAATCAAAGAAAATTCAAATTCAACTTTAAAACTAGAAATAAATCAAAAAGACAGGAAATAAAATAACTCTGTGCTTTAATGGACTCAATTCATCAATCAAAAGACATAGAATGGATTAATAAGCTAGACTCAACAATATGCTCTTTCCAAGAGCTCATAGGCAAAGACATACACAGACTGAAGATAAATAGATGGTAAAAAACTAATCTCTCACGTGTATCAATAAGAAAGCAGATTTTTCTAGTCTCATATCTGATAAAGTGGGATTCAAGCCAAAGTTAATCAAAAGAGACAAAAAGGTCATTTCAAAATGCTTAAGAGAGTTATGAAATAACAAGAATTAACAGTTGTAACTATTTATGTCCCCAAAATGGAGCATCTGCATATATCAAACAATGCCTTCTCAATTTCAAGAATCAAAAAGACCACAAGACATTAATACTCAGTGATTTTAATAATCATCTCTCATCATTAAACAGATTATACAAACAAAAACTAAATAAATGATATACAGACCTAAAAATATACAATATAGACTATATATTTATACTTATATTAATATGTGTATAACATTTCATCCATCAGTAACTGAATACAATTTCTTCTCAGCAGTAAATGTAAACTTTTATAAAATAGACCATATTTTAGGACAGAAAGAAATTTTAGGTAATTTCAAAACATAAATAATACCTTGCATTTTATCAGATAATAATAAAAAATAATTAGAAATAAGGGCTAAGACAAATAAAACTTACCCAAATACCCAGAGTTTGAAAAACTCACTAGTGAATGATGAATGGAGAGCAGAAGAAATTAGGGTGATATAAAAATTACATAGAGGCAAAAGAGAATAGTGATGCAAAACAAGCTAATCTCCAGTACACTAAGAAGGCAATTTTAAGATGATAATTCATAGCATTGAACTTTCAACACATCAAAAAATCTTCATACATTGAAAAAAACCCTGAAAGACACCAAATAATCTAACATTATATCTTATGACCCCAATACCAAAATAACAAATCAACACAGAAATCAATATGACACAGGAAGTAGTTAAAATCAGAGCCAACATCAATGAAATTGAGATTTAAAAAAAATGTTTTAAATTATTGAATCAAAACGTTGGTTCTCTGAAAAAATAAATAAAACTGATTAAAACTTAACCAAGTTAACCAAGAGAGAGAAAAAAATATTGTATTTAAATCTATAATGAAAAGGGAAACATCACTACAGGTACTACTGAAATATAGAGAATAATCAAAAGCTATTTTGATAATTTATATTTCAATGAGAAAGACATATGACACACACTAATTGAACTGGGATTACATAAAAAATGTGAACAAATCAATTTCAAGTAATGAAATTGAAGATGCCATCAAGAGACTACCAACTAAGAAAATCCCAGGACCAGAAGGATTTTCAGGTGAGTAACACCAGACTTTTAAGAATTCATACCAAACCTCCTTAAATTATTACACAAAAAAGAATAGAAGAAAACTCCTTGAAACACATTCTTTGTGTTTTATATCACCCTGATATGAAAATTGGACAAAAACATATTAAGGAAAGAAAACTTTACACCAATTTTCTTGATGAACATAGATAAAGGATTCTCAATAAAATAATGGCCAATTACATTTAAAAAATTAAAAATGTATGCACCATGATCAAATGGAGTTCTTCCCAGGGCTGCAAGGTTCTTTTACCATCTGGAAATCAATAAACATAATCCATCACATCAATAGACTTAAAGATGGGAATCACATGATTACCTCAATAACTGAGGGAAAAGCATTTGGCAAAATGTATAATATATTAATGATCAAAACAGTAGGAAATTTAGGGATAGAAGGAATATTACTCAATATTGCAAAAGCTATGTACACCAACCCCACAATCATCAGCATTCGAAACAGAGAATAGCTGAAACCATTACCTCTAAAGAAAGGAAGAAGAAACACTTTTAAAATCTGTTCATCATAGTCCTAGAATACCTACTCAAAACAATTAGGCAAAAGAAAAAATTTAAGAAACATAGTTAGGAAAAGAAGTGCTGAACCTATCCCTGTTTGTTAACAGCATGATCCTAGATTGGCAAGACCCCAAAACTCCACCAGAAAACTTGTAGAACTCATAAATTAATTCAGAAAATTAGCAGGGTTCAAAATTTACACTCATAAATCAATTGTACACCTATACTCCAAAAAAAAAAAAAAAATCAGCTGAAAGATAAATTAAGAAAACTAACTCTTTCACAATAACCCCTCAAATAAAAATAAATACAGTACTTGGGAATCGATCTATCAAAAGAAGTGAAAGACCTCTATAGTGAAAAAAAAAAAAAAACACTAAATAAAGAATTTGAGGAAGACATCAGAAGATGGAAGAACTTCTCACATTATTGGATAGGTAGAATTATTATTGCCAAAATGGCCATAGTACAAAAAGCACTGTACAGACACAGAGAAAATTTCATTAAATTTCCAATGACCTTCTTCATGGAAATAAAAAAAAGCAGTCATAAATTTCAATCATAAAAAATAAGAAGCCCAGAATAGTTAAACAATCCTTAGCAAGAAAAGTGAAGCAGGAGGTATCACATTACGAGACTTTATACTCCAGAACTATAGTAACAAAGCAGCATGGTATTGACACCAAAAGACACAAGTAGACCAATAAAGTAGAGTAGAAGGCACATAGACAAACCCACATGAATATAGTTATCTCATGCTAAACAAAGGCACCAAAACATGCATTGGAGAAAAGATAGCCTCTTCAACAAATGGTTCTGGAAAAATTGAAAATCCATATGTTAGATATTGAAAGTTAATCCTATCTCTCACCATGAACAAAACTTAACTCAATATGGATCAAGGACACAGTACTGGATCAGCAATGCTGCACATACTGGAAAAAAAAAAAATTGTTAGACCAAAAATGTGACATATTGGTACAGAAACTGACTTTTCATAAAGATAATGAAAACACAAAAATTAAAATCAAAAGACAAGGGCTGGGGATAGAGCTAGTTGGTAGAGTGCTTGCCTAGTAGGTTCAATCCCCAGCACTGAAAAAAACAAACAAAAAAAAAAAACAAAAAAAAAAAAAAACAAAAAAAAAAAAAAAAAAACAAGACAATAAATGTGATGGCATCAAACTTAAAAGTTTTTTCATAGCAAAAGACACAATCAAGATCATAGAAGAAATCCTATACATTGGGGGGAAAAAAAGCCTTTGCTATCTGCTCTTCAGATAAAGTGTTAATTTCTGGGAAAAACAATAATTCAAAGCTAAATGTAAAAAAATCAACAAATGGACAAAGGAATTGAAGAGATACTTTATAGCAGAGGTTAGCTCTATAAGATGAGTACGGAGGACAAATTCATACATAAAGGGAGGCATTATGAGGTGTGGAGTGGGGTATCTCTTTAGTGTGTAAGTAGGATTCACTGAGATGAGTAGGGAGGGCTCTCTGAGCTCTGTTGTGTAGGTTCCCTGAGGTGTTTAGTGAGGACTCATTGAAATGCATAGGGATGGCACACTGATATGTGAAAGGAAGTCTCTCAGGGGTTTGTAGGGTGGTCCCTATTAGATGTGCAGAAGAATCTATGAGGGGTATAAAAGGGCTTTACATCTGAGGATAAATGCTGTCTCAGTTGTGTAGGGAAGGCCCTCCGAAATGCATAGTATCTTTGATTTGAGTATGAAAGACATACTAAAGTTTGATGGGAGGATTCTTTGAAGATTGTATAGGAAATTACTAAGGAGTTTTGGGAGGGCACTCAAGAGGACTCTCTGAGTTTTGTACTTTTGGCCTTGGGCAGTGAATACAGTGGGTTTTTGGTGACTAGTGCAGGCTACCTGAGATGAAACAGGCAGCACTTTTTGAGGTTTGATAAAATGGCATTCCTAGTTTTGTATGGAAGCCTCTCTGAGATTTGTAGAGAGGATAGTTGAATGGGGTGTTTAGTGAGTATCCTCTTTGGTGAGAGCTATGTAATCTCTGAGGGGTGTAGATATGTATTTCAAAGGTGAGCAAGTGGAGAATTCTGATGTGAGTAAGGACAAACTGAGGTTTGAGAAGAGGGCTCTATGAGTGTGTAACAGAGTCCTCTGAATTGTAAAAGTAATGTAGACAGGCAGTGTGTAGTATTTGACAACAGCTCTCCGAGTTCTGTAGGGATTGATAAAGGATGTGTGTAGTATAGGCTTCTATGGTGTGAATGTATGGCCCTCTGTTGTGTAGTAAGGGTGCTTGATATAAGTGTGGAGGGCTTTCTGAGATGTGGAGGAAGGTGACTGTGAGCTGTGTAGGAAGGGATGTTTGTTGTGTGGGCTCTCTGAGATGAGTAGAAAAATTTCCATTAGGTGTGCAGAAGCTATTTATGAGGTGTGAAAAATATCTTTTGCCCATACAGGAGTGCTATCTCATCTCAGTTGTTTGTTGGGGGCCCTGTGAAGTAAATACAGAGATCCATCTGATATAAGCAAGGAGAACACCCTGTGGTGAAAGGTTTCTTTTAGGATAGTATCCAGAACCTCTCAGGTGTGTAGATAAGGCACTTGGAGGTGAGTAGGGAGAGTTTTTGTGAATATTGAGGTCTATCTGAGATGTGTGGGTAGGGTTTGCTGAGGTGTGTAGCACATGCATTCTGAGAATTGAATTACCATTTCTCTGGCATTTTTAGGGATTAATCTCTGGGGTGTATAAGGAGGGTGCTCTGTGTTGTTTAAGTTTTGCTCAATGAAGTGTGGAGGGCATGTCCCTAAGGTCTGTATGGATGGGATTTAGAGTTGTGCAGGAAGGATTTTTCATGTGAGTAGGGAGGAAATCCTTAAATGTACAGGGAGGATTGTTTGAGTAATACAGGAAATTTTCCCAAGGTGTGAATGTAGATTCTTTTTATTGTGTAAGAAGGTCTCTATGAGGTATTGTGGGAGTGGTCTCTGAGGGGGGTAGGAGGGCTTTATGAGGTTTTTAGGAGGGTTAATTGGCAAGAGTGTGAGTGCCCAATTAAGTAAGTAGGGGTATTTTTAGTGTATCTGAGAGGCCAGTCAAAAGGGATTTCTGAGGAGTGTAGTGAGGGTTTATGAGGTTAATAGAAAGGTTCACTGAGGTGTTTTGAAGGACTTGAAAAAGAGTATTGTATGTACTCATTTATTTGTATAGGGATATGTCTATTTCAGGTGTGTATGGGCTTCTCTTGAGATACATAGGGAGGACATTTTTCAATGTGTCAGGAGGACACTCAGTTGTGTAGGGAGGCTTCTGTGATTTTTGTATGGAGATGATTCTTAGCTGAGAAGGGAGGGTAACTGTTAGGTTTAAGGTTAGTTTTTGAGGTTAGGGCTTGGATTAGGGTTATATTTAGAGTTAGTATTAGAATTAGGGCATTAGTGTTAGAGTTAGAGAGTTAAGGTTCAGTTCAGTTTTGGTGTTAGGATCCAAATCAGTACTTGGATTGTAATGGGAAGGCCTCAGTGGTGTGTTTAAGTGGCTCTCTGGATCATTGTAATGACTCTCTTTGGTGCATTATGAGTATTACCTGAGGTGAGTACACAGGCTCTCTGAGGTGATTAGGGAGGGCTTCAGAAAAACCATAATGAGTACTCATGCTGTTCTGTAAGGATGTCTCTCTGCAGTGTGTATGTACAGTTCTTCAGATGTGTAGTGAGGGTATTCTTTGATATTCAGCAGGAAACAAGATGAGTGTACAGAGGGCCCTCTGAGTTTTGTAGGGAGTTGCCTCTGAGCTTGTAGGTAGCATACTATTATGTGTTTCAGAGGGCTCTTTACATATGTGGAAGTGCCCCCTGTGATGAGTTGAGAGGACTCACAAAGGTGAATCAGGAAGTTGGTCTGTAAAGTGTAGAAAGAGCTCACTGAATTGTGTTTCAAGGGCCATTTGAGGTGAGTGGTCAGATATTTGTGAGATGAGTAGGGAGAACAAACTGATGAATGAGGAAAGGAACTGTTATGTTAGGCTTAGGGTCAGGTTCAGGGTCATGTTCTGTGTCAGTGTCAGGCATGTAAGGAGGGCTGAGGTTTAGGCTTAAATTAGGGTTAGTGTCAAGCTCAGGGTCAGAATCAGTATTTGCAATTTATAGGGAAGGCCTCTGTGGTGAGTCAAAAGGGCTCTGTAAGATGTATATTGAGGATGTTCTGTCATCAGTAGATAGACACTCTGAGGTGTTTATAATGCACTTGCAAAGAAGTTTAATCAGTAGGACTGACAAGCAAAAAAATCTAATGGCTACAATCTGAGATCTGTAAGGACAACCCTCTGAAGTGTGTAGGAAATGCATTTGAGGGAAGTAGAAACAGCTTTCTTTGATGTCTAAGGAGGGTACTCTGAGATAATTTGGGAGGTGTATTAGGATGGTAGTATGTGACTGGATGGAGGGAAGTATGACATATGTAAGAGAGCTCTACAAAATGTGTTTTAGGAGGTGTGTATGAATTTTATAAGAGGTCTATATGATGCTTGTCCTAGGGCTCCTTTTTGTGTCTGAGATGGCCCCCTGAAAAGAGTCACAGAGTTGCACAGGGTGTGTGCACTGGAAATTGTAGAAATAACTCAGTGAGCTGTGATTGGAGGGCCATTTGAGGTGAGTAGTAAGAGTTTGACAAGATGAGCAGGGAGAAAATCTGGTGAAGAAGGGAGAAAACTATGAGGTTAGGGTTAGGTTAGGCCTAGGGTTAGGGTTTAGGGTCAGGGTCAATTCGTGGTCTCTTTCAGGGCAGGAAGGATGCTGTGGCATGTAGGGAGGGCTTAGGTTTATGCTTAGGGTTAGGGTTAGTTTCAGAGTTAGAGTCAGTATTTATGGAGTATAGGGAAGGCCATGGTGGAGAGTCAAAATTATTCTCTTAGATGTGTATATTGAGGTCTCTGTGAGGTGATTATATAGGCTCTTTGAGTTGTTTGTAGATGAGTTGCAAAGAAACATTGTTTCTTCTTGCAAAGAACTGTGGTTTTACTCACTGAGTTATTTAGGGACTTCTCTGATGTGTGCTGGACCTGCTCTAGATTTGAGTATGGAGGGTCCACTTTGTTGTGTATGAAGGTTAAACTGAGGTGTGTAGAGAAATCTCTCTGAAATTGGTAGCATGTGACCTCTGAGCTGTGTCTTCTGGGCCTTATGAGGTATAAAGGATGGTTCTGTGATGTGTGTTAGAGAGCAACAAGAAGTGTTTGTGAGGGTCCTTTCAGTTGAGTTGGGAGGGCTCAGTCAGTTGTATAGATAGGGTGCACTGAGATGAGTAGAGGGTCCAGTTAGTTGTGTTTGTATGGTTTTTTCATGTGAGTAGTGAAAGCTCTGTTAGACACAAGTAAGGAGGACAAATTGATGTAGAAGAAGGGCCCCATTAAGTGTGGAAGGGTGATCTATATGGTCTGAAGTTAGGAATCATGGAAATGAGTAGGCTGGACAATGAGTTTTGCCATGTAGGTTAACTGAGGTGTGTAGTGAGGGATAATTGAAATTCAGAGGGATAGCACTCTGATGTGTGTTTGGAGGGCTCTCAGAGGTGTGTAGGGAGTTCTATATTAGGTGGGCAGAGGAATCTATGAGGGGTGTAGGAGGCCTGTTTGACATAGTAGAAATGCTATCTCAGTCATATAGGGAGGGACTTCTATAGGGAATAATTAGATCTCTAATATGAGTAGCAAGAATAAACTCAGGTGTTGTGAGAGGAATATTTGAAGATAGAAGAGAGAAACTGTGATGCGGTTTGGTAGGAAACTCAAAAGAGTATCATGGGGTTTCTTTTTGATTTTTATTTTGGTCCTTGGAGGTAAATATGGAGAAATTTTTGGTTAGTTTTGAGGGCTAAAAGCGATGTGTAGGTAGGGTTTTTAAAGGTTTGTTGAAAGGGCATTCTGAGGTTGGTATAGGAGCCTCTCTGAGATTTGTAGGAAAGATTGTTGAATGAGATGTATAAGGTGGGTCCTCACTGGTAAATATTAAGAGTTAACTGACATGTGTAGTTGCATATACCTATGGTAAGGAGAGAACTCTGAGATAAATGAGTTTTTAAAACTAAAGTTTGGAAGGAGAGCTCTATGAGGTGTTTAACAGGGCCCTCTGAATAGTGAAATTATGGCATTCTGAGGTATGTAGAGGCATGGTGAGTGGTGTGTAGCAATGATTCTCTGGTCCCTACATTGATATAGTGATTGATAAATAATGTGTGTAGGAATGTGTCTAAGGTGTGTATGGATGGCCCTCTGAATTCTGTAGAAAGGGCTCTCGATATGAGTTGGTAGCATTCTGAGCTGTGAGGAGAAATGACTGCTATGTATGTAGGAAGTGTTCACTGAAGTGTGAAGGGAAGGTTCTCTGAGATTTGTAGTGCAGATGATTTAATGTGTATAGAGAGGCCTCAAGTGTGCAGGAGAAAGCTGCGTGGTGTACAAGGGCTTTTGTCTACATAGGAATGCTCTCTGTTTTGTAGTTAAGGCCTCAGGAATGAATAATAAAATCCATCTGATATGACTAGATAGAACACAATTAGATGCAATGGAAGTATTCTTTGAGTAAAATAGGGGGAAATACCTACATTGTTTATGAAGGTCACTCAACAGTGTATCCAGAGTCTTCTCTGAGGTGTGTCAGGCCAACCCTCAGAGTGTGGGGACGTCCGGAATTCCATCCAGTGCTTAACAAAGATCCTCTGAAGGATGTTTGCAAAGGCTCATCCTAAAGGGAATTGCCAGAAGTTTTGCTCCAGAGCATGGTGTTTTTTCTGCTGTGTTTTTCTGATAATATATTATTCATTTCAGTCTGAACAGATTGCTTAAGGGGATGAGGGAAATACAAAAAAAATTCCAGAAAATATTCCCTACAATCTGGAAGACAATGGGTCTTTACCACTAACAAAGTCAAAAATAATTTTGCAACTGTGCAATGAGTCCCTGAAAGCCTATGGAGAAAATAGATGTAGATCTGCCTTTGTCTCCAACAGGCTTGTTAAATTCTAATGATGGTTTTGTTTATGTGTGGTGGTAGGGTAAAAGAATAAGGTTTCACAACATTCCTTCCTTCCTACAAAGAATAGGTCACCCCTATAATAAACATTGGTGCACAATGCCCTGTTCTGGAAAAAAAAGCTACATAAAAAAAGGTAATCTATTCAGTAAAAAGACTTCGCCACTAGAACCATTGCAACCACTGCCCTCCTGTAGCCCTTAACTCAGCAATTTAGATATTAACCAGATGAACCTAGTAGAGATGGTCACATGAGATTACTTGTTTATTGCTTTAACCGTGAGAGTAATAAGAATAGTCTTAGGTCACATAGAGTTTAGATATTAAGGAAATAAACATTGTATTAGCTCATTGACATAGTTAGATATCCTTAAAACAATTGTGATTATGTAAGGATAATCTGTAAGTTTACTGTTTTCTCATAATTTTTCAGTTCCTTGTTGAGAACAATTTCTGCCTATGCTTTGGAAACTTCTTTATTTTTATTAACCACAAGACTGCCATTACAGCCTGAAGAAAAATATATATAAACCCAGCCTTCCCCAGAATAAACTGGGAGTGATTGCACCAGAACTAGAGCCTGTGTCTTTCATTCTTCATCCATGACCAACACTGTCTCCCTGCACCCCATTACCTGTGTGGAACCCATAAACTCCTGCTAGGGCTGGACACTAGCATCAGAGTTGATTGCAGAGGGCTATTTGGTGAATAGTAAGTTGTATCCAAGTGTCCTATGATGTGTTGTTGATTGTATCATAAGAATTCTAAAGTATGAATTAACATCTCATTGGTATTTATAGGGAGAACTCTCTGGGTGCATAGGAAATGCTTTCTGAGTTGCATAAGTGTTGCTAAAGAAAGTGTGGAGGCAGTGTCCCCATGGGTATATGAATGGGAATTTGAGGTGTGTAGAACAGGCTCTTGGTATTAGTAGGGATTCATTATGGATACATGTAGGGAAGTGAGTTTGAGGTGTGAGGGAAATATTCTCTGTGGTGTTACCTGTGTTCTTATTTTTTATGTAGGGTGGTCTCTATGACATATAGGGAGGGCCCTCTGAAGGGTGTAAGAGGGTTTTATGAGGTGTGTAAGAAGGCTTATTGATGGCAGTGTAAATGTTCACTTAAGTGAATAAAAAGGCTATTCATAGTGTATAGGAAAGATCTCTGTGTGAGTCTAAATTTTCTCTGAGATGTGTATTGCAGGCTTTCTGAGGTAAGTAGAAAGGCTCTATAAGGTGTTTAAAGAAGACTTGCTAAGAAGTATAGTTACTGTGGCTTGTGAAGTACTAGTTTGTACTCACTCAAATATGTAGTTATGTCTGAGGTGTGGAATGAGTGAGGTAAGGTGGCATTCTTTTAAAGGATAGTATCACAGCTTGATTAACATCAAATTCAATGAGTCATAAAAATGAGACACAAATATAAACACACACAGACAAAAACTTCTGAGGGTATGGTGCTATCTACATGGTAATCTGTGTGAAAGGCTGGAATCTACTCACTTCCAATGGCCTGTCCTCTTTCATGTCTGGTCTTCTTGGGAAATATTGCTGGAGTTGTTAGTCTCAACATTGGTACATTGCTTCCAATCTTGAGAAAGGCCCCTGCTAAGGACTTTCCTGAGAAATAAGTACCCAAAGAGGAGTAGAGAACAAGAACTCATGGCTCTGGGCTTGCTGTCTCAACACAAGCAAGCAGAATGGAAGTTTATCTGGAATGTGGGTGCCTAGCTACTAGGGTTCCAAGTTCTGTGTTCTACTGCCAATTTAATAGTATGTTAATATTAAATCTATACTGTGGATAATGTAATAGTATTAAAACCTCAGGGCCATTATTTTATTAGTTGTACTTCCTATAGTATGAATGTTACATCAGTTTTAAAAGGCAGCTATCATATCAGTTTGATATGTCATTGTATGGATATCATATTATTATTAAAAGCCACAAATAAACCTTTAGGTCAATTTTAGAAACTCAAGTATGCATGTCATCTTAGGATTAAAATCAACATCATAGTTAATACATTAATTTTAATGATAACTTATAAAATTATTTAATACCAAAAATGCAGATATTTTATTAGCATAAGTTTGTATAGTATTTATATGCTAATGTTAAATGCTACAGAACACCTGTTTACTAGTTTTAGGTGTTACATCAAGGATATTAAGTGAATATTAAAATCCACAAGTAAGTTATCCTATTGGTTTCAGAATTTATGGAAAAGATGGCATATAGTAAAATTAAAGGCTACAGGACATATATTTCATTGATTTTTTTCAGGCAATAATATTGATGCACATTAGTGGTTCAAGGTATAGGGGAGCTAGTATATTTATTTTAGACTAGGCTATGAATAACACATTAGATTTAGAGGCACAGCAGAGCTTCTATATGTGTATTTGATACTGTAGTTTGGACATTATATTAGTGTTTGAATACTCTGAATGACTGTGATATCCATTTCTGATGTTGTAATATCAGACAAATTCTATTAATATTAAAGGACAGGACAGCTCTTGTATAGTTTTCCATGCTATTGTATGCATATACTGTTAAAAAAAAGGATGTGGAACAGACATAATAGGAATATTGTGTTTTTATTGAAGTCTACAGGGGAGCTATTATATGTGTTTTAGATGGTCACTATGAATATTATAATCATCTTTAAGGTCCCAGGGAACCTACCATATTAGTTTAATGTGAAATGTTAAGAATATTTTTTAGCATAAAGACCACATGGCAGCTATTAGTTTTAGAGGGTACAACAAACTTATCACATTCATAATAAGGGTACCAAACCAGGCAGCTATGCTCTTATGTTTAGATATTATGGAATGGAAAGCATGTTAGTATGAACAGCCAGAGGCTAGTGAATACAGAAGTTTTCATGCTATAGTATGAATATAATATTAGTATGGAAAGAACCAGGTAGAGTTTTTAAAAATTACAGAAATCTTTTTGAAATTATATTTTATTTACTTATATTTTATGTGTTGCTCATGATTAAACCCAGTGCCTCTCTTGTGATAGGCAAGTACTTTAGCAGTAAGCCACAAACTCAGCACCAAATGACAGTTTTTATATGACTTTAAGAGACCACATATTCCATATAATGTAAATTTAAAGGAGTTGGGGAAACAATTAATTTTGGATGTAAAATGATTGAAAATATGTTGGCATTAAAAGCCAAAGGACAACTACTATATTAGTTATAAATTCTTTTTTTTTTTTTTTTTTTTTTGCGGTGCTGGGCATTGAACCCAGGGTCTTCTGCATGCAAGGTAAGAACTCTGCTGACTGAGCAATCTCCCCAGCACTATATTAGTTATAAATTTTAATGTGTGAATATTATATTAATACTTAAGGACACACTGTATACTAAGGATATTATGTGACTGTCAGCAGTCACATTAAGGGTATTAGTGCCTTCAGTCACAGTGAGTGTATAATGTGAGTGTCAGGTTTCACAGTGAGGATATTATGTCAGTGTCAAAGTCAAGTGTAAACATTATATGAGTGTCAGAGGCAGAGTGAAGATATTTATGTGAGTTTCTTGTGTCAGAATTATATTATGTGAAGGTAAGTGGTAAAATGAGGTAGGTATTAGATTTTGTTTTTTGAATACTCATGTGTTGAAAAGCATGATAATCACAATGATCTCAATCACACAAAACATGCTGTTGTGTATGTATACTCATGACCTGGAAGGCATGTCCAATTAAGCTGCTTGAAAATTAATAACTTTGTTCTTTGCTTGTATTTTTATTTTTTCTGTAATTTATATATTAACCTTTAAAAAATGGTATTTTTAAAAAGTGGTCAACTGAGGAATGTATATGAATGTGAGAGTCCAAAGGGCAAATACTTTGTGAGTATTTTAGGCCTCAGTGAAGATAATATGAGAGTTAGAGGTCAAGGGAGAATATTATGTAAAAGTGACCAGAATAAGGATAAGCAAGTGTCATAGTCTACACAAGAATATACTGTGTCAGTGGCTATAGTGAGGCAATTACCAGAGTGTCAGAGACATCGTGAAGGTATTATGTGTGTGTTGGTAGGCAGATTAAAGATATGTGAATGTGAACTACCAAAGTGAAGATATTATGTGTTATAGGCCAAAGTGAGGGTAATGTCTGGATTTCAGTGGCTACAGTGTGGACAGTTTGTCAAGGTTAGCAGTCAGAGTAAGAATATTATATGAGAACCTGAGGCCATATTATATGAATGTCAGAGGCCAGATAAGGACTTTAATTGAGTGTCACATGTTATAGTGAGGGTGTAATGTGAGCTTAAAAGGTGACATGGAGGATATTTTATGTGTGTCAAATACCAGAGTAAGAGTATTATGTAAGAGTCAGAGGTTACAGTATGGACATTATGTGCATGTAATTATTTATAGTGAGGATATTATATGAAAGTCAGGGGCCACATTAAGGTTTATATGTGAGTGTCAGAGGCCACAATCAGCGTATCAAGGTAACAGTGAAGAAAGTTTTTGAGTCAGACCAAGGGAACATATTATGTGATTGTCATGGCAACTGTGTCAGAGAACACAGGATATTATGTGAGAATCAAAGACCATAGTGAGGATATTGTGTGTCAGAAGGCACATTGAGGATTTTATACAAATGTGTGAGGTCACACTGATTACATTATATCAGTGTCAGAGGCCAGACTATGTTTATTGAATGTCAGAGACCTCAGTAAAGATACTCAATGAATGATTGTGGTCACAGTGGTCACATTGAGAATATTGTGTCAGTGGTAAGAAGATGATATTATATGAGTTTCAGAGGCTACAGTGAGGGAATTATGTGAGTCTTATTGGCCACAGTGAGAGTATTATATTAATAACAGAGGCCACATTGAGCATATTATGTGAATGTCAGAGGCCACTGTAATGATATTTTGTGAGTTTCAGAGGCCAGAGTGAGGGTATTAAGTAAGTGTCAGAGGATTAATTGTGTATATTATGTAAGTGTCAGAGGCCACAGTGATGGTATTATATGAATGTCAAAACCAAATGAGGATATTATGTCAGTGACAAATGTCTGAGAAAGGATATCGTGTGAGCGTCACAGCCTACATTTGGGATATACTGTGAATCACAGGGACAACACTGTGGAAATTATGTGGTTGTCAGTGACCACAGTGAGGATATTTTGTCACATCAGGATCCAGCATGAGGATATTATGAGTCTCCCAATTCACAGTGACTGTCTTGGACTTTAGTGAGTGAATTATGTGAGTGTCAGAGGTAACAATTATATTTTGTGGGTGTATAAGGCCACATTGAAGGTATTTGGTGAGTATTAGAGGCCACATTGAGGGTATTAAATGAGTGTCAAGGTAATAGTGATGGCATTGTGTGAGTTTCAGATGCCAAGTGAGGATATTATGTGAATATCAGGGGCAAAAGCTAGTATATTAAGTGAGTGATAGAGGTCATAGTTAGAATACTATGTGAGTGTCAGAGGCCAGGTTGAATTTATTATGTGAATATCACAGACCAAATATGGATATTATATAAGTGTCAGAGACTATATTGCAAGCATGATGTGAGTGTTTCAGGTCACAAAAAGTTACAATGGGCATGGCAAGTCACATTGAATGTAATATGTAAGTATAGGAGGCCAACCTGAGGGTATTATGTGAGTATCACAGGTTACAATGAGGATACTATGTCAGGATCAGAGACCAAAATGTTGACTTTATGAGTGCAAGAATCACAGAGAGGATATTATATCAGTTTTAGACCTCACAATGAGGGCATTGTGTCAATGTCAGAGCTCAAAGTGAGGATATTTTATGTGTGTCAGAGGACGCAGTGAAAATATTTATGTGACTTTCAGAGGACACAGTGTGATATTATGTGAGTGACAGAGACCAGAGTGGCAGTAGTCTGTGTCTGAGATCAAAATGTGTGTATTATGTGATTGTCAGAGACCAGAATTGGGGATTTATGTGAGTGTCAGAGGGTAGAGTGAGGGTATTATGTGAGTGCCAGAGGTCACAGTATAGTTATTATGTGTCAGGAGTAGCATTAATGACATTATGTGTCTGAGTCCAATTAAGGATAAAATATCTGTCAGAAGTCAAATTGAGTGCATAATATGAGTGTCTGAGATTAGAGTGAAGTTATTATTTGAGTGTCAGTGGTCAAAGTGTAACTATTACATTAGTGTCGGAGGTCAAGTGAGGATATTTTGTGAATGTCATAATCCAAAGTGAGGGCATTACATAAGTAACAGAGGTCCCAGTGAGGTTACATTGTGATTATAAGAGAACACGGTGGGGACACTATGTGAGTATCAGAGGTCATGTGAGGATATTATGTGACCATCAGACTCACAGTGAGGATATCATGTGAATGTCACATAACAAGTGAGGAAATTAGGTGAGTATCAGAGGCACCAGTGATAAATGAAAGTGTACAGTCACTTCAGAAAATAATGTGAGTGTCAAAGCTCACAATGAGGACATAATATAAATACGCATGGCCACAGAGGTATTATGTCAGTTTCTAAAAAAGAACAATGAGAATATTATTTGAGTGTCACAGGGCTCAGAAGGAGAATTATGTGAGAACCAGAGGACACATTGAGGGTGTTCTGTGAGTGACTCAGGCCATGTAAAGATATTATGTGTGTGAGAGAGGTCATACTGAGCTTATGTGAGCAACAGAAGTCACACTGAGGATAATATTTCAGAGTTAGAGGTCAAAGGAGGGTATTATGTGTATGTCAGAGACCACAGTGAGTATATTTTATGAGTGTCATAGACCACCGTGAGGGTAATAAGTAAGCACTAGAGGTCACAGTGATGGTAATCTGTGTGTGCGAGATGTTAGAGGGTATCATGTCAGTGATAGAGATCAATGGAGGACTTTTGTGTCAGAGGTAAGAGTGAGGGTATAATGTGTCAAATGTCACATTGAGGATATGACATTATTGTCAAAGGACAAGTGAGGATATTTTGAATGTCACAAGTGATAATGAGCTTATTTTATGAGTGTGAGATGTCAGAGTGAGGATATTGTTGAGTGTCAGAAGTCAAGTCAGGCAATTTTGTGACTATCAGAGTCATAGTGAAGATATTCTTTGAGTGTCATATGCCACAGGGAGGTAAAGTGAGTATCATAGGAAGCAATAATTATATTATATCAGTGTCAGTGGTCATAGTGAGGTTGTTGTCTCAGTCTTAGGATTTTAAGTGAGTTTCAGAAATCACTTTGAGGAGATATGAGTATCAGAGAAAAAAGTGAGGTTATTATGTCAGTTTCAGAGGCCACAGTAAAAGTATCATAATTGTACCTGAAGTCACACTGAAAGTATTTTTTGAGTGACAGAGGTCACAAGAAGGATGTTTTCAGTGTCAGATGTCACTATGGGGATATTTTGTGAGTGTAAGAGGCCATGATGATGGTATAATGTGAGCTCCAGGTGTCACTGTGTGGGTATTTGGTGAGCATCATTGGTAAAACAGAGGTTACAACCTGAGTGTCAGAGGTCTCTGTGAGGTATTATGTGAGTGATAGGACAAATTGAGGATAATATTTGAGTGTCAAAAAACAAAGTGAAGGTGTTATGTGAGTGTCAGAGGCCAATTTGAGGGAATCATGTGAGAGTCAGAAGTCACATAAAGGATATTATATCAGAATCAGAGGTCTCACTGATGTTATTATATTAGTGTCAGAGGTCACACTGAGAATGTGTAAGTGTCAGAGGTCCCAGAAAGGTTATTATGTTCGTGTCTGAGACCACAATGAGGGTATTATATCAGTATCAGAGGTCACAATCAGGTTATAATGTGAGAGTCATAATTCATGATGAGGGTGTTATGTAAGCATCATAGGCTATAGTGAATGTATCATGTGAGTGTCAGTGGTCACACTTAGGATATAATTTGAGGCCACACTGAAGGTATTAAGTCAGTGTCAAAGGTCACAGTAAGGGTATCATTTGAGTGTGAGAGTTCACAGTGGAGGTAATATATGAGTATCAGAGGTCACACAGAGTTTTATGTGAGTGACTCAGGAAAAGTGAGGATATCATGTGTCAGAGGATATAATGAGAAAATATTTATAACATCAGGGGCCATAGTGTGGCTATTTTATGACTGCAACAGGTTATGATAAGGGTACTTTGTTAGAGTCATAGGCCATGTGAGGACATTGTGTGAATATCACAGGCCACATGGAAGTTATCATATAAACATCAGAGAGATCACAGTGAGGGTAAACTATGTGTCACAGCAACAGTGAGGGTATTTTGTGAGTATCAGAGGAGAGGCCAAATTGAGAATATTATTTGAGTGTCCAAGGTCATAATCATATTAGTAAATGAATGTAAGTTGACAAAATTGGATATTATGTCAGTGTCATAAGACACAGTGAAGATAGTAAATGAGTGTTCAGTGAAACAGTGAGTAAATTATGTTAGTTTAAGAGGCAATGCTAAAATATTATGTTGTGTCAGAGCCCAGGGAGTTATTGCAATAGTCTTAGTGGCCACTGTTATGCTATTATGTCAGTGTCAGATACTAGAGAGAGGTATTTATGTGAGTTCCAGAAGCCACAGTGAGGGTTTCATTGCAGTGCCAGATGCCCCAGGTAGGATATTATGTGTCAGAGGTGCTGTGAGTGTATTATGTCAGTGTCTGAGGTCACTCTGACATAATTACATGAGCATCAGAAGTCAGAGTGAGGATATGATGTCAATTAGATGACACATTGAGGGTATCAGGTTTGTGTCTGAGGTCACACAAGAAATAATATGAGTGAGAGCTGTCACTGTGATGGAATTATATCAGTGGCAGAGGTCAGAATGAGGGTGTTATGTGTCAGAGAACACAGCAGGGTATTTTGTGAGTGTCAGCAGTCAAGTGAAGATATTATGTGAATGGCATCGGATAAAATGAGGGTATTATGTGAGTGTCAGTGGCCACAGGAGACTACTATATATCTGAGATCATACTGACTATCCTGTGTTCATGTCAGTGGCCACAATGAGGATATTTTGTGAGTGACAGAGGCTATGTGACAATAATATATAAATGTCCGAGGCCATAGTGAGATTTTTTTTTTGATCAGAGTCCACAGTAAGGGTATTATGTGAGTGACACAAGAACAGTAAGGATATTATGTCAGTAACAGTGGACAAGTGAGAACATTATGTGAATGCCAGAGGCCACATGAAGGTATTATGGGAGTGTTTGAGTCACAGTGAGTAAATTATATAATGTCAGAGGTCTGGTGAAAATATTGAGACTGCAAATTGAGGACATTTTGTAATTTTCATGGGGCAGAATGAAGGTATTATGTGATGGACAATAGACACAGTGAAGGTACTAGGTGAGTGTCAGAAACCCCAATGAGAATATTCTGACTGTCAGAGGTCACATTTTTTGGCATTATGTGTCAGCATATGCATATGAGAGCATATGCAGGTGTTACATTAGTATCTGAGGTTTCACTGAGGGTATTATACTAATGTGAGATGTCACAGTGGGTGAATTTTTTGAGGATCAGAGTTCACATTAGGGTATTTTATCAGTGACAATGGTCATACTTAGGGTATTATTGGAGGGCCTGAGGTCACACTGATGGTATTATGTGACTGTGGTCATACTGAGGTAATTTGTGTTAGAGGTCACAGGGTATAATATGTGAGGATCAGAGGTCACAGTGAGAATATTATGTCAATATCAGAGGCCAAGTTACTGAGGAGGTTCAGGCAGCAGGGACAAGATATTTTGTTTTACAGGTAACTTTGATGGTTTTATATCAGAAGTTCCAATATGGCAATATGTGAGTGTCAGAGATAACAGTGAGCAAATTGTATGAGAGTCAGAGGCCACAATGATTGTAGTATGTGACTACAAAATTCAGAATAATATGTCAGTGTCAGACACCAGGTGAGGATATTACATTCGTGTCATAGGCCATAATGAAGGTATTATGTAAGATTAAAAGACCTCACTGAGTTTAATATGTGTGTAGGAAGCCACAATTTTGGTATTATTTGAGTGTCTGAGGTCACAATGGGGATATAATGTGTCAGTGGTAACAATGAAGGAATTATATATGTGTCAGAGACCGATTGAGGATATTCTTTGTCAGAGGCCACAGCATGGTAATATATGAGTGTTTGATGTCACACTGAGTGAATTATATGAGGAACTCATGTGATAGTGAGTGTAATATGTGAAAGACATTTTGTAAATGAGAAAATATTTTTTAAATGCCAGAAGCCAAAGTTAGGAAAAATTTTCAATCTCAGGGACTATTTTGAATAAATATATAAATATATGTGAACATAGTAAGTATAAATGAGAGCATCAGATGCAATAGTGAGTATATCTTGTCAATGGCAAGGGCCATAATGATATTATGTAACTGTCAAGGTCACAGTGATGATACTGTATGAATATCAACATAAAAGTGAGGATATTTTGTGAGAGTTAAAGACCAAGTGAGGGTATTATGTGAATGTCAAAGGCCACAGTAGGGTATTATGTGAATGTCAGATGTCACATTTTGCATAATATGTGTATGTGAGAGGCCCCATTGAGGGCATTAATTGACTGTCAGAAGTCAGTGAAAATGCTATGTGTGATAGCCATTGGTGAGGGTGTTATGTGAGTGTCAGAGACCAAGTAAGGATATTATGTGAATGTCAGAGGCCAGAGTAATGGTGCATATCAATGTAAGAGGCCACTGTGAGGGTATTATGTGAGTGTAAGAGATTATACTGAGGGCATTATGTGAGTGAACCAAGCCATATCAGGATATTATGTGGCTGTCAGAGGACACATTGCTCCATTTTTGAAATTGAAAAAATATTTATCTTGTAAGATTGACTAGGAATTTTAAGACAGATACCCAGGATTTTATGAATGCCCAGAACACAGCTGTCTTGCACATGATGATGAGAAATATGGTTGTGGGGTAAGAACAGGGAATAGAGCCAAGAGGTACAACAGAAAATAGAACATGATGGGACCAATGTTGTGGTTTGCAACTTAAGAACAGACCAATCACCACTGAGAAGTCCATATTTAAGAGTCTTTATTAAGCTGGCCAGCTGACTTTCTCACACAATGCCCCCCAAAATGGCTATTTGGACAACAGCCCCAACCTCAGGGTTGTAGGGGTTCTTATACCAAAAATCACATTAATCATAAGTGTCTGTTGATATGATTCAAAAGTACACATTAACATCATGAGATCATCAACAGAGTGGGAAGTGGGTCAAAATGACCCTTACCTAGGTACAAACTAAAGAATGGTTACTAACATTCACACAATCACTCTTTACATGGTACATTGTTTAGGCACAATAGAAATCAAAAGAGAGCAATTCTTTACTACATAGGAGTTGTCATTGTATATTATTAAACATGTCACACCAAGTAACTGATGATGGGCAGAGAAGTGGGGTGTTCCCAAGGGAGAAGCTTATTTCCTACATAACATGAAGTCTCAGAGCACAATGGAGTCTGCTTAGTCATTTCCCTTAGAGTCTGGCCTATAATATTCTCATGGAGTGTTGTTTGTCAGGACATCACATTCTCCACTGGTTTTATGTACATAATCAAATCATTGATTCATTAGTAGTGCATAGGTGATTGTAGTGGTCCCTATTGCTGAGGAGCCAGTTATATTTATTTCCACTAGGAGGGGAAACTAAGACAGGGGCCACTCATTTAGATATTAGCCCCATATGTTCTTTTTATTTCTCACCATTATAATAGTAGACAGAATTTATCCCACTTGACAATCTCAAAAAGATGAACAGTTAAGCATGGAGTTATTCCTGACATAGTCCAAGCAATAGAAAAATACATGAGTAACATTTTTTCAGTATTATCTTTAGACAGTGGTTGGGTCTCTGAGGGCTGCCCATTTTTCTGTTGTCTTGACTCAGACATTATGAGTCCATATTGTGAGTAAGGTCCCTTCCATTTCAACTGGTGTTACTCCTTTCTGGAACAATTTGATGTAGACATAGTCTTCTGATTGAAATGGGTGTTGGAAATCAGTGGTCTCTTGAGGTTCATTCTCTCATAAGTTGAACCTGTTAGAGAGACTTAACAACAGGTTAGAACAGGAGCAGTTTCTTGGTTAGGGTTCAGGAAGGACTCTCAAAGCATTAACATTTTAATGTCTCAGAGATCATTTGCCTCTAACTTTCTGGACCCAAACTGGCC
Source organism: Sciurus vulgaris (assembly GCF_902686455.1). Taxonomy (NCBI): domain Eukaryota; kingdom Metazoa; phylum Chordata; class Mammalia; order Rodentia; family Sciuridae; genus Sciurus; species Sciurus vulgaris. The sequence goes on along the minus strand of NW_027632956.1, from coordinate 14,630,101 downwards.
ATTATTTTTGTGATTTAACACAATTTACCTATCTATATTGACTGTCTTTTAAAATTTTTATTATTACCCCTCTAATTTTAGGGACTTTTTACTGCTGTAAGAAAAAAGAGCATTGACCGCTCTTGCTGCTTCGAGATGAGAGGGGGCGATGTGGGGTGGGGCAAGCAGTAAAATTTCCTTTTAAGGAATTGGATCTTTCTAGGGGTAAAAGTCTTGTTTCATGAAAGTAACAAAACAAAACAAAAAAAAAAAAACATGAGTACAAAATAAATAGCATTTGGAACATGTCAATGAATATCATGAAGTAGATAGAAATCAGTAATCTCTTACCAGGAGGTGGAAAAGCTGAGATGTTTACATAAAAAGACCTAACAAAGTCTAACAAGGCCTTAATTGTAAATCTTAACACTGTCGGAGTTATCAGGAATGTAAACACAACGTTTACTTAAATTACTTACTGTCATCTGATTTTTGTAAAATATCTTTTTATTGGCATGATCTCTTTGTTTAGTAGAGACCCCTTTATTTTTGTTACTCACGGGTAGAGAATCATACTATCAAACACTGATTAAGTCTACCTGTATTAGAAGTTAGAAAGATCTGTAGGCCTTAAACTGACTAAAAACTTATAACTCTGGCAGTTTCTTTTGATAATTATCAGGAATATTTGTCTAAGAATCTTTTTTGTTATCTCCAGTTTTAGTTATTTTGGGGGCTAACACAGTGTACATCTTAAGTTACATTAAAATAACTATTGTTTAGTTTTTAAAATGTCCAGGAATGACTTTCAGTTTTAACTGCTTTTGCTAGGTGTTTAAGATCAAGCTTGTCAAACTAACCTTGTTCCAATCTGCTGCTAAGACTCAGCTGAGGGATATCCAAGATGGTGGACTAGTGGGTGACTGCATCTCCCATAGCTCCAGAACTCAGGATTCAAGAAGGGGAGGTCCAACATAAAGCTGCGGGATGAGTCTCTCCCACCAGGTGAAGCTTGGCCCATGCAGCAGGCCTGGACAGGGGGCAGCTACTCAGAGCAGGACAGGGCAGCGAGAACCTTCCCCAAGTAGCCCTGCTCTCTCTGGTGGCAGGCGAATTCCACAGCCAGCTTCTAGGAGCAGACCCGCCCAGTGAGAGCTTTGCTGCACAGAGCCAACTACAAGCCTCAAACCCAGCGTGGGCCCTGTCCCACAGGCAGCTTCTCCCACCAGGACACGGCAGTGAGAGACTTCCCCAAGCAGCCCTGCTCCCTCCCGTGGCAGGCACAATCCATTGCCAGCTCCTCAGAGCAGGACTACCCACTGAGAGCTTTTCTGCATAGAGCCAACCCCAAGCCCCAACCCACCAGTGGGCCCTGTCCCCCAGGCAGCTTCTGGGACCAAGGCAGGAAAGGGACAGGCATTTCCCAAGCAGCCTGGCTCCCTCAGGCGGGGGCAGACCCTGTCTATAGCCAGGTTCTAGGAGCAGAACCGCCCCTTGAGAGGATATCCACACAGAACCAGCCCCCAGGCCTGGACCTAGTAGCAGGCTAGGGGCAGCTTTCTTTGGAAGCACTGCATTATCAAGTTCCTCCAAGACTTCAGGCTACTGAAGGTTGAGAGGTGATATACTGAAAATCTGCAGGGACACTATAAACCAATAGAGGAAATCTGCAACATCTCAGAGTCCCACTGATACCTATCAATATGAGAAAACAAGGGAAGAAAATGTCCCAAAGAAACCTAAATAATTTATCAATAAAACCCAATGACAGCACAGCAGAAGAAATGTCAGAAAGGGAGTTCAGAATGTACATAATTAAAATAACCAGTGAAGCAAATGAGGAGATGAAAGAGCAAATGCAGACACTGAAGGAAGAGATGACAGAGCAAATGCAGGCATTAAATGATCACACCAATCAACAGTTAAAAGAGCAAATAGAGGAAGCAAAAGATCAGTTCAATAAAAAGTTAGAGATACCGAAAAAAAAAAAAAAAAAAAAACCAAACAGAAATCCTTGAAATGAAGGAAACAATAAACCAAGTTAAAAATGCCATAGAAAGCATGACCAATAAGGTAGAACACCTGGAAGACAGAACCTCAGATATTGAAGATAAAATATTTAATCTTGAAAACAAAATTTACCAAACAGAGAAGATGGTAAGAAATCATGAAAAGAATATACAAGAATTATGGAATATCATGAAAAGGCCGAATTTAAGAATTATTGCGATTGAGGAAGGCTTAGAGAAACAAACCAAAGGAATGAACAATCTATTCAATGAAATAATATCAGAAAATTTCCCAAATCTGAAGAATGAAATGGAAAACGAGGTACAAGAGGCTTATAGGACTCCAAATATACAAAATTACAACAGACACACACCAAGGCACATTATTATGAAAACACCTAACATGCAAAATAAAGACAGAATTTTAAAGGCTGCAAGAGAAAAGAATTAAATTATATTCAGGGGAAAACCAATTAGAATATCAGCAGATTTTTCAATCCAGACCCTAAAAACTAGAAGGGCCTGGAACAACATTTACCAAGCCCTGAAAGAAAACGGATGCCAACCAAGAATCTTATACCCAGCAAAACTTACTTTCAGATTTTATGATGAAATAAAATCCTTCCATGATAAACAAAAGCTAAAAGAATTTACAAAAAGAAAGCCAGCATTACAGAACACTCTCAGCAAAGTATTACATGAGGAAGAGATTTAAAAAAATAATGTAAATAAGCAATGGAAAGAACTAGCCTAAAGGAATAGCCAAATAAAGGAGAAACCAAATCATGTCAAAAAACAAAAATGAGTCAAATGACTGGGAATACAAATCATATCACAATAATAACCATGAATGTTAAAGGCCTGAAATCATCAATCAAAAGACATAGACTGGCAGATTGGATTAAAAAGAAAAATCCAACAATATGCTTCCTGCAAGAGACTCATTTCTTAGAAAGAGATTCCCACAGACTAAAAGTGAAAGGATGGGAAAAAACATACCATGCACATGGACACAGGAAAAAGCTGGAGTATCCATCCTCATTTCAGATAATGTGGACTTCAAGCCAAAACTAGTCCAAATGGATAAAGAAGGGCATTACATACTGCTTAAAGGAAGCATAAATCACCAAGACATAACAATCATAAATATCTGTGCCCCAAATATTGGCTCATCCATGTACATCAAATAAAGTCTTCTCTATTCCAGAAATCAAATAGATCACAATACAATAATACCAGGTTATTTTAACACACCTCTCTCACCACTGGATAGATCTTCCAAACAAAAATTGAATAAAGAAACCATAGATCTCAATAACACAATTAACAATTTAGACTTAATGGACATATATAGAATATACCATCAAATAAAGAACAAATATACTTTCTTCTCAGCAGCACATGGATCCTTCTCTAAAATAGACCATACTTTATGCCACAAAGCTAATGTTAGCAAATACAAAGAAGATAGAGAGACTACCTTGTATTCTATTAGATCATGATGGATTGAAATTAGAAATAAATGACAATAAAAAACAGAAACTTCTCTAATACCTGGAGGTTAAATAATATGCTATTATATGATGAATACATAAGAGAAGACATCAGGAGGGAAATACAATAATTCTAAGAAGTAAGCGAGAACAAAGACATCATATCAAAATCTCTTGGACACTATGAAAGCAGTACTTAGAGGAAGATTTATTTCATGGAGCACATTCAACAACAAAAGAAGAAAAAAAATCAACAAATAAATGACTTAACACTACAGCTCAAAGCCCTAGAAAAAGAAGAGCACACTAACACCAAAAGAAGTAGAAGACAGGAAATAGTTAAAATCAGAGCCGAAATTTATGGAATTGAAACAAAAGAAACAATCAAAAAATTAACAAAATAAAGAGTTGGTTCATAGGAAAAATAAACAGAATTGAAAAACCCTTAGTCATACTAACAAAGAGAAAGAGAGAGAAAACTCGAATCACTAAAATTTGGAATGAACAAGGAAATATCACTACTGATATGAGTGAAATGCAAAACATTATTAGAAGCTATTTTGAAAATCTATACTCCAACAAAACAAAAAACTTTGAAGACATCAACAAGTTTCTAGAGATATATGAATTACCTATACTGAACCAGGATGACATACACGATGTAAATAAATGAATTTCAAGCAATGAAATAGAAGAGGTCATCAAAAGCCTACCAACAAAGAAAAGTCTGGGACCAGATGGGTTCTCAGCCGAGTTCTACAAAACCTTTAAAGAAGAGCTCATTCCAATACTTCTCAAAGTATTCCATAAAATAGAAGAGGAGGGAACCTTCCCAAACTCATTCTATGAAGGCAATATCACCCTGATACCTAAACCAGGCAGAGACACATCGAGGAAAAAAATTTCAGACCAATATCCTGAATGAACATTGATGCAAAAATTCTCAACAAAATTTTAGCAAATTGCATGCAAAAATATATTGAAAAGGTAGTGCACCACGATCAAGTGGGTTTTATCCCAGGGATGCAAGGTTGGTTCAACATCCGGAAATCAATAAATGTCATTCACCATATCAACAGACTTAAAGTTAAGAATTACATGATTATTTCAATAGATGCAGAAAAAGCATTCAATAAAATACAGCATCTCTTCATGCTCAAAACACTAGATAAAATAGGGATAGTGGGAACATTACTTAACATTGTAAAGGCCATCTAGGCTATGCCCATGGTCAATAACACTCTAAATGGTGAAAAACTGAAAGCATTCCCCCTAAAACCTGGAACAAGGCAGGGATGCCCTATTTCACCACTTCTATACAACATTTTCCTTGAAACTCTAGCGGGAGCAATTAGACAAACCAAAGAAATTAAAGGGATATGAATAGAAAAAGAAGAACTCAAACTATCCCTGTTCACTGATGACATGATTATATATTTAGAGGAACCCAGAAATTCCACCAGAAAACTTTTAGAACTCATAAGTGAATTCAGTAAAGTAACAGGTTACAATATCAATGCTCATAAATCCGATTTTATACATAAGTGATGAATCTTCAGAAAGAGAAGTTAGGAAAACTTCCCCATTCACAATAGCCTTGAAAAAATAAAGTAGTTTGGAATCAATCTAACCAAAGAGGTGAAAGAACTCTACAATGAGAACCACAGAACACTAACAAAAGAAATTAAAGAAAATCTTAGAAGAATAAAAGATCTCCCATGTTCTTAGATAGGTAGAATTAATATTGTCAAAATGGCCATACTACCAAAAGTTCTATACAGATTCAATGTGATTCCAATTAAAATCCCAATGATGTACCTTACAGAAATAGAGCAAGCAATTATGAAATTCATCAGGAAGAATAAGAAACCCAGAATAGCTAAAGCAATTCTTAGCAGAAAGAGTGATGCAGGGGTATTGCAATGCCAGATCTTCAACTCTACTACAAAGCAATACTAACAAAAACATCATGGTATTGGTACCAAAATAGACAGGTAGATCAATGGCACAGATAGAGGACATGGACACAAACCCAAATGCATACAATTTTCCCACACTAGACAAACGTGCCAAAAATATGCAATGGAGAAAAGATAGCCTCTTCATCAAATGGTGCTGTGAAAACTGGAAATCCATATGCAACACAATAAAATTAAACCTCTATCTCTCGCCTTGCAAAAAACTCAACTCAAAATGGATCAAGGAACTCAAAATCAGACCAGGGACCCTGCATCTTATAGAAGAAAAAGTAGGTCCAAATCTTCAACTTGTTGGCTTAGGATCAGACTTCCTTAACAGGACTCCCATAGCACAAGAAATAAAAGCAAGAATCAACAACTGGCATAGATTCAAACTAAATAGCTTTCTCTCAGCAAAGGAAACTATCAGTAATGTGAACAGAGAGCCTACAGAGTGGGAGAAAATCTTTGCCACTCATACTTCAGATAGAGCACTAATTTCCAGAATATATAAAGAACTCAAAAAACTCTACACCAAGAATAAAAATAATCCAATCAAAAAATGGGCTCAGGAAATGAATAGACACTTCACAGAAGAAGATCTACAAGCAATCAACAAACATATGAAAAAATGTTCATCATCTTTAGTAATAAGAGAAATGCAAATGAAAACTACACTAAGATTCCATCTCGCCCCAATTAGAATGGCGAATATCAAGGACACAAACAACAATAGGTGTGGGTAAGGATGTGGGGAAAAAGGTACACTCATACATAGAAGTGTGGTTGCAAATTAGTGCAGCCACTCTGGAAAGCGGTATGGAGATTCCTCAGAAAGCTTGGAATGGAACTATTTGACCCAGCTATCCCACTCCTTTGCCTATATCCAAAGGACTTAAAATGAGCATACTACAGAAATATAGCCACATCAATGTTCATAGCTGCTCAATTCACAATAGCCAGACTGTGGAACCAACCTAGATGCCCTTCAGTTGATGAGTGGATAAAGAAACTGTGGTATATATGTACAATGGAATATTACTCACCCATAGAGAATGATAAAATTATGGCATATCCTGGCAAATGGATGAAACTGGAGTGTATCATGCTAAGTGAGATAAGCCAATCTCAAAAAACCAAAGGACAAATGATCTCACTGATAAGCAGATGATGACACATAATGGGGGATCAGAGGGGTTAGTGTTAGTGTTAGGGTTAGAATTATGGAGGGTGGCAAGAATGGAGGAAGCAAGGACTGTACAGAGGGAAAAGAGTGGTGGAAAAGTTTGGGGGAGGGGAATAATAACAGAATGAATCAAATATTTCCCCATGTAAATTTATGATTACACAAATGGTATGCCTTTACTCCATGTGCTAACAGAGAAACAACATGCATCCCATTTTTACAATAAAAAAAGATAGTCAGCTGAGTTCCCACAGGTGTCACTCTTGGAGCACTTGAGAGTAGCTTCTTAGCTTCTTTAGTGCCATTCACCTGGTAGGGTCTCCTTGATGAGGTAGCCCCCTTTGGAAGCATTAGAGATGTCTCCCTTTCCCAAGGACCCTTCTCTGCAGCAGGTGCACTGATTGGCTTTTCATCCTCTAGTGGTCTCATCAGTCTCCCTGATCAGAAGTTTATGTGGTCTAGAGTTGCAAAGCTCCTTAGAGAAGTTCTATTGTTCCCTGGGTTTAGGTTTACTCTGAGGGCAAGAGCCAAGTATCAATTCTTTTGACCCCTTTATTTTAATCTCAATGTTTAAATTTTGATCTTATACATCTAGCAAGTCAGTTTTTCCAGTCATACAGTAAAAGTAGTGGGTTTTAACTTTAATGGCTAAGACTTGATAGATATTTAACAACTTTTATTTAACTGGGGCCTGTATTATCTGTCCTATAGTTGATGGCTTATTATCTCCAATTAATTTAGATTGTTCTTGAAGTAGTATCTCTGTAAAACATTAATCAGTCAACAGTTACAGTGTTCACAAGGAAAATACAAAATGGACTTAACAACAGTAAAAACATATTTAGGTGTGTAATAGCTATCTTAAATTTTGACTGAGATATGTATTATATCCCCTGTTTGAGATCACAGTAATTTTATAACAAAAAACCAATCTTTTGAATATAACTTTAAGTGAACTGAATCTGGCTTCCTTTGGATCCATTGTAACATGTAGTAAGGTAGGAAGCAGAGCCTTATCTCAGGTAAGGCAGGGCTCTTCATAAATCTTAGGTAAAGCAGTCTAGTTCTGAAGCTGATCTTTATCTTTTTTTAAATATCATTTTATGAAGTTTACATATATTGTTTCCTAAGTTTATATGAATGTTAGTTAACACAGTATGATATTATACCTAAAGTATGAATCAAAGAAAGCTGAGAGAGGTTTTAATTTTCCTTTTCTGTAGTAAAGTGGCAAAATGTTTTTCCTGTTTCATGGTATTAATCTTTAAAGAGATCAGACTCTCATTATCTATTAGAAATACATTTACATTTTTATCCCAGTGCAGAAGGTAACATAAGGTTCAGATCCAGTTACAGAACACTAAATGATATAAATAAATCCCCAATAAAATTTCTCATTTTGATAAGTTTAAAATTACCATTACAACTTTAGGATGAAGAACACCAGCTTGATAAAATGTTCTTTTAAACTTTTTAAAGACTTATATACCTCAAAAGTTGGTCATTCATTCTCACAGAACTTAGAGAGAGAAAAGACATTGCAGCAGGTTCTGTAGTCACTGGCTCTCTTCTGGAATTCTGGTCCCCCAGGGGTGCAGAAATAGGTGACTCTCTGGGAGAATTTAGTTCAGTCCTGGGGCAGGGCTCCACAGACCATGCAGCCTGGGGCTGAGGAACGTCTCTCAGAGGCCTTCCCTTAGGAGCAGCGCTGTGGCCTCTCCCCTCTGCAGGAGTTTCCAGGTCACTGGTGAGCAGTGGTTACCCACCAGGCAGTGAAGATCTCTCTGGTGCCTGCAAATGTTATGGGGCGCAACTTAAGTACAGATCAATCAGCACTGAGAAGTCCAAATTTGAGAGTCTTTATTAAGCTGGCCAGCTGTCTCACACAATGCCCCCCAAAATGGCTATTTGGACAACAGCCCCGACCTCAGGGTTGTAGGGGTTCTAATACCAAAAATCACATTAATCATAAGTGTCTGTTGATGTGATTCAAAACTACACATTAACATCATTAGATCATCAACAGAGTGGGAAGTGGGTCAAAATGATCCTTCCTAGGTACAAACTAAAGAATGGTTAAGTTGTCATTGTATATTATTAAACATGTCACACCAAGTAACTGATGATGGGCAGAGAAGTGGGGTGTTCCCATGGGAGAAGCTTATTTCCTACATAACATGGAGTCTCAGAGCACAATGGAATCTGTTTAGTCATTTCCCTTAGAGTGTGGCCTATAACATTCTCATGGAGTCAGATCTGCCAGCCCATCACACCAGGAGCACCACATTCCTCTATAAAGTGTAATCTAATGGGAGAGAGGCCTGGTCCTCAGGTCTTGTTATGAGGAATGGGCCACTTCCCTAGGACCACTTTTCAAAAGACCATTTCCCTGCTAAGCCAAACTTAGAATTATAACAAATATGCCCAAAGTCCTCCCAGCCATGGTATGCCATGTTCCTCTGGGAGTCAAAAGAGGTCAGTATACTTCTGGCAATTTTAGGTTTAATATTGCAGCCATTCCTTCTGGGCACCTTGGGCTAGGTGCTGAGTTGAAGGCTGGGGCAGACTCTTGGGCATGTCTTACATGGCCCACAGTCCCCTAGCATTTTCTAGTCATTGCTTGTATCAGCCTAAACAAGAACTAATGACAATAAGGGGACCAGGGCTCTAATTTCATCCTAGTGGTAACAAGCAGGATTTCACCATATGACCTTCAACAGTGCTGATGAAGTAACTTCTTTGTGGGGTCCTGTTGAGGGGGTTCATGCAGCAGGAAGAGAGAGAAAAAGGCTCAGAAAACAGCAGGAGTGGCTGTCAGCATAGTCCGGCACTCTAGAATTTCTTTAAAATGCTAGAGGACCAGCCAGAAGCAAAAGGTTCACTTGTGAATAATCACCCTGGATGGTAAAATTCCTGAGGTCAGAGTCAGGGCTCAATGCCCAGACAACATTGACACATTCAGTCCCATGGGAATGTTCATTTCAATTCTGAATATTTAGGGGGAAAACCTTCAAGATTACTTGGATTCTGCAATATCCAGTGCCATTATTCTTGCCATGGTGCTGTACATGGGACAGGACAGGTTAGGCACACCTAGATGAGCTTCCTAACTTTAGCTTCCATTGACAGCTGTATAGAGTTTGTAGGAGTGAGTTGGGTGTCCCAGGCAGCTCTGAGGCTCTAAGTGGGGACAGTGAATCTAATCAGGTCACATATCTCTATATTTTTGCACATCACCCCACAACTTTACTAGCAGTAATATAGTTGAATATGTTAGAGAACTTTTGCTCAATAAGTACATCATCAGATGGCACAGTAGTAATCATACATGCAATTTTCTATTTTTTAATATTTGAGTATTTTCTGAGTTACTTAAACCACCATATTTCTAACTATCATTCTTAAGTCTGCAGAGAGTTGTGGAAAAATGTATCAATTGATTCAGCCATATTGCTCCTCTTGAATATTTAGTTTCCTCTAGTTTTTAGCTAGTATGAAAATAATCTATAAAATTTAAAGGTCTTACCCAAAATAGTAAAACAAAAGTGAGGTTAGAAGATTTTTGTTTGAGAAAGAAATTCTGTTGTCTCCTATCCCTTTCCAACATGACCAGTCTTCCTTGGAATCCTGTTTCCTTGGCACAAGTGCAGCCCTTGAATGGTTCAGACCGTTGCCCCTTTAGACTGCTTGTGTCACTTGCCCCTACTCAGCTCTCTTCCTGGTGCAGTTGTACCAAATCTTGGATGGTGGGAAGCAGCCTCCCCTCTTGGTTATCCCCCACCAACACTGGGAGAGGACCCAGATGTAGCCAGACTGAAGTTCAGTTGTAAAATAGGGTTGAGCAACAGGGAGAAGAGTGGTTGACTATGAGAGAAAAGGGTACAGGCTACAGCCTAACTTCTGAAGGACATAATGACTCCATAGTTCTTTCTAAGGAAGATAAAATTTAGTCCATGTGCAGCATCTGGTTTAAGCCGTAACATATAGCCTTTCCCATTCACAGGATGGGAAGTCTTTGAGCCCTCAGGATGAGGGTGGGGTGGGGTGGGGTGGGGTTTTTATATATTTTTAGGTGACCCAAGCCTGTGATTTCTATTTCTGTAGAATCATTAGAACCTAGAAGATCATGTGGTTAAACTTCCAGGTGAGAAAATATCATTGTTACTGCGTTGTCATATTAAGGAAACAAGATTATTCTAGAGTAAAGGGTTAATAATCTGTACTTGGAGCTAGAAGCAGAATGTAATTTGTGACAGAAATATTTTCAGTTGAATAAATGATAAACATGTGCCAGGAGTCAGGGAACATTGATTCAATATATTTATGCCCCAGCTGGTTGTGCAAGATGGGGAGACAATGTCCTCAGGGCTGGTTTGCTTCTCTGTACACTGGGGCATTTTCCTGCATGCTCTCAAAGGCCCTTTTTTTCCTTTGTTGGCTCTTCTGTTCTTCCATGTAGATTGGTCTCTGGCAGACACTTGAGAAGCAGATGGACAGTAGGAAAGTGGGAAAAGATGTGACTTCTCAGCCTAGTAGTGCCTGACTTCTGGGGACACTGTGCAAACCTGGTTTCTTCTTCCTAGAGCACTTAACAAGCAATAATCACAGAATAGTTAAATTGGGAGTTATGACATATCTCAATGGTAAGAAAAGAAGGTGCTAGAAAGAATCATGACCCCTGAATTATATCACAACAAAACAGGTATGTGGTTGGAAACTAAGGATCCAGTGACCAGAATCAGGAACCGAAGTGTGTGAACTTGACTATATTTGGGGTATGATATATTCCTGGCCTCCTGACTGGGGTGCCCCTCACCTTGCTCTAAGTGCAATTGAGATTGAAGGAATGCCTGGATATCTGCACGTTTCACAGGGGTCATTTGGGTTCTTGTGTGACCCAGTAGCTCCATTTCCAAGCTAAGTCTGAAGACCCTGCTTCAGATAAATGATTTTGAATGGTGCACATATGACTGGTAATTAATTTAGTAGTGCTATGAGATTTTGAAGTCAATTTTTATTTGTGGCAAATGATACTTATTTTAATTGAAATTTGCCATAAACCACTGAGTTTTTAAATACATTTTTGTAATTATAACAGGCAAGATGACTTAAGAAAAATAAGTAAACAAAAATAACTTCAAATGCAAAAATTACAAAGGCAATATGGAAAAAAAATGTGTGGAAACAACTACACGATGTGAGCATACAGAAAATCTTCCAAACTCAGTCATAAACTGACTGGTGCAAGGCCTCTGTGAGGTGCTCTCAGGGAGTCTTCATCCTTTCTGATTCCCTTCTTTCTTCTCAAGGTTTATGATAATCTTTTTGTATCTCAGGGAGACTATTAGTGAGCTGGTAGGCCAAGAATAATTTAAAACATATCTTTGGAGACTGGATTTGTCTTTATGTACTGGCTCTACCACTTTCAAGGCCAGTAGCCTAGGGAAGAAAGTTTAATATTCTCTGAGCCCTGGTCTCATCTCTGAAGTGGCGATGTCCTGATACCTGTGTTATTCAACAGTGCCATGAGCTGACTTAGAGGCTTCCCAGAACTATGGTGTAGTCAGTTATTCCCCTGCAGGTTAGAGGGGAGTGTGGAAAGTGGTGGCAGAGAATGGGAGAGCAGTGACTAAGTTTGGGGTCTCTGATGACCTCATGGTTGTGGCAAGCCTGTGCCTGGGAATGTTTCTGTACAAGGGCACAGGATGCTGGACTGCTGTTGTGGCAATGCCCTGCATGAGGCAGCTATGTATAAGAGTCCTATCAACTTTGATCTTGTTCTCAGGCTTATAGCTCTGGGAGGGAAGAAATTTTTATGCTGGACAACCACAGTATTTTACCATATCCACTTCTGTGTCTGCACACATTAGAATAACTTTTAAAAATGGACTTTCTTGAGAGCTACACAAAGTTCCTAACATTTTACTTTGCAACTGTGGATTGCAACTGTGGAAAAGCTACTTAGATGTCCTGGTTTCTGTGACTTTTATGAATTCAGAGAATAGTGATTTCATAGGCATTAACCCAATAATGAGAAATATATATATATATATATATATATATATATATATATATATATACACACACATATATACATATGGATATCTGGTATGACTCTTTAGATCTACATCTCCCTCAGAGAGCAGAGCTTCACTTTATCCCAGTGTAATCTTCAAAATCTGTGTGATTCTTGATTTTCTAATCCCCTTTTGCCCCTCACTTGAACTGAACTTGGCCACATGGTCCCAGCAGGGGAATCTGCCCAGAATGTGCCTATCTGTCTCCAGTATGTGTTTTCTCATCTTCCAGAGTAACTCCTGATTTTTCCTGGGATCCTTTCTCTGCATTTCACCTTATGTTGGTTGGTATGGGAAGATTACCAAGTCTAAGAAATTAAAGCATGGAAACCCCCTGAACAAAGAATCACAGCTTGCCAAGTTGGCTTGAGCTGGTCCAGACAGACTGTTACAGAGGCCCACAAATGGCTGGTAGTAGTTGAGCATGGAAAGATTACTGCCATCTTATAGTTACAGAGGATGGCAGAAAATAGGATGGAAACTAAGAGATGAAAAGCCAAAAAAAAAAAAAAGAGAAAAAAAATACATCACTGAAACCAGCTGTGCCTGCAGTCAGAATTACCCCCAGAGTTATCACTTGTAAAAGAAAACAGTGCCACCACCAATTTCTATGTTACTTTGAGTTGATTTTCTTTCACTTGAAAACAAGAGTGCTTACTGACCTACTGTTTTTCTCAATTCCCTTTCATTTGTAGTAATAAAGGGACAAGATAATGGTAGCAAGGAACTGCAAAAGATTAACTATCCAAAAAATCCAATTGCCTACTTAATCAATATGCAAGTGAACTAAACAGACACTTCTCAAAAGAAGAAATACAGATGGCAAAAATATATATGGAAATATGTTCAACATCATTTCTAATTAGGGAAATGTAAATCAAAACTACACTGATATTTCATCTCACATCAGTCAGTATGGCATTCATCTAGAACATAAATAATAGATGCTGGAGAGGATATGGGGAAAAAGGAACACTTTTACAATATTAATGGAACTGAAAATTATAACTATTATGAAAATCAGTATAGAGTTGTGGGGGCGTCCGGAATTCCATCCAGTGCTTGACAAAGATCCTCTGGAGGATGTTTGCAAAGGCTCTTCCTAAAGGGAATTGCTGGATGTTTTGCTCCAGAGCATGGTGTTTTTTCTGCTGTGTTTTTCTGATAATATATTACTCATTTCAGTTTGAACAGATTGCTTAAGGGGACGAGGGGAATACAACAAAAATTCCAGAAAATATTCCCTACAATCTGGAAGACAATGGGTCTTTACCACTAACAAAGTCAAAAATAATTTTGCAACCATGCAATGAATCCCTGAAAGCCTCTGGAGAAAATAGATATAGATCTGCCTTTGTCTCCAACAGGCTTGTTAAATTCTAATTATGGTTTTGTTTATGTGTGGTGGTAGGGTAAAAGAATAAGGTTTCAAAACATTCCTTCCTTCCTACAAAGAATAGGTCACCCCTATAATAAACATTGGTGCATAATGTCCTGTTCTGGAAAAAAGAGCTACATAAGACAAGGTAATCTATTCAGTAAAAAAACTTGGCCACAAGAACCACTTGGACTGCTGCCCTCCTAAAGCCCTTAACTCAGCAATTTAGATATTAACCAGATGGACCTAGTAGAGATGGTCACATGAGATTACTTGTCTATTGCTTTAACCGTGAGAGTAATAAGAATAGTCTTAGGTCACATAGAGTTTAGATATTAAGGAAATAAACATTGCATTAGCTCATTGACATAGTTAGATATTCCTAAAACAATGTGATTATGTAAGGATAATCTGTAAGTTTGCTCTTTTCTGCCTATGCTTTGGAAACTTCTTTAATTTCATTAATCACAAGACTACCATTTTAGCCTGAAGAAAAATGTATATAAACCCAGCCTTCCCCAGAATAAAGTGGGAGTCATTGTACCAGAACTAGAGTCTGTGTCTTTCATTCTCCATCCATTGTCAACGCTGTCTCCCTGCTCCCGGTTACCTGAGTGGAAGCCATGGACATCTGCTAGTCCTAGACCCCAGCATAGAGTCTTCTCAAAGACTGGGCATTGAATGACCATATGACCCAGGTATACCACACTTTGGTATTTATCTTGAAGAATTAAGTCATCATACTAAAGGGATACATATTTATCCATATATATAGGAACAAAATTCACAACTGCTAAACTATAGAACTGGCCTAAGTGTCCATCAATTGATGAATGGATAAAAAAATGTGGTAGAGATACACAATTGATTTTTATTCAGTCATAACAAAAAATAAAATTGGGTCATATGCAGAGAAATGCATGGAACTAGAGACAATCATGATAAGTGAAATAAGTCAAACTGAAAAGGTGATGGATTATATGTCTCCATAGAGAAGATAGAGAGAGAAAAAAGGAAAACAAAGCTGGGGGTGGATCTCCTAAAAATCAAAGGGAGATCAATAAAGGAAAGGAACCAAGGGGTAGGACCAAGGGGGGAGGGAGGGAAGAGGTGCTGGGGAATCATATTGGTTAAATAATATTGTGTGTGTGCATGTACAAATATGTAACAAATCTGAGCATTATGTTCAAGTAAAATGCACTAATAAAAATGTGGAGAAAAGAAATTAAATCCATACAATTCTTGAGAATGACCTAATTCAGGCCACATTTTGGAGCACATCTTTCATGAATCCTAGAGACTTGCTTCTGCTTTCATATGCCCCTCCGTATGCAAAGAAGGTTAAAATTTACATTGTGCTAGTGGCTTGTATGAAGATGAATATAATCCAGGACATATTAAATTCATTTATTTTTCTTTAGATTTCAAAATAAAACATTTCCATGGGGTGTAGGCACTGTGCCTATTATGTCCAATGGAAAAATGGACTCTGAATGTGTTTACTTTTTTCTACATTACATATAGCATTTTCTCAGTAGTCATGTTTGTAAACAACTATTTTCAAGCAAATCATATATCAGTAGATCTACAATGCTTATTAAGAACTATATCACCTGAGGCATCCACAATGTGGAGGAAAAAGACAGTCCTGGTGTTTAGCTCTATATTGTACTTTCTTCCTTTGAGTTTTCCTGAAGAGTTGGAAAAGCCAGAAAGCTTGACAATGTAGCTGAAGTAAGATCAATGCAGATCCTGCGAACTCTTTAAAGTATTTAGTGTTTACAGGACTGGTGACTTCTGGGAAACTGATGCAGTGCAAAGCCCCACCTTCAAATCCTGATTCTTGCAATCAAATAAGAAAGATTTCAGTCATGTCACTCCAAGTAACAGACATGAGTTTATTGAAGTGATAGTACAAGGGAAAGGGGACACTCTCAAGGGAGAGTGGATTCTCTCAGAGATGAGACAGAAGCATTCCTCTCCTTCACTCTAGTTTTATTGGAGGATCTCAGGGAAGAATAAGAGAGCCCTGCCCAGGTCCACCTTTTGACTTTTGACTGACAGCTGGATGACATCAGACTGTTATGTCCCCACTGCCAATGACAAGTCTAGGTCACCTTGGCTGATGCTGTTTCTAATTGGCTTCTTAACCATAAATTCTTAGAGATTATCTTCATCATCCTGAGTTTCAGGATCTGGTCTGTAAAAAGGGTCACAAAAGTCTCCCTCTTCTGAATAACTTGATTCCCTCTTATCAACATTATTTCAGGCCTGCATTTTTCCTGCAGAATATAGGTAATTTGCTGAGGAAATTGTCATAGCCCATCCACTTAGACCAGGCAGGGATACAGGTAAATTGCTTCTTGGAAAAGAAAACACGTGGGGGTCAACACAATGGGCCCAATTTAAAGAAAAATTCTCTTAATTATTGTGGGGTTCTCACCACTCAAAGCTATCTGTTCCCTGTTGATATGGGAAATCAGGATCATGGCCCGTGGTGCTGAAGGTTGACAACTGAATGAGCCAAGACTTGCATAGAAAACAAGTTTTATTTAAAAGAAGTAACAGGGATTGTAGCCTCCTCAAGAGATGAGCTGGGACCCAGAGCTGGTGCTACTGAGTGTGGGAATATTTTGCTTTTGGATAGACCCCCACCTCATTTATTTCATGTGGACATTTCTGAGGCAGGAAAGTATAACCTCAGGGTGTAATTACTTGAGTTGGAACTTGTGATGCTTCTAATCTGGAGATATTATCTATCAGTTGAGCTTGAGCTTGTAAGTGCTATCCAGAGGTTAGCTGTTAGCAACTCATTTGCTTTTCTTTGATAAACATTTGAAGGTCCTTTGCTCCTGTTCTTTATTTAGCAGTTCAGTCTAAGTCACACTAGGGGTCAGGATGTGTTCCCAGCAGTGGTTCCCCAACCAGCATCTGTTCCACCAGAGAAATTGATCACAATGCAGATTCTCAGGCCACATCTCATACCTGCAATATGTGACTCAGGGTGGCTCAGGAATTCTAATTTTCATGATCCCTCCAGATGCACACTTGGAGCTGAATACTTATGTCTTGTTTTGATTTCTCCTCCAAGAGTAGGATCTTTTTTAACCTTTTAAAAAAAACGTTTTATGGTAACCTCACTCACTTACCCTGGCAGACAGGCATCCAGTATTAGCCAGTTACAACCAAGGTGCACAGACTCTGAGATACAAGGAGCTAGTCTCATGGTTCCTTAGTACTCAGCAGTCCAGGAAATACTGTTCCAGTGTTTGCTATAAGACCTTCAAATACAGATAAGCCTAAGTCACAACCCTGTTGTGCAAAGTACTAACACATAACAATTAACCCTTACAAGGAGAAAACAAAATGAAATTAACAATAGCCAAAATGCATTCAGTTTGTATAATAACTATGGTACAAGAAACACAACTTTTTATAATCCCATACCTTTATTTTTAATCCCAAACCTTTATTTCTTATATTATATCTCCTTTTATTTTGAGACAACAGTAATCTTTACAACAAAAATTGATTTTTTGAATATAACTTTCAATGACCATAAATCTAATGTATTTAATAGTCATTCTAACATGGAGTAAAGTAGGAGGCAGAGCCTTATCTCAGGTTAGGTTGGGCTTTTCACAAATAGCAATACATTATATCTGAAACATGAATCAAGAAAAGCTAAAGAGATTTTTGATATTTTTTGTTGGAAAGTGGCAAAATGCTTGTATATTTTACAATATCAACCTTTAAATAAATCAGGCTATTATTATCTTTTTAAAGTACATTTAAATTTTTACCCCAGTGTAAAAAGTAACATAAAATTTTACATATATCTTATTAATAAGAGGTTCAGTTACAGAATACTAAATGATATTAATTTTCAATTTAATTTTTTAAATTTCTATATGATTTTAAATTACCAATTTAGACAACTTTAGTTTAAAAAGCCCTAGTTTGGTAAAGTGCTCTTCCAAACTTTATATTTATAATGTGTATCATAGAAGAACATGAGTATATTTAATATACGAAGAACTAATAGTTTGTATCACCATTATACAGATGTCCTTATATTAACTAGGTTTAATTTTCACAGTAAAATTCAGAATCCACAAATATTTACAGACTTGCAGAGTTTAGAAGTACTAGTGAAAATAAATGATAGCTTTAAATCTCTTATACATTTAGGGAACAGTGTTAATAATTCAAATTAGACCTAGTCAAAGCGGAGAGATATAGGTAAGTTTTCTAAATGGCAGTGTTGCCCTATGCCAGATGTTAGGTATAAAAGATAACACACTAAATCTATATAAACTTTTATTTTTGAGCTTTTATAGAATATTTAGGTAAGGATCAGACAAATATATTTCGTTTCAGATGTATACATATTTCTAGTCTGGTATATTTAGGTAATTCATGAAATCAAGCCTGGTCAAGATCTTAAGTCATCTGTTTCTCTGACACAGAAAAATCCTAAAAGTAATTAACATCACTTTTATCGTTTTAAAGCTGTCAAATCTTTTACAAATTGGTATTCATCAGTGTGAGGTAGAAGGAGCAGCATAGGATATCTGGCAAAGCAGACTCATTGTACCATTTAAATAACTGTCCAGGAAAGAATGAGTGCCTCTTCTTTATTATTATTATTTTATTTTCACAGACAGCGTTTTGATTCATTATACACAAATGGAGCACATATTTTTCTTTCTATCATTGTGCACAATGTAGATTTATACCATTTGTGTTATTTTACATGAACATAGGGTAATGATGTCTGTCTCATTTGACCATTTTTTATACCCTCTTCCCTCTCATTTGCCTCGATGTAATCTAAAGCTCCTCCATTCTTCTCACAACCACCACCTACCTCCCCAATTATGTATCATTATCTACTTATCAGGGAAAACATTCTGCTTTTGGTTTTTTGGAATTGGCTTGTTTCACTTAACAAGATGTTCTCCAGTTGCATCCATTTATCTGCAAATGTCATAATATTATTCGTCTTTATGACTGGATAATAATCCATTATGTATATATACTTCAGTTTCTTTATCCATTCATCTGTTGAAGAGCATATAGTTTGGTTCCACAATCTAGCTATTATAAATTGAGTTGCTATTGTTTTATTTTCCCCCTGGGGCAAGTTATTCCCTCCTAAAACAAATCTTGGATAAGAAAACATTGATCATTTTCCCAGGGTCACTTTTTCTTAAAAGAACTTTTGCACTTCTAGTAGACCTCCAACAGAGCAATTTCTGTTTTCTTTTTCTTGAAGATACTTGACTTGAAATTTTTAATTTTGTTGTGAGTGTGTTATCTGTACATTTAATTTACACAACAAAATTTCTCACAGCAAAGGGATTACACAGTTTGGCATATTTAAATACATGTCTTAAATCTTTTAATTTTTTTCCAATTTACACTCAAGGGATTGTAACACAGTTTATTGTTCGACAAGTCTCCCTTACCATCATCATAATGCCATCAACTTTAAGTGAGTTCCCCACTGTTAATTGTACCCAGAGACTATCTCTTTACATACTTTTGTATATAAAGGCACTGTCTAGTGAAGATCACAGAAATTATTAGGGACCTGTTTCTTCAGAAATCAGCAGGCCAAAAACAGGTGTTTGAATTCATGGGGACTCAGGGAGACTTTTGAATTTTAGCTCTGTGGGCAAGAGGAAAGGCCTGCACCCAGAAGTGACCCCTGATCATAAAGAGAAGACCTTAATAATGGGAGACATTTTTGTCTTCACATTATAATTTAATAATATTAGAACCCATTGTTTCATTTCTTGTGATTGGTAGCCTTTATCTTCCATCCCCATTAAAGTAGCTTAGTTAATCATCAATGAATATAATGGACCCCAGATAGAGTTTTTTCTAATGTAAAGGCAATCCTGTGGGGTTAATCATTCCAGTCCACTCCTTTGACACAGAGTGGCAGGAAAATAAAAGTGGGGGTGGACTCAAATAAAAGTTACAAAATTTCAAACTTGAGAACTAAAAGCACACAGCCAAAATAGAAAATTGAGGACCAAGTCTACAGCCTTGGTTCCTTTCCAACAATTGTACAGAATAGATTCCAACTATTAGCCTTAAAATTTTTAATATCTGTTGATCATGGACTCTGATAAACATCTTTGTCCAAAGCCTAAATTATGAACTAGTATACTCAAGGGAGAAGCTTTCCCCCTTACATCACATGGAGATCCATCTCTTTTTCTCCTTTCATTCAAAACTAATTTTATTTATTTTATTTTTGTCCCCTGCCAATATCCATGAATTTTATTCCTTGAATCCAAGGGGCAGGTACCCAGAAAGAAAATTAGTGGAGTCTATAGTTTATATATATTCACTCATCTGCAAAAGCTGTGAACGGAGCCCTGTTTTCAAACTCTGCTTTCATTCTCATGGGCAAAGAGTGACTGGAAAGTAAGGTAGAGGCCACATCCACCTTGTTATTTCTCTATAGACCAGACAGGTTTCCTGGAATTTTCCTTTTTCAACTTTATATCAGGACTGTGTTCCTGATCCACAGCAATATGATTTGTGGCTGTCTTGGGCAAGACTGAGAAATAGTACTCTGACAGTTAGCACTGGTTGGAAAGAAAAAAACTCCTACTTTGTGGTCTTGTCCTACTCACACATTAGTGGGAGCACCTTTTTACATCCAACTTAGTTTTTGCCTGTTAAGATTTATTACATAATTCCATACATGCCTGTTCACACAGAATCTTTTGTTTATTTTACCTCTGACAGACCAACTCCCAAGTGCAAGATTGTAATAATACAGAAAATCATTCAAAGTGCAAAGTGCTACAGTAAAACATCATCTTTTTCTTAGACAGGCTTATACCTATAGGTGGCCCATTCATCCAATATCTTTCCCAGGAAACAATCTATAGAATCAACACAGTATTTTCCATGTCTTAAGTGACTAGAAACAAATGCAAACAAAAAAACATACAGACAGACAAAGAGGATCCCCAAACCATGACTGACAGAGGGAAACATTTAAAACAGATAGACAAGGTGAGGGAAATTCCCCCAAGTTCCAAACTACCAGTTAACCATGACTTCTATACCACTGGCACCACAGATGTCCCCAATAAAGGGACCAGATATTATCACAAAGGGGAACCAGATGTGTAGAATCAAGGGTCTTGGTGTGAACACCAAAGGAGCTTACCAAATGGTGAAGTCCACTGTGAGGGAGACTCAAGGCTTGGTTGCATGCAGTCACATTCATTTTAAGATTCTGGCCAGAGCCTGGGGTTAGTTTTGGGTACTAGTGTGTTCTGTTCCACTTGTGGGTTGCTCCCATCTCATTACGGCATCACAGGGTTGCTTTTAATAAATAATGGCAAGCAGCATAGAAAAGCACATTAAAAAGTTCAAGTGCATCATGATCAAGTGGGTTTTATCCCAGGGTGAAATGTTGGTTCAACATATGGATATCAGTAAATGTAATAGAACACATAAACAGACATAAGGACAAGGATAACATGGTTATTTCAAGAGATACAAAAAAGCATTTGAAAAAGTGGAACACACATTTTTAATATACTAAAGAAACTAGGGATAGATAAAAATTACCTTGACATTGTGAAGGTTATGTATGATAAACTTAAGGCAGACATTATAAAATAGGAAAAGAATTGAAAGCATATTCTCTAAAAACAGTAAAAGCAAGCATGCCCACTTTTTCCACTATGATTCAGCATAGTCCTTGAAACTCTAACCAGAGCAATTAGGCAAAAGCAGAAAATTAAATATGTATAGGAAAAGAAGAGTTCCAATTATTTCTCTTTGCTGACTACATGATCCTGTATTTAGAAGAACCAACAAAATTCACCAGAAAACTTTTAGAATTCATAAATAAATTGAGGAAAATAGCACAATACAATGTCAACACCCATAAGTCAAAGGCATTCTTATCTACAGTGATTAATCTGCTGCTGCAAAGGAAAAATTGGGAATATGATACCATTCACAATATCTGCAAAAATAAAAAAAATACTTGGGAATCAATCTAGCAAAAGAGGTGAAGTACTTCTTCAATGAAAATTAAAGAACATTAAAAAAGAAATTGGAGAAGACCTTAGAATAAATACAAAATAGGCCTGGAGATGTAGTTCAGTTTTCAAGTTCCCATGGATTCAATTCCCAGTAGCCCTGAAGTAAGAAAAACATGTCATATGAGTTACTCATTGAAGTTGAAATATTTATAATACATCCAAGAAGACAGAGTTATTAGATTAGTAAGAATCCAATGCAGGGGTCAAGAGGAAAACTCCTTCTGGAAATATAAATTAGAGAAAAATGAAGTAAAAGGGAGATAGATAAAAGGATAGAAATGGTAAAAACTGTTCTTGAGAAAACCTATAGAAGAAAAGAAGGCAATAAAATATTTGTGTATAAGAGGAAAATAAAGACAGATAAGTCAAAAATTTAAATTGCAAAAACTATGGTGGAGCTATGACAGTAAAAGGTCAGCTCTTGATAAGGCATGTGCTGCATTCATCACTGACCACTTCTATGAAGTGACACCCTTCGATATCCCCTTGGGACCAGTAACAATTCTAACTTTCTCAAAAATGTATTTAGTATTTATCTATTTCAAAATTGTTAAATGATACAAGATGATTGTACACATTTATGGGGCACACATATGATATTTTGATTTGTGTATAAACATCAGGATACTTAGAAAATCTATCACAGTGAAATGTGAATCACATCTTCTATTGGGGACACTCAAATTTCTATTTTCTATTTTAAAATATATAAATTATTGTTGACAATAGTCACCCTTCTATGCTAGGAACCATGAGTACTTTATCTCTTCCATATGCTGTGAGAGCATACATAATACATCATAATCTTAGTCTAGAGACTGAGAAAGAGTTTTCTCAATTGGATGACATATAGATCAAACTATGAAGGGTTTGTAACAAGTAGGTGAGAATAAGTGCAAATATTTCAAGAAGATGAAAAGGAATGCTAGAATATCTTCAGAAAGACAGCATAAACTATTATAGTCACTGGCAAACATTACTGAAAAATCATAGAATGCATTTTGGCTGGACAGTAATGGAGATAATGTTAACAACAAAAAAAGTCAAGCCAAACCACATATGTTCCTGATCTGTCTTAAAGATACCAATAGAAATATTTTAGCAAAAGAAAGTCATTAAAGTTTTGAAGTAGTGTGCTGATCTGGTGGGAGACATTTGTATTTCAATTGCTTAATCCTATTTTGCTGTAGTCTGGAAAGCAAGTTCAATGACAAATGATTGCACTTAGGAAAATGACTTAGAAAACAGCTCTTCAGAAGAAACTAAGTGGAATTTTCTATTTGGTGAAAGAAAAGATGTAGAAGAGGAAGTGATTTCCAATTTATTAGGACTTGAAATAGGCAGAAAATACACATGATGTAGGCTATACTTTAAAGAAAAAATGGTGTTGAATAAAAATTCTAGAAACCAAGAGGTCTCTCAGAGAGATTTTTTAAAAATGATTCACTGAGTATAAAAAATGCTATACAAAAGAATTGGTTCTGAGACACACACCCTAAGACATCAGAATTATGGTTGAGAAGCACTTGGGAAATTGTCTTTCAGCTCTAAAATGCCAGAGTATTTTATAATGGAAGTTTATGGAGAAGAACATATATTGCTCACATTGAACCTATGTTCACTTCAGATGAGAACAGAAGGATAATGTAAAGTTAGGAAATTTTGATGATAGGACAAGTTTGGGAATGTAAGAATAGTTGCTTCTCCTTGACTGGTAGAGAATGTAAAGCAATTTGGTGCTCATGCTCCTGGGACTTTGAATGGAGATTTGGAATGTACACTAAGAAGTTATGAGCAACTGTTTTTGCTCTGTTTTCTCTGTTCTTTTGTAACTGTTAATTGAATTTCTTTCTTAACATCTCCTCTCTTCCATTCTCTGCCTAATAATGAAATTATGACGTCTCATTTTTTTATCAGTGGATATTGTAATTTTGTGTTTTTTACTTAGAAACTAGATATTCAAAAGTATGAATCAATAAAATAGAGAAAACATTTCACTTTCCAAATTTACCTCGGGGCAGAAGAAGTTTCAAGTGTGAATTATGAATGGGTTGAAACTGAGATGTCCCTTTCAAGTGTAGCCACAGAAGTTCAGAAGAAAATGTGGTATTCAATATATATTTCAGTACATTTCCTTAAAGTGAATACATAAATGACTGAATAAAGAAGGCATTCAACAAGTTTATTTGTTACCAAGAGAAGCAGCACATATTCACTGGTGAATAATAGAAATTGCACAGATAAATTAGTTTCTTGCCATAGTTCATCTGGAAACAGCAAAGAAATATTTAAAATAAAATACTTATAAATGAAGAATAAAAATGTGGAGAAAATAAAAAAATTAGAAAGGAAGTTCAAGATTTTATGAAATTACATTGAGACCAGAAGTTCTTTTCTTTAAAATTGCAACACTTTCTGTGAATGTCTGATACATTAAACTCATTGGAAATTTAATTCATACACATGACTATGCCAATTTCATAATCTTATAAGTGGATTTTTTATATATGTTACTGCCAGTCTTGTCTTTAGAACATACCATGGAAATATGAGATAAATGGCATTTGTAATGAGAAAGTTATTTTTATTATACCATCTTGAATAAATTCATAAGAAAAAAATGTAACTAAAATATCATGACTTTTATATTATATATAAAAAAGTATATTTATAGATTATATACCTATAAGAATATTTCTTTTTTGATATCTTTATTTATTCTTATGTGGTGCTGAGGATCTTAGCCAGTGCCTAACACATGCAAGTCAAGTGCTCTTCCACTGATCTGTAGCCCCAGACCCAAGAATATTTCCTTTAACTTAGCATTCACTAATGTTACGCATTATCTAGTATTATTTCTTACAAGTTGTATCTTATTTTAATTCCTCTTTTCCTATTCTATTTTCTGTGAGAGTTTAAGTATAATGATATTATATTGGAATATATTTTTCAATTCAAATAAAATCTTCTCTAATTTTATAATCAATTTTGTCCTTCCATAATTTAGTTTACTGAAAATAGGGCATATCATAGTATATATCAGCAATTTATGATCTTTCAATAGAGGAAAATTTATGTTTTGATTTTGAACATTGTTTTCAACATAAAAGCATCCTATGTACATAGACATTAAGGTATTTTTTTCTATAGTACTCAGAAATTTTTTTTGGTGTCTTTATTAGTTCACTTAGTTATTTCTGGGTCACTTTTTGTGGACTTATTTTACTGTTCTTTATACATCATATTTTCCTCATATTTTGGCATTCCTGATAATTTCCACTGAATACTGGAACTGTTCATTTTATAATGTTTTTTATTGATACAAATTCTTCTGTTGCAATTATTATTTTGTTATTTTTAATATTTTATGGTTATTATTCTTTGCAGAATTAGAGATTGAACTCACACTACCATGGAGGTACATCTTCAGTCCTTTATTTATTTTGAGATGGGATCTCATTACATTGCCTAGGCTGTACTGGAATGTGGGATCCTCCTGCCTTGACCATCCACATTACAGAGACTGCACATGAGTGCCACTGTGCAAAGATAGAAAACAAAATTGATTTTAAATTGGACAGTTTCTTTTTCTTTTTTTTTTTTAACTGGGGATTGCCCTCCACTCCCCTGATTGGACCATTTCAATGGAAATCTCTTCTCTCACTTACTTGCTCTCCACTGGGAAACAGGTGGAGGCATCCATCTGTGGCTCAGGGGAGAAGGCCACATATGCGCAGCAAGCCACCACAGCCCCCACACTCCGTTCAGCTCTGTGCATCCTGAGCAGAGTCCAGAAGGAGGAGGAGCCTGCACCTGGCCAGCAGCCTAAACCGGGTGTCATGCCTTGCCTTGGAGGCATCCCCACATGTGCTGATGAGTGGGCAGTGCTGTCTGCTCTGCCTGCTGCCCCTGGCCAGAGGGTGCGTGAGAAGGGGTCTTGGGCAAGGGCCAGGGGTTCAGGCCTGGCAAGAAGTGGAGGGCGCAGGCACAGCACTGGGGCTCCCATGCCAGTCACCAGTTGGTTCGGGCACAGATCCCAGGACACACAGTCATTTCTGTGGGTTGGGTATACTGTGCATGGGTGTCTGTCCCGCTCCTCCTGAGGGTCCACCTCTGTCCACCAACTCCTGTGCTTGCTGCTGCTTTGGTCTCTAGGGAAGGCTGGTCTTTCTTTCAGGTGGAGGAGAGGAAGAGGTGGAAAGCCCCCTGAGACACTTCCTCTAGACTGGGGTGGGTCTGTGGGCACAGACCACACTGCTCTGTTGCCTCCTGCAAGGAAGGAAGGGGCGCAGGCCCTCAGGTTGTGGGTAAGGAGGTGGTGTCCACGGAGCTTCCAGCTCCTTGGAGATGCCCAGGCTTTGAGGGGAGGAGCAGGATAAACAGGAGGAGCAGGAGGAGTAGGAGGAGCCCTGGCATGGGAGCAGGCTGAGAACAAGACCAGGGCAGCCTCCTGCTGGGAGAACACACTCAAGTGTCAGGAGCAGAAGTGGAGAAAATGTGGGACACCCAAAGGACCAGGGGAGGCCAAGCATTATGTGGTTGCAGTCATTGTTTTGGGCCTCTTTGGGTTCTATTCCTTTGCTCCCAAAATCCACTGGATAGCTCCAAGTTCTCTCCCTCCCATTACTCCCACACTGCCATATAGACTCTCCTGTGGCTTCTCTCTTTCCTCCCCTACTTTTCACCCACTCATTTTTTGGGTAAGCAGTATTTTGCCTTCAGCTTGGGGAATCTTTCCTAATTACAGGACGCCTGAAATTGTTCTGACCATGAACTGCTTTGAATTCCTCTCTTCCTCCATTCTTTCCTTTCTGGGACCGAGAATGTCCCATGGCAACTAACAATTAGCTTGTCTTCCGCAAAAAACTGGCAAAAAACATTTATTTGGAATACATGGCACCTCTCTTTTATGTGAATATGTCCACAGAAGACAACATTAATTGTTATGTTTCCATTGCCTTTTAGCCTGTGTCTTAATTTTCTAGACACAGAAGTAGCAGACTTTGCTGTGAGTCTTGGTCATTTCTAGGCTCAGTAAAGCATAGTCAGCTGGACCTTCTGTCAGTTATCAGAAAATGTTTGACTTAAATATGGATAATTCTCTCTTCAAAATTTACATTCTTTTTTGAGGGGGTGTCTTTGTTGAAGGCTTTCTTTAAAAAAGCATTAGTGAAAGATGATCAGAGAAACAAATCTGAGTTAACATGTTTCAGGCCGACTTTGTTAGCACACTGGACAGAAGAAAATGAATGGAATTTTATGACTTCTGATCCCTTGAGTTGATCTAAAATTTTTCTCAAAACTAGAAATAAGACTGGAGACTAAATTTTCAGAAAAAAAATTGCTAGTGGTAATATTCTTTGTTTTTATTGTTTTGAGACTGAGGAGTTGACTTAACTTTGGGATGTTGCTTTGTTAATGAAGTTATTTCAGTCTTTGAGATTCTAGTATCTGCATACTTACATCAACACTGGGTTGGAAGAAAAGAAGAAATGTGACCATACCTAAGATATATTCTGTTTTTATTTTTTAACATTATGAGAGAGAATTTGGGAATGTAATGGTGTTATCCTTATATCTGGAAAACCATCTTATGGGCCAGAAGCACTCAGGGTTTGAATGCTGTGCTTCAAAAACTTAGCCTTTGAATTTAAAATTATTTGACTTTAAATTTATTAGGCAAATATAATTCATTACTTGTTTCTATAATAAAAAATATTATTGCCATATGAATTGAAAGATTATCATAGAAACACCTGTTTAATGTAGGGACATTGATATTGGCATCACTCTGTCATATCTTGCTGCCACAGGAGTATTGACAATGTAAAAATTAATGGATTTTATTTCAGGAGCCTGTCTCTGAATTATGTGACTTCCATTTCATCCTAAGTGAGACTTTTTTGAAATTAACTGCTCGTATTCATAATCATGAATGATTTATATGTATATATATATATAAAACACATTAGAAGGCCATACTAACTGTCCTTTAATCTTTTTCTTTCTTTTCTTACTTTATGTTTATTAGTGCTTGCTTAGATTATCAAAATTTACATCACTGTAAGGAAATATTAAAAGGGAAGCAAGGTTTCTGGATGGTAGAATGTATGGGCCACTATTTTTTCTCTCTTTTTTTTACAAATTTTCATTTTACTTTTATACTTAGAAAAAAATAAATATAAAATAAGTCTTGTTAATATCTTAATTTGCCTATGATTAAAATGAGCTTATATAAAGTGTGTAATTCATTCTCCTCCTTGGTTTAGGCAGACATAACAATTTTAAATATTTATGCCCCAAACAATTATGCATCCATGTACCTCATACAAACCCTTCTCAATTAGAAGAATCAAATAGTCCACAACCCAATAATACTGGGTGACTTTAACACACCACTCTCACCACTGGATAGACATTCCAAAGGATTACAAAGATTCTATAGAGTCAAATAACACAATCAATGATATATACTTAATGGACATGTATAGATTATTTCATTCATCATTAAGTGAATGATACTTTCTCTCTTAGCAGCTTGTGGATACTTCTCCAAAATAGATCATATGCTAGATCCCAAATAAGTCATTAGTAAATACAAAAAATAGAGATACTATCTTGTGTTCTATCATAATGGAATGCAGTTAGAAATCAATGACAAAATAAAAAACAAAAACTTCTCCTACACCTGGAGGCTAAATAATATTCTATTAATGATGCAATGATTACAGAAGACATTAGGAAGAAAATAAAAAAAAATTCTTAGTGTTAAATGAAAACAACAACACAACATATCAACATCTCTGGGACACTCTGAAAGCAGTACAAAAAAGAAAGTTCATTGCATTGAGCTCATGCATTAAAAGAATGAAAAGTCAACAAGTAAATGACCTAACATTACATCTCATAGCCCTAGAAAAAGAAAGACAGATCAACACCAAAAGTAGAAGACAGGAAATAATTAAAATCAGAGCTGAAATCAGTGAAATTGAAACAGAGGAAATAATTTAAAAAATTTACAAAACAAAATGTTGATTCCTTATAAATGTACACAAAAATAGGAAAACCCTTAGCCATACTAACAAAGAGAATGAGAGAGAGAAAACTCAAATTACTAAAAATCAAGATAAAAAAGAAAATATCATGACAGACACCATTGAAATACATAACAAAGTTAGAAGCTACTTTGAAAATCTATAGTCCAACAAAATAGAAAATTTTGAAGACATTGACAGATTTTTAGAAACATACAATCCTCCCAAACTGAATTAGGAAGACATACACAATGTAAGCATATCAATTTCAAGCACCAAAATAGAAAAAGCCATCAAAAGTCTATCAATGAATAAAATCCCAGGACTAGATGGATTCTCAGTTGGAGTCTATAAAATCTTCAAAGAAGAACTAATACAAATATTCCTCAATGTATTCCAGGAAATAGAAAAGAAGGGAACCCTTCCAAAATTATTCTACAAAGCTAGTGTCATTCTCATATCAGAACCTGATAAAGACACATCAAGGAAAGAAAACATTAACTCAATATTCCTGAAGAACATAGATGCATACAATCCTTGAAAAAAATTTTGGCAGATAGCATGGAAGAACATAATAAAGGAATAGTGCTACATGATCAATTGGGGTTTATACCAGGGATGGAAGGTTGATTCAATATCTGGAAATTAATACATAATTCATCATACAAATAGACTTAAAGTAAAGAATATAGCACCCCTTCATGCTCAAAACAGTAGAAAATATAGGGATAGTAGAAACATACCTCAACATTGTAAAGACTATATCTATGCTAAGCCCAGAGACAACATAATTCTTAATGGAGAAAAACTGAAAGCCTTCCCTCTAAAAGCTGGAACAGGACAGGGATGCCTTCTTTCACTGCTTCTATTCAAAATCTTTCTTGAAACACTAGTCACAGCAGTTAGAACAAAGTAATTAAAGGAATATGAAAAGAAGAAATCAAGTTATAACTGTTTGCTGATAACACAAGATTCTATATTAATAGGATCCAAAAATTTCAACCAGAAAACTTCTAAACCTAATAAATGAATTCAGAAAAGTAGCAGGATATAAAATCAATAAACATAAATCTAATTCATTTCCATTCATATGCCACATATCCTCTGAAAGAGAATTTAGGAAAACCACTCCTTTCACAATAGCCTCAAAATTAAAAACACTTGGGAATCAATCTATCAGAAGAGGTGAAAGACTGCTACAATGAAAACTATATAACACTAAAGAAAGAAATTAATGAAAACCTTGTAAGATAGAAAGATATTCCATGTTTTGGGATAAGCAGAATTAATATTGTCAAAATGGCCATACTACCAAAGACTCTAAATGGATTCAATACAATTCCAATTAAAATCCCAATGATATTCCTCATAGAATTAGAGAAAGCAATCATGAAATTCATCTGGAAACATAACCAACCCAGAATACCCAGAATAATTAATACAATCCTGAGCACAAAGAGTGAAGTAGGAGGTATCACAATATCAGATCTTAAACTATAGTACAAAGCAATAGTAACAACAATGGCATGGTATTGGCACTATAACAAACAGGCAGAACAATGGTATAGAAGACACAGAAATAAACCCACAAAAATTCAGCTATCTCATATATACAAGGGGCCAATAGCAAACAATGGAAAAAAATAGCCTGTTCAAAAAATGGAGCGGGGAAAACTGAAAATCCATATGCAGTAAAATAAAATTAAACCTCTATTTCTCACCCTGCACAAATCAAAAGTGGTCAAAGACTTAGGAATTAGACCACCAACCCTGAAATTAGTAGAAGAAGAAGCAGGACAAAATCTTCATCATATTGGCTTAGGATTAGGCTTCCTTAACATGACTCCCAAAGCACAAGAAATCAAAGCAAGAATCAATAAATGGGATGAATTCAAACTAAAAAGCTTGTTCTCAGCAAAGGATACCAATAATAATGTGAAAAGAGAGCAAACAGAGTGGGAGAAAATTCTTTCCATGTTCACTTCAGATAAAGCACTAATCTCCAAAATTTATAAAGAAATTACAAAACTTTACACCAAAGGTACAAAAAAACACAATCAATTAATGGGCCAATGAACTGGACTCTTTTATTCACATAAGGTAATTTATTAAGCACACAGACAGAGTATCTCCATGCAGGGTGAGAGAGAAAATGAAAGGGAGAGAGAGAGAGAGAGAGAGAGAGAGAGAGAGAGAGAGAGAGAGAGAGAGAGAGAGAGAGAGAGAAAGCCAGGAGGAGAGAGCATGAAAGCAAGAAGGAGAGAGAGAGAAAGTCTGGACAAATTGTTTACAGAAGAAGAGATACAGGTGACTAATAAATACATAAAAATGTGTTCAACATCTCTAGTAATTAGAGAAATGCAAATAAAAAATGTAAGACTTTATCTTACTCCAATTAGAATGACTATTTTCAAGAACACACACAATAATAGATGTTGGTGTGGATGTGGGGAAAAAAGTACACTCATACATTGCTGGTGAAGTTGCAAATTATTTCAGCCCCTCTGGAAAGCAGGATAGAGATTCCTCAGAAAACTTGGAATGTACCCACCTTTTGACCGACCTATCCTATATCTTGGTTTATACCCAAAGGACTTCACATTAGCATACTATAGTATTGCAGCCACATCAATGTTTCTAGAAGCTCAATTCACAATAGCTAGATTGTAGAACCAATCTAGATGCCCTTCAACAGATGAACAGATAAAGATACTGTGGTATATATAAACAATGGAATATTATTCAGTCATAAAGATTAATAGTGTGGCATTTGCAGATAAATGGATGGCATTGCAGAATATCATGCTAAGTGAAATAAGCCAATCCCAATTAACCAAATTCTGAATGCTTTCTGTGATAAGTAGATGATGATACATAATAGGGGTGGGGGTGAGAGAAGAATGGAGGAACATTAGATTACATAGAGGGAAATGAGAGTGTGAAGGAGGCAATGGTATGAAAGATGGTGGAATGAGACAGACATCATTACACTATGTACATGTATGATTACATAAATGGTATGAATCTGCATGGTGTACAACCATATAAATAAAAATTTGTACATCATTTCTGTACAATGAATTAAAATTCAGTTTATAAAGATAAAAATAAATTAAAAACTAACATGAAGTCTTAGTTGCTTTATTGTGCTGAACACTCTGGATTAGGAGAGCATTATTTATTATTCACATACAGGTTTGAATCTTGCAGTACTATCACTTTTTATCTTGTGGATATTGGTATTTTTTTCTTTGATACCAAAACATTGTTACTCATTCACTCACATTATTATTGTTTGGATACGTGAGTATAGGAAGGACAAATCATAGGGACAGGAAAAAGAAGGGTTAGACACAGTTCAAACTCACCCTACTGAACTCTAGAGTTGTTTCATCCACCCTGCATTTTATGTCCCCAGTGTGATTCATTTCAAACCGGTTGCAGTTCTTTGGTTCTCACATCATTTAGCACTTAGTATTTTGCCTGTTTATCTGGCAAACTTCAGTAGACTGTGGGCCCTCAAGACTGGAACTGTGTCCTGTTCCCCAAGGAATCTCCCAACATCTAGCTTGTTGAGTTGAGTACAGGTGATTGCCTCTGGGGCTGGTGGTAACTTGGTGACCCATGTGCCCTCACACAGCCCTCCAACTCTGCTTGCTCCCCTAGACCTTTTGGGGGCTCATTGCCCACAGCAGGAGCTAGGTGACCAGGCTGTCATGATGTCCAATGTGGTCAATGGAGCACAGTAACTCTTAGAAGGCCTGGAGGGTAGTGAGAACTGTCAGGCTTCAGCAGGGTCCCTTGTTCTGTCTAGACCCAGAGCAATCTACAGCCAGAGGGGCTGCACCCCACATACATCACAGCTCCTCTTGGACAAGGGCAAGAGGTTAGAATCACATATCTAGA
The DNA here is from genome assembly GCF_902686455.1 of Sciurus vulgaris. Lineage (NCBI taxonomy): Eukaryota > Metazoa > Chordata > Mammalia > Rodentia > Sciuridae > Sciurus > Sciurus vulgaris. Next base: position 14,596,994 of record NW_027632956.1, on the reverse strand, counting down.
AAGATCTGGCCCCTGGCCCTCACTCCCTTTATTTTTCCTCTTACTGTCACTGCGGAGCTGGTGCTTGTTTTGAATCTTGGTTCAAAGTGGCCAGGACCAGAAGCATCTCTGATTGCCATGGGATCTGTGACACTGCTTCCCTGTCAGGCTGTCCTTCTGTGACCTCAGGTGCTATCTGCGGTGCAGGCATGAGGTCATGGAAGTCACTGCTCAACATCCAGGTGGCCCAAGGCCCGAAAAAACCCTCTGGGCAGCGAAAGAAAATGTGTACTTCTACTGGAGCCTAGAATCTCTGCCTGGTAATTGCCAAAGACTAGTGCAGTTGTCATTTTGAAGTTTCTGCCATTTACAACCTGGTGAGCATTGTCTTCTTGAAGAACTTGCTGATGATATACCCTCATGAGGGGGATTCAAGATGGTGGACTAGAGGGTGGCTGCGTTTCGTGTTGCTCCAGGACTCAGGACTCAAGAAGAGGAGATATAGAGAGCCTTGGGACCAACTCAAAGCAGCCGGGCGAGAGTCCCCCACTGGGCAGGCGTCCCAGACGGGGCAGGAGTCCTGGACGGGGCGGTAGCCCCAAAAGCAGGGATCTTTGCAAAGTAGAACGGCCGGCGAGGCGCCCCTCCCCCCGCCGGAGCAGTGATCGAGACGGCTGGGAGCATTGAAGAGGGGGCTGCCCAGAGGAGAAGGAGAAATACGGGCTCGGCACGTCACTTGGAATTGGATCAGCTGCGCCAGGGCTCTGGGCGGCTATCCGGAGGAGCAGCGTGGACTCAGGACTCAAGAAAAGGAGATATTGAGAGACTTGGGACCAACTCAAAGCAGCTGGGTGAGTGTTTCCCACTGGGCAGGCATCCCGGACGGGGCGGTAGCCCCCGGACAGGGCGGTAGCCCCGAAAGCAGGGATCTTTGCAAAGTAGAACTGCCGGCGAGGCGCCCCTCCCCCCGCCGGAGCAGTGATCGCACACAGCTGGGAGCATTGGAGAGGTGGCTGTTCACCACAGCGCTTGGATTCGGCGCAACCCACCCATGCTCTGGGAGGCTGCCCAAAGGAGAAGGTGCTTGGTGAGCTGTTTGGACTGAACGTGACCACCCCTGAACACAGGGGGCTGCCCAGAGGAGAAGGAGAAATACGGGCTCTGCACGTCACTTGGAATTGGAGCAGCTGCGCCAGGGCTCTGGGCGGCTATCCGGTGGAACAGCATGGTGAGTGGTTTGGTCCCAGAGCATCCGCTCCTGAACATAGGGGGGTTGTCTGGAGAAGGAGGAGGAGCGCGGCGGGGTGCTTGGGCTCGAAGTGACTGCACCAGGGCTACGGGAGGCAGTCGGGACAAGAAGGTGCACAGTGAGTTCTTGGGACTCGTGACGCACCAGATCTCTGGGTGACTGCCTGGTGGAGAAAGTGGTACATGGTGGGTCACTTGGTCTTAGAGCGACCGCACGGAACAACAGGTGGCTGCCGAAGGAAAAGGCATGTGGCGGGTCACTGGGACTCGGAGCGATTGTAAGGGGTTCCAGGTGGCTGCTCAGAGGAGGGGCCACATAGCCAGGCGAAAAGTGCAGAGCAGGGTCCTAGACAGCTTCTTGGTGGAAGGGCCCCACAGACAAACTGAGGGGCAGAGCAAAGGCTCCAGGATTGCAGGCAGCTTCTCTGAGGAGAGGCAGCCGAAGGAGATTCGTTTGCGAAGGGTGAGGCTTCCAGGCCCAGGAGGTAGGTCTGGGTCCCTGGGAACATTGCAGAAGAAGGCTGCCCAGCCCAGGTGGTAGTTGTGAATTGAACGGAACCTCTGGGAGGAAAACCGACCAGCGAGACCTCCCCACCGGGTGACTCCTCCCTGTTGGGTGAGGTTCTCCCAAAAGGACCGTAAAATCAGAGACACAGGCCCAAACTGGTCTTGCATCAGCCCATAACCTACTTCCCTTCTGGATGACCATTCATCAGCAAGTGAAGGTACCTCTGCCCACTAGCAGGGAATATACCCTACCAGAAGGCCACCACCCCTAGGGAGTCAGCTCCCTTGTGGAGCACTGCATTATCAACTTCCTCCAAGATTTCAGGCTACTGAAGACTAAGAGGGGATATAATAGAAATCTTCAGGGATATAATAAGACAATAGAGGAAATCTGCAATATCACAGCGGTCAACTGATACCTGAACAATATGAGAAAACAAGGAAAGAAAATGCTGCAAACAAATCTAGATGTTACATCAATGAAACCCAACGACAGCATGGCAGAAGAAATGACAGAAAGGGAGTTCAGAATGTACATAATTAAAATGCTCAGGGAAGCAAATGACGAGATGCAAGAGCAAATGCAGGCACTGAATGATCGCACCAATCGACAGTTAAAAGAGCAAATACAGGAAGCAAAAGATCACTTCAATAAAGAGTTAGAGATATTGAAAAAAAACCAAACAGAAATCCTTGAAATGAAGGAAACAATAAACCAAATTAAGAACTCCATAGAAAGCATAACCAATAGAATAGAACACCTGGAAGACAGAACATCAGACATTGAAGATAAAATATTTAACCTTGATATACCCTCATGAGCATACTCATGAGAATGATCTAGCCTATGAGTTTCTGAGAGTTGACTCATCTCAAGGAATACCTTCTCTTAAGAAATGCAGGTGACCTGAGAAGTACTGTTATGTTTCACTGCAGCTCCACAATGAAAGTCTGATTGGAAAGGCTTGCATGTGTCCAACTGGTACTTTTTCAACAGTGCTGATTCAGTTGATAAAAAGGGGAGAAAAAGTTGAGACCAGCGAGTGTTGGCATATTTAAAGTGTTTCTTTTTTTACACTTCTGAGGCACTGGGGATCACACTAAGGCCCTTGTGCATGCTAGGAGAGTGCTGTCTAAATGGAGCTATTTCTCTATTTTGGGAGGAGCATCATTTTGTTCCCTCTAGATCTTCTACTGGTCTGACTCTGTCAAATTCTATGCAGAAAACCCAGCCCCAGACAAAACCAACAATTGCTAACAGATTGTTCATTTTCCTTTTCACAGCAATTCTGCAAGGAACCTTTGGGGCATGTCAAGACCCACAATCTAGGGGTGCATCATGAGGGAAAACATTTATACTTGCCTATTGAGGGAGGAAAATGGTTGTAGCTGATCACTGAGCAGAAAATGTTGTCAGTGAGTATGGATGCCAGGGGGCAGAAGGGGAGGCAGGCCTATGTGGGAATTTGAATAGGCTCAAGTTGTTAGTAGGAAGGGAGATTTCTGTGATTATTCACACCTGAATCCCTAGCAATTCCAAATACAATCTGCTTCTTTCTCACTCCTCTTATTCCTCCTGGCATTTTCCTTGGAAAATTTCTCACCAGGAGATATCAGGGCAAAATGAACAAAATAGTAGAGGTGCTGGATCTTGCTTACCATCTCATTTATGGATGAGGTAGAGGAAGGTGTTTTTCCTGGGGAAAGCCTTTTTCCCTAATCTAGGGAATTCCTCAGCAACTCAGCCCGAAGCTGTCAGTAAATCTAAAGAAGCAAAGGGAAGTGGTGATGGTTCATGGGGTCTGGGGTCCCAGGACCATTATTTGCTGACAGGAAAAAAAGAAATTCCTCATCCAATTTTCATCTGCTGCTAGTTATATTTGCAGCTCTTTCTCTCAATATTCAATAGAGTGAGATAAGTGGCTGAAAGTCATATCTGGGATCCCTCAATCATTCAACTGCAATACATTTTACTCTGAAAATGGTCTCACTTGGTTTCCAGTGCTCCTGTGGCATGAGAGCAAAAGATGGGATAGTGACTCTATTCAAAGTGCAAGGGCAGGCTTCAGGCATGGCAGATGTGAAGGGCTTGGAGGTACCAGGCTCTGGTAGGAGATCAAACTTTCTCTCTCCTCAGATGATTTTTCTTGGCTTGGGACACCTGGATATTGAGCAGTGGCTTCCGTGACCCCATGCCTGCACTGCAGATAGTGTCTGAGGTCACAGAGGGGTGGCCTGACAGGGTGGTGGCATCATGGGTCCCATGGCAATTAGAAACATTTTTGGTCCTGGCCCCTTCGGACCAAGATTCAAAACAAGCACCCAGTTCTCAGTGATGGTAAGAGAAAAGAGAAAGGGAGCAAGGGCCAGGGGCCTAATCTTTCAAGAAATGTGAGCCTAACCTCTTGCCCTAGTTCAAGAGGAGCTGTGATGTGTGCAGGGTACAGCCCCTCTGGCTGTAGGTTGCTCTGGGTCCAGGCAGGACAAGGGACTCCGCTGAAGCCTGATACCTCACACTACCCTCCAGGCCTGTTTGGAGGCGCTGCACTCATTTGGCCACACTGGGCATCATGACAGCTCAATCACCTAGCTCCTGCTGCAGCAATGAGCCCCCATGAGGTCTTGGGGACAAGGCTGGGATGGAGGACTGTGTGAGGGCATGTGGGTTATGAAGCTTACTACTGGCCCCAGTGGGATTGCCCTCCAAAACCACTCCTCCAGGTCTGAGCACACCTGTGATTTGGCCAAGTCAGGCAACTCATCTAATTCCCTACCAGGCACATGGCATGATGGCTGATGACAGCTCAGGGAAGGGGAGTGTGCAGCACAGTTCCCTGGCTTAGGTGCTCCTGGAATTGGGAAACATCACATCCAGCCTGGTCGGTTGCCCCTCCTTTCCTAGAAAGCTCTAACAGGAGACAGCTGGAACCTGGGCAGTTGATCTTCTAAGTGGAGGTGGATGGCTGCTGTGATGGCTCATGAGGAGACCCAGGAGTCATTCATTCAGCATGTTGGATGAAGGAAAGGAAGGAGCTGTCAAGCAAGGAGAGATGTTCTGTGCTCACTCCACCTGCCAGTGTGAACCCCCTTGGCTTCTTCCTTACAACTGTACTACACTCAGAAATTTTCCAGCTGTGATTTTTCAAGAGGCCCTTCAACTAACTTTCAGATGAAGAAATATCTGGCCAATCTGTGTTCACCCAATGGTTCATTCCTTTAACATATTTGTGCCTCTGTGGCACAAGGCCCTCCAGGAAATGGCCAAAAGTCCTTCAACAGCCCCGGAAAGATGCAAACCACAAGTCAGTGTATGAAAAAAGAACCTGCTATTTTCATGATAAACACATTTTCACTGGGCAGAATGCCAAGTGTGAACATGCATCATGCTGAAAGAGGAATGGCACAAAGCTTCAAGGTTGAATACTCCAAAAGGAAGAGTAAGGACTTTTGGGGTACATGTAAAGCTGTTGGTCCTGAAAACCATCTTCAGTGAACAGACACTAACAAAATGGATATTGTATAAGCTCTATGCCCCAATTCCAGGACATTTCTTCAGCTTCAAGCTTCAACCTACTGTACTGAGACAGGTGGTAGTAAGTGCCAGATCATTCTGTAAGCAACCTTCATGACTGACCCTCATTCTCCTTGCAAGGACATCTATGTCCTTGCCAATTCCTGGCTCTTTCCTGTTGCTTTCAAGGGACAGCTGATTATACATATGCTGATTTTTAGTTTTTCTAGCACAAGACCTCTGAGGGAAGGCTTTCCTTACACCACATCACCTACTCCCTTGACCTTAATTGTAAACAATTTCACCTTGGGATATTCAGCACTGAATTATTGTTCTCAAAATAAAGAGTGCACCACAATATAAGACATTTATTCAAAAACCATCCTGCTCAAAAGAAAAAGTGAAGACTTAACATGGGCACAACCTGAATATCAAAATAGAATACACTAAAGTACATCCAAAATGTGATAGGACTTTGTGAGCAGGAAGAGTGTATCCTTAAGCATTATGAATTTTTAAAACCCTTTTCATTGCTCGGACTTGCTTATATCCACCACCAATATGCCACATGTTAATATCTCTGCTTTCCTTCTTTCAGTGTTACTTCTTTCAAAGAGAGCTTCTTTTGTCATTTCTGATGCAAAGCACAATCCACTCATTCCCAGAACCATGGTGCAAATGAGAACACCATATCCATCACCCAATTCTACACTGCATCTCTTCACCAGTACAATTTCTCTGGAGTTGAATAAGATATTATCTTTGAAAAAAAGGCTTGCCACATACTTCACATTTTTTAGGGTTTCTCTTCAGTATGAATTCTGTTGTAGATAATTAGCTTTGAATTTTCTTTAAAAGGTTCATCACATTCTTTATATTTGCAGGACTTCTCTCCAGTATGAATTCTCCTGTGCTAAACTAGGTTTGACTTTAGATTAAAAACTTGGCTGCATTCTCCAAATTGTAGCACTTCTTACCAGTATGATTTCTCTGGTGTTGAGTAAGATATGATCTTTGATGAAAAGTTCTACCACATTTTTTACATTTGTAGGGATTCTTTCCAGTATGAATATCTGGTGATGATTTGATTTCTAATTAAAAAATTTGATTGCTTATTAAAAAACTTGCCACATTTTTTATATTATAGGGCTTCTCTCCAGTATAAATTCTTCTCTGGTTAATACGGTTTGATTTTTCCTTAAAAGATTAATCATATTATTCACATTTGTAGGACCTTTCTCCAGTGTATATTCTGCTGTGGTGAATAAGTTTTAATTTTTGACAAATAGCTTTGCCCCATTCTTTAATTTAGTATGCCTTCTCTCCAGTATAATTTCTCTGCTGGTGAATGCGTCAGATTTTTTTAAAAGCTTTGCCACATTCTCCATATTTTTAGGGCTACTCACTAGTGTGAATTCTCTCATGTTGTGTAAGTTATGATCTTTCATAAAATGTGTTGCCACATGATTTACATTTGTCGGGCTTTTCTCCAGTATAAATTCTGCTGAGGTGAAGAAGTGTTGATTTTTTATTAAAAGTTTTCCCACATTCTTTACATTTGTATGGCTTCTTTATATTATAATTTCTCTATTGGTGAATAAAGCATATTTTCTTATAAAAGTTTTCCACATTCTCCACATTTGTAGGACTTCTCACCAGTATGAATTCTCTGGTGTTGAGTAAGGTATGATCTTTGGGAAGATAATTTGCCACATTCTTTATATTTGTAGGACTTTGGTTCAGTATGAATTCTGCTGTGGTTAATATGGTTTCATTTTTCTTTAAAAGCTTCATCACATTCTTCGCATTTATATGGCTTCTCTCCAGTGTGAATTCTACTGTGTTAAATAAAGTTTAATTTTCCACTAAAAGTCAATCAGGAACTGACAAGGTGTCCTTCAGAAGCAAATAATTACAAAAAGAAGAAAATGTCCATGCAAGTCTGCTGTTTCAAGTCCAAGACTACACTGAGTGGAATATCTGGCCCCAGGACCATGGAACATGGGCACTAGTGCCACTGACATTCACATTATCAATCTGCACAGTACTGTGTGTACTTTCTTTTCTTAGCTACACATCCTTCTACTTCACCAATTGAAAGTTTTGGATTGTTGACAGGCACTTGTTACTCTTAATTATGATCCCTGTCAAGTTCATATTAAGATCACTGTTTTTAACCTTAGTTCTTTGTAAGTGTCCAACACTTGGCTGAAATTTATTCATGAATCTGATAAAACCATACATTTTAAAATCACTGTGGGGCTTGTATGTGACTAGTTTTCTTCCATCTTCCTTTGGTGCCACTGTCTTCTGATCAGTTCCCTATATAATTGAATTCAAACATGAATTGACATTTCCATGACAAATTCTTAAAATTAGACAATTAGGCTAATATATGGACTAGACTGAGAAAAAAACTGTCTTTACTCTTCCTACTATAGGAGTCAGTAAACCTGACTCTGGACTATGCATTTGTCCCTTGTGATCTTAGATTGATTAGGTGCATAATAATTATTTATACACTACAAATACATAGTAATCATAATAGTCCAAAACTGGAAACAAATCAAGTGCCAATCAAGAGAAGAATGGATAAATTTTGTATAATTATAAAAATGGAGTATTCCTCTACAGTGAGAAAATAAACTATTGCTACACACATATGATTTCCATAGACATAATGCTGAACAAAAGAAACTAAGCACAAATGGGTACATATCATGTGAGCCCAGTTGTTTGAATGTCAGGATCAGGTAAAAAGCAACCTATGGCAACAGAAATTGGGATACTGATTAGTCTGTATATAGGGAGAGCAGATGAGTACATGACAAAAGAGTAATGAATGTGAAAAAGCATGACAGAACCTTTTGAGATTCAGATAATGCTCTTGAGCTGGGCAGAAGTTACATAGGTATACACATATTTCAAAATTCACCACAGAGTATACTCAAGATATAAGCATTTTATTCCATATACATTACTCAGTTCCATGTAAAAAACTGAAACAAAAAACAGATTAGAATTAATTAAGCATCTATATCTATCAAATAAGCAAGAGCAAGGTTATAAAACATTTCTGATAGACACAGAAGACAACCTGCAAAAATTTACAAAGTATCAATAGAATGACCTTGACTCTATTTCTATCTGCAATATGAAGCACATAGAGATTAATTTGAAGATATTATTATTCTAGAAACTCATCAAATAAATAAATCTTCAATTTATCTCTGAAAATAAGCCTATTTTCATTAAAATAAGATCACAAAGATGTCCATTTTCCCACTGTTAATACATTTAATAAGGTATCAGGAAAAACACTGAAGTTTTAAACTAGATTAGTTGAAACTTTAGTTTATTTGTAAAAAAATACAATATCCAAATATCATAATAAAAGACAACAGCAACAAGGGGTGTGTATATAGAAAGGATCTGGTGTGGTGGGAGAGGGGCAGGGAGTGGTAGGTTGAACAGTATAAAGGGATTTATGAAAAGTATGATGCTGGCACATGAATAAACATATTAATGCAACAGAATAGCATTCCCAGGAAGAGCCCCAGCAGCCCTAATACATATTTGGAAATTTAGTTTATAATAAAGATCATATGGTGAATCCATAAGAAGTATTGAAAATTTTAATAAATAGCAACGAGAAAAAGGAGTAGTCATTTAGAGAGAGAAAAAAATTTGAATCCAAACTATGCCTTCTGCCAAACACTTTATAGCAAAGATTTAAATATTTCAAAAGGTGAAACTAAAAATAAAAGAAGAAACCTTAGGAAAATCTTTTGTAACCTTAGAATCAAGGTCTAACTAAATATAACACAAAATTCAAAGGCTATAAAATAAGTTAATGACATTATTGAAATATTGTATGACTGTGTAAAATAAAGAACAGTTTATAAGGGAATATTAACTTTGCCAATTCTCTACTGGGTATCTATCTGAAGCTGGCAGGGTTGACTTCAGATTGTATAGCAACATAAGAAAGCAATCTGGGCACTAACAAAATAAGTCTTGAAATTATTGGCTCAAAGATGAAAAGTCCTGAATAAAACAAATGATATGGGAAGGACATTCTAATTCTCCCATGACCTTGATTTCTAAACCTATAACTAAAGAGCTAGAGATATTGTGTTCAAAAACTCAGATATAAACAAACAAAACATTCCTCTGTAATAGTTCTAATTATTAGTAGAATTATTTAATATACTTTTTGTATCATCTTTATCCATTACAGTTTACAATTCCATTTGTATTTTGTTAGTCATAGGTCTTATTTTATATCTTAAAACACATTAATTTCTTGAAACAAGTACACATTTAAGTCAGTAATCCCATATCTATAATTCCTATTCAATCTGTTGTTCTAAACTAACAGTTAAAATGAAAAACATTGATACAAAAATTTTAAACATTAAATAACATTAACATTAAATACAAAAATCAATCCTTCTTTTTAAGTATTTTTAGAAAAGATTCATCTTCCAGCTAATCTAGAAAAACTGAAAACACCACCAATGCCCAACATCAGGGAACTAACTACAGTAAATCAAGTAATAAAACATTAGGTAACCATTAGGCATAACAGTCATAAAGTCTAGGCTAATGTATGGAAGATACTTCTATATTAAATAAAATTTTATATGTAGTATAAATTCAGGCATATAGGTATGTAAAGTATACATAAATTATGTATTATATAGAAAGTATATAATGGACAATTACAAAGAAAAGTTGGCAAACTATTAATTAGAATTTGGTCCTGGGTGATTTTTTTTTCTTCTTTCAAATTTCTTGCAATGGACATGATTATCTTCATAATTAGAAAAGAAAATCTCTGAAAATTTTAAATGAACACAATTCCACCAAAGGCAAAATAGCAACACATATCTTAGAGGAATTCTGATATGTTAAGAGTATGTAGCCTCAATTAATCTTAGAATTTCTCATTGCATAAAAATATAAGAATACCCAGCTCAACCCTCCAAAACTACCAATGGAAAATGTATACCAAACACATATAACTTAATTCTGAAGACATCTGTTCAGCTCTGGCATTTCTGCTTGTAGATGTAATGGTAGATCTAATGTACAATGAATGATGGCATGTGGCTGTGAATAGAAGAATAATATACACACTTTAAAACATTTCAATGATAAAGTTAAAATGTCAAAGCTTTAACTATTAATTATAAGTGGTTCTGACTGACAAATATCTATTAATAAATTATAGGACAGAGATAAAACAAACACAATATCACCTGAGGTACTTTAAAAATTTATTCACTTAGACCCTGTTTATACTTTGTAAAATACTACAGGGATTCAGAGAAAATCAAACACAAATCTTGTCTTTAGAGTTTATAGTTTAGGAAGGTAAGTCATACAAACATTTACAGAAAAAGAAAATGTAAGTGATATTTCTTAAGAAAAAATAAGTTACTACTAAAGCCCAGAGGAAGGAGAAATGACTTCTGTACCAAACTGAAGGAGTATAGAAGTTCTGCATGAAAGAGTTGTGATCTGATCTGGGACCTCATACAAGTAGGTGATAGATATGTAGCAATGTGGGAGAAGCATTTGGCACAGGAAGAGTATGAATAAGTAACCCAAGAAAGAAAAAGAAACTGCAGTATTTTCAGGTGTTGGGATTTGGGTATTATTTGTTTACAGGTTAAGAGATGACAAAGCTAGAAAGATACACTGGGGGTGAACCAGATTATGAAAGACTGAATACCAGGTGAGGACTCTAAACCTTATTTTCTTAGCAAGAGGTTTTATTTATTTATTTGAGAATTTTACAGAAGGAAGTGGTATCATCAGAGTCAGATTTAAGGATAATTTGATAAGTGTGTGAGGAAGTATGGAGGGAAGAAACTTTGGACATAAGAAGATTATGAATACTGTAGCAAGGCCAAAAAAAAAGTTTTCTACTTCCACCATCTTGTATAAGCTGCTGCTCCATTGAAGCTATGCTTTCAAATCAACCCCTATCTACCAAAGTTTGGACACCTCATTCCTATTCACTCATGGTTCTTAAAGTGATTCATGTTTATTTTTTCCATTCTGCTTCAAGACCAACAAGACTCAGAGTCAAACCAAGAGATTTTAAAAGCTGAAGTGAATCCATGATTCTGAATTATACAACCATACATACTTTAATGCATGCACATTCAATGACATTATACCTGGGTCATGGCATGAGATCTGTTGCACGAATTTGGAATATACTCCAAATCTCTGATCCTTTAAGCTTACTTTGTTACTTACTCTCATTATACTTGTTTAATGTTCCCACCAGAATATCAAGGTCATTGACCTACCATGTTTTCAGCCTCCATCAGCATCTCCTCCTGCCTTTATTTGTCTCCCTATCTAGTTTGTATCCTACAATCTCAAATTTCAAGCAATCTCTTGCCAATATTCTACATTCCCTTTGCCTCTCTGGCCTTCAATATAGTGACAGAGCAAAAGGTCAACCCTGAATGATCTCAATTAGTGACATTTGTGTTTCCATTTGGAGTATCACAAACATGGCTGGGGAAAAATCACACAGAAGAACACTGAAAATCAGTCTTATTTGGGTCCTCAACTTTGCCCATAGACATGTGTCTAGTCATTTAACCAACCCACCATCCATTCTTCTGTTACTATTTCACACCTTTTCTACACTCTTCAAACCTACATATGTTGCTTCATACTTTCCTTGCCACTTACTTCAGAGAACACAGAAATCACTAGTTATCAATCAACTTCCTCTATGAGGCAACAGAAGTGTTACCTTATCTAAGATTCAGTCCTTCCTCATCCAAGCCTCTTTTTCCTTCTAGGGGCCTTTGAATATTCCTCTTGATTTTGTTGAATCTTTTATCTCTACTAGATCCTTTTATAAGTATTTAATCATGTTCGACCCCCCCCAAAAAGTAAATTAGCTCTCTCCAAGTCGATATTCTTCAGCTATTGCTAAATTCCACCCATTCCTTCACAACTAAATATGATAAATTACTACACTTATCTTTCAAGACCCCCCAATCTAGCTTCCCTTCCACTATTTGCAAATTATCCTGTTAAACTCATTAAACACCACCATCTAAACCCAAACACTAACTTAACCTAATATCTATGCAGCTGTTAATTGAAACTCCCCTTTTAGTGTTCCCTATCAATCTCTTTTGCCTACTTGATCTTCAAGCTTTGGAAGAAATATCAGGATTCTATCCTTAGCTTTCTTCTGTGGTCATTCTAATTTCATTCCCTTGGGTGATCACATTTACTCCTTAAAGTATCCACTATGCCTGCAAACAGTGACTCTCACATTTTTATCTGTAGTCCAAACTTTGTTCCCCAGACTACAACCATGAATTTCTTCTCTAGTTTTCTCTATTTGAAAGTCTTGTACAACATCATGTTTTGTGTAAAACTGAACTCATCTTTATTTCCAAACCTCATTTTATTCTAGTGTTCTTACCACAGTAAAAGTTTATATCCATCAAACTACTCAGGTCAAATTCTGGTAGTAATTACTCTCTCATTTCTTATTCTTCATCTAATTACCAACCTAGAAATTTTTTTTTTTTTTTTTTTTAGTACTGGGGACTGAACCCAGAATCATTTTACCATTGAGCTACATTCCTAGTATTTCTTTTTTATTTTGATATAGCTAAGCTGCTGAGGGTCTTGCTAAGTTTCTGAAGGTGGATTTGAAATGTGATCCTTCTGTCTTGATCTCTGGAGTTGCTGGGATTATAGGTTTGTGCCACTATGCTCAGCATTCAGAAAATTCTTGAATTAATCTACTTCCCTTCATCACTGCTGTACCACCATAATATAAACTATCATTCTCTCTATCCTGAATAACTTCTATAGTCTCTTAACAAGTGGTTAGTAATGGACTCATCATTCTGAATTCAGAGAAATATTTTAAACATATACACATGTTTATGCCATTCCCTTATGTCGCTGGCTCTTTGAGGTACCAAATCCGTGGATATTTGTCACCGCCTGCAGCAACAATTTGCATGGGTCTTATGGGTGATGGGTGGTGGACTGGAAACTGAGCCACTTCTATCTCTGGGCTGCTTCCTTGCTTGCTTGTTTATAGAGGATAGAGGAAATGAGGTTTACTTGCTTTGAGAGGAGAGAGAGAGAGAGAGAGAGAGAGAGAGAGAGAGAGAGAGAGAGAGAGAGAGAGAGAAAGAGAGAGAGAGAGAGAGAGACAGACAGACAGACAGACAGAAACTTTGCTTTCAGAGATATCTATGTCTTCTTAGTTTTCTGCTGCTTCTTACTGGTGTGTCCTGCATCCTGTGAACTAAGGGTGTGTCTACCTAAGGTGCTTTACTGATGCATCTCAGTTCTCCGCTCTGTGATCTGCTTTACGCTGCTTTCTGCTAGCTGCCGTGCCACTTGTTTCTATTAGCTGCTGTGTCTTCTGCTAGCTGCTGCTGTATGTCTTTCTACTAGCTGCTGCCTATTTCCCTACTAGCTGCTGTGTCTGTTTCCTTTCTTCTGGCTGCTGCTGTGTGTTTTTCTTTCTACTAGCTGCTGTGCTTGCTAGCTGCCGCTGCTTTTCCCTACTAGCTGCTGCTGCGTGTTCTGTCTCTCTCCACCTACGCTTATATTACCTCCAGGAGGCGGAGAGCATGGCCACACCTCTTACGCAAAGATTAGGCCAGACACTAGATGTCCGAGCAGGCACAATTAGGAGTGCTTGAGAAAACATGCGCATACACTGTGTGCATGGATGGTAAATCACCTGAGTGTGCTTATGTTAATTAACCTCCTTGCTGCTGATGTGATCAGGCACCATTCTGGCGCTGCCAATATGGCACAGCCCCCAACACCCTTACCCAACTGCCCTCAGGCTAAAGTCAAAAATTTTGACATGGTTTGAGATAAGCATTGTCTAGCTTTGTAATTTGTTTTCACCATTTCCTTGTGTTCTGCCCCAGTCAGACTAACATTTTTCCTCAAGTACATTCATTATCTTGTCTCTAATCAGGCTTTCAAATGTGATAACATTTTCTCTGCCTAGCATATTTATTTTTACTCTCTTCCACTAATTCCAATATATCGCTCAAGTTTTCAACACAAATATCAGTTTTATAATGAGTTTTTCCTGTCCTATATTATGACTTATAATACCCTATATCTCCCATTTCATAAAGGTCATCACACATTTACATTATATGTTGGTATTTCTGATTTGCCTCTGAGGCTATATCATAAATGCTCCATGAAGAGAGGAATAGTATTGGTCTCATTCACCACTATGCCCTTAACTAATTAGTAGAAGGCTTTGCATTTCAAGAACCAAAAAGAATGGAAAATCACTAAGCATACAAAGAGAAATTTGAAAGTAGGAGCAATTTGGGAAGCCCAGAAAAGTGGTATGGAAGTGAAAGCAGTCTGTATATTAACATTATCAGTGAGAGATTAATTGGGGAATCAAGGAGTATCTAATTCACATTGATAATCTAAATTTTAATACTTTTTGAAGCTTTAAGGAATTGAATTCTTATTTACTAATTCCAAGTCTGCAAATGATAGTTGAAGTGAGTGGGAAAAAGGTTACATATGGCTAGTTTATTTGCTGTTTTCAATTAAAGTTGATTTCACAGTCAAAAAAATTGTAAGGTACTTACCATATGATAGGATTAAACTACATACTAGGCAATAAAGAAAATAAGATTCATTCTTAAAGACTGCCTAATGATTATTTCCATTAAGTACTTACATAAAAATAATGGTGCAAATAATATAAGAGAGCAGGATCTAAATCATGGTATTGTTATTTAATTAAGCCATATGATCTTAAGCAAATTACTTCTTTGTCTTTATCTTCAAATGAGAACATTAATAATTTAACCTACTACTATGGACAATTTTGAGTATTATAAAAGTTAACATGGAAATTATTTGTCACTATATGATACCAACTGAATGTTAGGAGTATATTTATATTATAGTATATTATAATATATATTGTATTACTTATAAAGTATAATTGAAGATCCAAGATGGCGGACTAGAGGAAGGCTGCATTTCTTTTTGCTCCATAACTCCGGTTTCAAGCAGAGTATATCTTTTTCTTGGTAAGCAGTTTTTGCTGCTTATCTATCCCCTGTTGTTTACCCCGTTTGTCTGCTGTGATCACCTGCAGTCTGCAAGTATATTGACACATCTTTTGAGTGCAGATTGCTCACTGTCAGGCACTTTTCATCCACCATTTGCTGCCTCTCGCCTGTCCATTGCGTGCCTTACACCTCTCCATCACCCAACGCATAAGATTTACCTCCCTATCATCTGACAACAGTCAGCAAACTGATCACTGACCACCGTGGAGCACCAGCTGCCTGCTGCTGCCTGGAAGTCCACAGTTACAGTACCTGCAGGTTTGATTACATGTGGCTGCTGCCATTTTGAGACAACAGCCAGGCCCCATAGGATCCCTGGCCAAACTGACTGAGCCCCATCTCCAGGATCCCTCAGCCCAACAATCACTCCATGCCTCTGGGGCCCTCACATGGAATGATTCCTCCCTGCCACCAGGACCCCTGACCAACTGACTGTGCCCTATCACTGGGACCCCAGACGGACTGATTGCACCCCGCCTCCAGGATCCCACAACCACACCAAACACAGGGGACCTCCAGGACCCCTGCCAGACCAACTGCATCCAATTTCCAGGACCACCAGGTGACCACATCCACCCCTGAGCTGCAGCTCCCGATTTGCCAACATATTTCAAAGCCATAGCAGCCATCTTGGATAATCCTGGAAGCCGGAGCTCTGATTTTTGGGTGGGGCAAATCCCATCCTGAGACACCTGCTGGGGGCTTGAAGCTCATTGTCAGGTACTTCTCATGCATCAGGCTACTGAACACTAGAAGGTTTCATTAGTAAATGACTGTTACACTGTAGATTTTCTTTTCTCTCCTGTTTTAAAAAAAATTAAGTATTTATTTCTTTACTTTTCTTGCTCTCTTTTCCTTTTGTTTACCTGTTCCCTCAGAGCCTCTTTCTCCCTTTTTTGCATGCTAACATCTGGTTTCTTTTGATTACACCCTCACACTTTCTATTTTCTAGAACTTCTGTATATTCTTTTCTTATCCCATTAACAGCCACACTATATATCCCTCTGCATCCTCTTTGTCCTCCATTAGAAACAGCAGACCTTTTTGCAAACCTGTTTGTTTTACCAAAGATAATATTTGAACTCACTTTGTTTATTATGACAATTTTGTTATTGTCCCCAAAGGGGCTATTTGGTCTAGGATTGCATAGTGTCTGATTTGGGCACTGCTAATATTCATCTCCCATTAAAGAAAGGGTTTTGGAAACCTATAGGGCCACTATAATCCTATAGGGGGAAATCTGCAATACCCTAGATCTGTACTGTTCAAGGGGAAGACACATGAACAGCATGAAAAAACAAGGGAAGAAAATGATCCAAACAAATCTAGATTCTATATTAATAGAATCCATTGACAGTATGTTAGAAGAAATTTCAGAAAAGGACTTCAGATTGTACATGATTAAGATGATTTGCGAGAGGAGAAGCTGTGCGGCGAGCTGTTTGGACTCTAAGCGACCGCTTCTGAACACCGGGGACTGCCCTGAGGACGAGGAGGAGGAAGAGGAGCGCGGCCGCTTGGATTCGGGGTGACTACACCAGAGTTATAGGCAGTTGCCAGAGAAGGGGCTGCGTGGTGAGCTGTTTGGACTCAGACCACTTCTGAACCCCGGGGCCTGCCCGGAGGAGTAGGAGGAGGAGGAGGAGGAGCGCGGCGGGTCCTTTGGACTCGCAGTGACTGCATTAGCGCTCCAGGCGGCTGCTCAGAGGAGAAGGCGAGTGGTGAGTTGTTTGAACTTAAAGAGAC
Source organism: Sciurus vulgaris (assembly GCF_902686455.1). Taxonomy (NCBI): domain Eukaryota; kingdom Metazoa; phylum Chordata; class Mammalia; order Rodentia; family Sciuridae; genus Sciurus; species Sciurus vulgaris. Next base: position 14,579,864 of record NW_027632956.1, on the reverse strand, counting down.
AGCGCCTGAACACAGGGGGGCTGCCTGGAGGAGAAGCGTGGTGGGTCGCTTGGTCTTGAGTGGCCACACCAGAGCTCCGGGCGGTTGCCCAGAGGACCCGTGCAGCGGGTCACGTGGATTCAGAGCCACTCAGAGCGACTGCTCCTGAACACCCCGGGGGTTATCTGGAGAAGGAGGAGGAACGGGGAGGGTCACTTCGACTTGGAGTGAGTGATTGCCCAGGGCTACGGGTGGTTGGTGGGAGGAGGAAGCACGAAGTGAGTTTCTTGGACTCCTAGTGACCACACCAGAATACTGGGCAGCTGTCTGGAGGAAGAGGCCTGTGGCGGGTCTCTGGGACTCAGAGCGATTGTTCGGGGCCCCAGGTGGCTGCTCAGAGGAGGGGCCGCATAGCCAGGCGATTAGGTGCAGAGCAGGGTCCCAGGATCTAGGAGGCTTCTGGGTGGAAGAGCCGCACAGAGACAGGCTTAGGGTGGAGCGAAGGTTCCAGGCCTGCGGGCAGATTCTCTGAGGAGGGGCAGCCTAAGGAGATTCATCTGCGAAGGGTGAGGCTCCCAGGCCCAGGAGGCAGGGCCGGGCCCCTGGGAACTTTGCAGAGGAAGGCAGCCCAGCCCAGGCGGTAGCTGTAAATTGAGGGGAACCTCTAGGAGGGAACTGACCAGCAAGACCTCCCCACCGGGTGAGTCTTCCCTGCTGGGTGAGGTTTCCCCACAAGGACGGTAAAACCAGAGACTCAGGCCCAAACAGGCCTTGCCTCAGCCCGCAGCCTAGGTCCCCTTTGGATGACCATTGGTCAACAAGTGGAGGCACCTCTGCCCACTAGCAGGGATTATACCCCACCTGAAGGCCACCACTCCTAGAGAGGCAGCTTCCTTGTGGAGCACTGCATTATCAACTTCCTCCAAGACTTCAGCCTACTGAAGGCTAAGGGGGGATATATATAGAAATCTTCAGGGACATTGTAAGTCAATAGAGGAAATCTGCAATATCTCAGCGGTCCAGTGATACCTGAACAATATGAGAAAACAAGGAAAGAAAATGCTGCAAACAAATCTAGATGTTACATCAATAAAACCCAATGACAGCATGGCAGAAGAAATGACAGAAAAGGAGTTCAGAATGTACATAATTAAAATGATCAGAGAAGCAAACGATGAGATGAAAGAGCAAATGCAAGCATTGAATGATTGCACCAATCGACAGTTAAAAGAGCAAATACAGGAAGCAAAAGATCATTTCAATAAAGAGTTAAAGACATTGAAAAAAAACCAAACAGAAAACCTTGACATGAAGGAAACAATAAACCAAATTAAGAACTCCATAGAAAGCATATCCAATAGGATAGAACACCTGGAAGACAGAACCTCAGACATTGAAGACAAAATATTTAACCTTGAAAACAAAGTTGAACAAACAGAGAAGATGGTAAGAAATCATGAACAGAATCTACAAGAACTATGGGATATCATGAAAATGCCAAATTTAAGAATTATCAGGATTAAGGAAGGTCTAGAGAAACAAGCCAAAGGAATGAACAATTTATTCAATGAAATAATATCAGAAAATTTCCCAAATTTGAAGAATGAAATGGAAAATCAACTTCAAGAGGCTTATAGGACTCCAAATACACAAAATTACAACAGATCCACACCAAGGCACATTATAATGAAAATACCGAACATACAAAATAAAGACAGAATTTTAAAGGCTGTGAGAGAAAAGAACCAAATTACATTCAGGGGGAAACCAATACGGATGTCAGCAGATTTTTCAATCCAGACCCTAAAAGCTAGAAGGGCCTGGAACAACATTTTTCAAGCCCTGAACGAAAATGGATGTCAACCAAGAATCTTATACCCAGCAAAACTTACCTTCAAATTTGATGATGAAATAAAATCCTTCCATGATAAACAAAAGCTAAAAGAATTTACAACAAGAAAGCCAGCATTACAGAACATTCTCAGCAAAATATTCCATGAGGAAGAGATGAAAAACAAAGAAGCAAATCAGCAAAGGGAGGAATTATCCTAAAGGAATTGTCAAATAAAGGAGGAAACAAGTTGTGTCAAACAAATAAATAAACAAATTTAAAAAATGAACCAAATGACCGGGAAACCAAATCATTTCTCTATAATAACCCTGAATGTTAATGGCCTGAATTCATCAATCAAAAGACATAGACTGGCAGACTGGATTAAAAAGAAAGATCCAACAATACATTGCCTGCAAGAGACTCACCTCATAGAAAAAGATACCCATAGACTAAAGGTGAAAGGATGGGGAAAAACATACCATGCACATAGACTCAGAAAAAAAGCTGTAGTATCCATCCTCATTTCCGATAATGTGGACTTCAAGCCAAAGTTAGTCAGAAGGGATAAAGAAGGACATTTCATACTGCTTAAGGGAAGCATAAATAAGCAAGATATAACAATCATAAACATCTATGCCCCAAACAGTGGCTCCTCCATGTATGTCAAACAAATTCTTCTCAATTTCAGAAACCAAATAGACCATAACACAATAATACTAGGTGATTTTAACATGCCTCTCTCACCACTGGACAGATCTTCCAGACAAAAATTGAACAAAGAAACCATGGATCTCAATAACACAATCAATAATTTAGACTTAACGGACATTTATAGAATATACCATCCAACCAAGAGTGAATACACTTTCTTCTGAGCAGCAAATGGATCCTTCTCTAAAATAGACCATATATTATGCCACAAAGCTAATGTTAGCAAATACAAGAAGATAGAGACACTAGCATGTATTCTATCAGATCATAATGGATTGAAGTTAGAAATAAATGAAAGAGTAAAACACAGAAAATATTCCAACACCTGGAGATTAAATAATATGCTATTATATGATGAATGGATAACAGAAGATATTAGGAAGGAAATTAAAAAATTCTTAGAGGTAAATGAGAACAAAGAAACATCATATCAAAATCTCTGGGACAGTATGAAAGCAGTACTTAGAGGGAAATTTATTTCATGGAGCGCATTTAATAAAAGAAGTAAAACTCAACAAATAAACGACCTAACGCTTCAGCTCAAAGCCCTAGAAAAAGAAGAACAGAACAGCACCAAAAGTAGTAGAAGACAGGAAATAGTTAAACTCAGAGCTGAAATCAATGAAATTGAAACAAAAGGAACAATACAAAAAATTGACAAAATAAATAGTTGGTTCTTCGAAAAAATAAACAAAATTGATAAACCTTTAGCCACACTAACAAAGAGAAGACGAGAGAAAACCCAAATCACTAAAATTCGGAATGAACAAGGAAATATCACAACAGACAGGATTGAAATACAAAACATAATTAGAAGCTATTTTGAAAATCTATACTCCAACAAAATAGAAAATTTCGAAGACATCAACAGGTTTCTAGAGACATATGAATTGCCTAAACTGAACGAGGAGGACATAAACAATTTAAATAGACCAATTTCAAGTACTGAAATTGAAGAAGTCATCAAAAGCCTACCAACAAAGAAAAGTCCAGGACCAGATGGGTTCTCAGCCGAGTTCTACAACACCTTTAAAGAAGAGCTCATTCCAATACTTCTCAAAGTATTCCATAAAAGAGAAGAGGAGGGAACCCTCCCAAACTCATTCTATGAAGCCAATATCACACTGATACCTAAACCAGACAGAGATACATCGAGGAAAGAAAATTTCAGACCAATATCCTTAATGAACATCGACACAAAAATTCTCAACAAAATCTTACCAAATTGCATACAAAAACATATTAGAAAGATAGTGCACCATGATCAAGTGGGTTTCATCCCAGAAATGCAAGGTTGGTTCAACATCAGGAAATCAATAAACGTAATTCACCATATTAATAGACTTAAAGTCAAGAATCACATGATTATTTCAATAGATGCAGAAAAAGCATTTGATAAAATACAACACCCCTTCATGCTCAAAACACTAGAAAAAATAGGGATAGTGGGAACATTCCTTAACATTGTCAAGGCCATTTATGCTAAGCCTATGGCTAATATCATTCTAAATGGTGAAAAACTGAAAGTATTCCCCCTAAAAACGGGAACAAAGCAGGGATGCCCTCTTTCACCACTTCTATTCAACATCGTTCTTGAGACTCTGGCCAGAGCAATTAGACAAACCAAAGAAATTTAAGGGATGCGAATTGGAAAAGAAGAACTCAAACTATCCCTGTTCGCTGATGACATGATTATATATTTAGAGAAACCTGGAAATTCCACCAGAAAACTCTTAGAACTCATAAGTGAATTCAGTAAAGTAGCAGGTTACAAGATCAATGCCCATAAATCCAACGCATTTTTATACATAAGTGATGAATCTTCAGAAGGAGAAATTAGGAAAACTACCCCATTCAAAATAGCCTCGAAAAAAATAAAATACTTGGGAATCAATCTCACAAAAGAGGTGAAAGACCTCTACAATGAGAACTATACAACACTAAAGAAAGAAATTAAAGAACACCTTAGAAGATGGAAAGATCTTCCATGTTCTTGGATAGGAAGAATTAATATTGTCAAAATGGCCATAGTACCTAAAGTGCTATACAAATTCAATGCAATTCCAATTAAAATCCCAATTGTGTACCTTACAGAAATAGAGCAAGCAATTATGAAATTCATCTGGAAGAATAAGAAACCCAGAATAGGTAAAGCAATCCTTAGCAGAAGAGTGAAACAGGGGGTATTGCAATACCAGATCTTCAACTCTACTACAAAGCAACAGTAACAAAAACGGCATGGTATTGGTACCAAAATAGAAAGGTAGATCAATGGTACAGAATAGAGGACACGGACACAAACCCAAATAAATACAATTTTCTCATACTAGACAAAGGGGCCAAAAATATGCAATGGAGAAAAGATAGCCTCTTCAACAAATGGTGCTGGGAGAATTGGAAATCCATATGCAACAGAATGAAACTAAACCCATATCTCTCACCATGCACGAAACGAAACTCAAAATGGATTAAGGACCTTGGAATCAGACCAGAGACCCTGCAGATTATAGAAGAAAAAGTAGGTCCAAATCTTCACCTTGTTGGTCTAGGATCAGACTTCCTTAACAGGAGTCCCATAGCACAAGAAATAAAAGCTAGAATCAACCACTGGGATAGATTCAAACTAAAAAGCTTTCTCTCAGCAAAGGAAACTATCAGCAATGCGAAGAAAGAGCATACAGAGTGGGAGAATATCTTTGCCAATCATACTTCTGATAGAGCACTAATCTCCAGAATCTATAAAGAACTCAAAAAACTCTACTCCAAGAATTCAAATAATCCAGTCGATAAATGGGCTAAGGAAACGAATAGACACTTCACAGAAGAAGATCTACAAGCAATCAACAAACATATGGAAAAATGCTCAACATCTCTAGTAATAAGAGAAATGCAAATCAAAACCACCCTAAGATTCCATCTCACCCCAATTAGAATGGCGATTATCAAGAATACGAGCAACAACAGGTATTGGCGAGGATGTGGGGAGAAAGGTACACTCATACATTGCTGGTGGGGCTGCAAATTAGTGCAGCCACTCTGGAAAGCAGTGTGGAGATTCCTTAGAAAACTTGGAATGGAACCACCATTTGACCCAGCTATCCCACTCCTTGGCCTATACCCAAAGGAGTTATAATCAGCATACTACAGAGATACAGCCACATCAATGTTCATAGCTGCTCAATTCACAGTAGCCAGACTGTGGAACCAACCTAGATGCCCTTCAATTAATGAGTGGATAAAGAAACTGTGGTATATATATACAATGGAATATTACTCAGCCATAAAGAATGATAAAATTATGGCATTTGCAGGCAAATGGATGAAATTGGAGAATATCATGCTAAGTGAGATAAGCCAATCTCAAAAAGCCAAAGGACGAATGATATCGTTAATAAGTGGAGGATGACACAAAATGGGGGTGAGGGAAGGGTTAGTGTTAGTGTTAGAGTTAGGGTTAGGGAGGGGGGCAAGTATGGAGGAAGGAAATACTCTATAGAGGGTGAAGAGGGGTGGGAGGGGTGGGGGGAAGGGAAAAAATAACAGAATGAATCAAACAACATTACTCTATGTAAATTTATGATTACACAAATGGTATGCCTTTACACCATGTACAAACAGAGAAACAACATGTATCCCATTTGTTTACAATAAAAAAAAAGATGATTTGCAAAGCAAAGGTTGAGATAAGAGAGCAAATGCAAGCAAAGAATGATAATACCAATGAGCTGAAAGAGCACCTGCAGGAAGCCAAAGATCATTTCAACAAAGAGATAGAAATTCTCAAAAAAGAGAAAAAAACAAATGGAAATCCTTGAAATGAAGGAAACAATAAACCAAACAAAAAACTCAATAGAAAGCATCAGCAAAAGACTAGACCACTTGGAAGACAGAATCTCAGACAATGAAGACAAAATTATTAATCTTGAAAATAAAGTTGCCCAAACAAAGAAGATGGTAAGAAATCATGAAAAGAATCTCCAAGAAATATGGGACTTCATGAAAGACCAAATTTAAGAATTATTGGGATTGAGGAAGGCACAGAGATACAAACCAAAGGAATGAACAACCTATTCAATGAAATAATATCAGAAAATTTCCCAAACCTGAAGAATGAAATGGAAAATCAAATACAAGAGGCTTACAGAACACCAAATGCACAGAATCACAACAGATCCACACCAAGGCACATTATAATGAAAATGCCTAACATTCAAAATGAAGATAGGATTTTGAAGGCCGCAAGAGAAAAGCATCAGATTACATATAGGGGGAGACCAATACGGATAGCATCCGACTTCTCAACCCAGACTCTAAAACCTAAAAGGGCCTGGACCAACATATTTCAATCTCTGAAAGAACATGGTTGCCAACCAAGAATCTTATACCCAGCAAAACTAACCTTCAGATTTGAAGATGAAATAAAATCCTTCCATGAAATAAAATCCTTCCATGGTAAACAAAAGTTAAAGGAATTTACAAATAGAAAGCCTGCACTACTGAATATTCTCAATAAAATATTTCATGAAGAGGAAATGAAAACAACAACGGAGGTCAGCAAAAGGAGGAATTACCTTAGAGAAAAGGAGAAACCAAGCCAACTTAAAAACCAAAAATAAGCCAAATGACTCGGAATACAAATCATATCTCAATAATAACCCTGAACATTAATGGCCTAAACTCATCAATCAAATGGCACAGGCTGGCAGAATGGATTAGAAAGAAAGACTCAACAATATGCTGCCTGCAAGAGACTCATTTCATAGAAAAAGACATCCACAGACTAAAGGTGAAAGGATGGGAAAAAAAGCTACCACGCCCATGGAATCAGTTAAAAAGGGGGGTTTCCATTCTTATATCAGTTAAGTGGACTTCAAGCCAAAGTTAATCAGAAGGGATAAAGAAGAACATTTCATACTGCTTAAGGGAACCATAAATCAGGAAGACATAATGATAGTAAATATTTATGCCCCAAACAAAGGTTCACCCCTGTATATCAAACAAATCCTTCTCAATTTCAAGAATCACATAGACCACAACACAATAATTCTAGGTGACTTTAACACACCGCTTTCACCACTAGAGAGATCCTCCAAACAAAATACAACAAAAGAAACCATAGGACTCAATAACACAATCAATAACCTAGATTTATAGACATATATAGAATACTCCATCCATCAATGAGCAGATACATTTTCTTCTCAGCAGCACATGGAACCTTCTTGATAATACACCATATGTTATGCCACAAAGCAGCCCTTAGGAAATGCAAAAAAAAATAGAGATACTGCCTTGTGTTCTATCAGATCATAATGGACTGAGAGTAGACAACAATGACAAAATAAAAAAGGGAAATTACTCCAACACTTGGAGACTAAATAATAGGCTATTGAATGAAACATGGATAACAAAAAACATCAGGGAGGAAATTAAAAAATTCTTAGAGATCAATGAGAATGATGATACAACATATCAAAATCTCTGGGACACTATGAAAGCGGTACTGAGAGGAAAATTCATTGCATGGAGTGCATTCCAGAAAAGAATGAAAAGTCAACAACTAAATGACCTAACATTACAACTCAAAGCTCTAGAAAAAGAACAGAATAACAGCAAAAGTAGTAGAAGACAGGAAATAATTAAAATCAGAGCTGAAATCAATGAAAGTGAAACAAAAGAAACAATTCAAAAAATTGACACAACTGAAAGTTGGTTCTTTGAGAAAGTAAACAAAATAGACAAACCCTTAGTCACACTAACAAGGAGAATGAGAGAAAATACACAATTTACTAAAATTAATGATGACAAAGGAAATATCATGACAGAAACCCCTGAGATAGAGAACATAATGAGAAGCTACTTTGAAAATCTGTATTCCAAAAACAAAAATAACTACCAAAGACATTGACAAATTTCTAGAGACATATGCTCCTCCCAAACTGAACCAGGAGGACATGCACAATTTAAACAAATCAATAACAAGCAATGAAATAGAGGAAGCCATTAAAAATCTTCCATTCAAGAAAAGCCCAGGACCAGACAGATTCTCAGCCAAGTTCTACAAGACCTTTAAAGAAGAACTCATTCCAATACTTCTCAAAGTATTCCACAAAATAGAAAAGGAGTGTACCCTTCCAAATTCATTCTATGAAGCTAATATCACTCTCATATCCAAACCAGGCAAAGACACATCAAGGAAAGCAATTTTTAGACCTATATCCTTGGTGAATATAGATGCAAAGATCCTTAACAAAATATTGGCAAACCGTATCCAAAAACATATTAAGAAAATTGTGCACCACAATCAAGTGGGGTTTATCCCTGGAACCCAAGGATGGTTTAACAAAATTAAATCAATAAATGTAATCCATCATGTTAATAGACTTAAGGATAACAATCATATGGTTATTTCAATTGATGCAGAAAAAGCATTTGATAAAATACAACACCCCTTCATGCTCAAAACAATAGAAAAATAGGGATAGTAGGAACATAACTGAATATTGTAAAGCCTATTTATGCTAAGCCCATGGCCAACATCATTCTTTTTTTTTTTTTTTTTTTGGGGTGCTGGGGATCGAACCCAGGGCCTTGTGCTTACAAGGCAAGCACTCTACCGACTGAGCTATCTCCCCAGCCCCCAACATCATTCTTAATGGAGAAAAACTGAAACCGTTCTCTTTACAAACGGGAACAAGACAGGGATATCCTCTTTCACCACTTCTATTCAACATTGTCCTCGAAACTCTAGCCAGAGCAACTAGACAGACTAAGGAAATTAAAGGGATATGAATAAGAAAAGATGAACTTAAGCTGTCACTATTTGCGGATGACATGATTCTATATTTAGAGGATCCAGAAAACTCCTCCAGAAAAGTTCTAGACCTCATCAATGAATTCAACAAAACAGCAGGCTATAAAATCAACACGCATAAATCTAAAGCATTTTTAAACACAAGTGACGATACAGCTGAAAAGGAAATGAGGAAAACAACTCCACTTGCAATAGCCTCAAAAAAATAAGATACTTGGGAATCAATCTAACCAAAGAGGTAAAAAATCTCTACAATGAAAACTACAAAACATCGAAGAAAGAAACTGAGGAAGACCTTAGAAGATGGAAGATCTCCCATGTTCTTGGATAGGCAGAATTAATATTGTTAAAATGGTAATGCTACCAAAAGTTCTATACAGATTCAATGCAATGCCAAGTAAAATCCCAATGATGTACCTTACAGAAATAGAGCAAGAAGTTATGAAATTCATCTGGAAGAAAAAGAAACCCAGAATAGCTAAAGAAATCCTTAGTAGGAAGATTGAAACAGGGGTATCATCGCAATATGAGAAATTGAACTATACTACAAAGCAATAGTAACAAAAATGGCATGGTATTGGCACCAAAATAGACAGGTAGATCAATGGTACAGAATAGAGGACAAGGACACAAAACCAAATAAATAAAATTTTCTCATACGAGACAAAGGTGCCAAAAATATGCAGTGGAGAAAAGATAGCCTCTTCAACAAATGGTGCTGGGAAAACTGGAAATCCACCCTATCTTTCACCCTGCCCAAAATTCAACTCATCATGGCTCAAGGACCTTGAAATCAGACCAGAGACCCTGCATCTTATAGAAGAAAAAGTAGGTCCAAATCTTTACCTTGTTGCCTTAGGATCAGACTTCCTTAACAGGACTCCCATAGCACAAGAAATAAAAGCAAGAATCAATAATTGGGATAGATTCAAACTGAATAGCTTTCTCTCAGCAAATGAAACTATCAGCAAAGCGAAGAGAGAGCCTACAGAGTGAGAGAGTATCTTTTCCACTCATACTTCAGATAGAGCACTAATTTCCAGAATATATAAAGAACTCAAAAAAATCTGCACCAATAATACAAATAATTCAATCAAAATATGGGCTAAGGAAATGAGCAGACACTTCACGGAAGAAGATCTAAAAGCAACCAACAAACATGAAAAAATGTTCACCATCTTTAGTAATAAGAGAAATGCAAATCAAAACTACACTAAGATTCCATCTCACCCCAATTAGAATGGCGATTATCAAGAACACAAGCAACAATAGGTGTTGGAGAGGATGTGGGGAAAAAGGTACACTCATACACTGCTAGTGGGACTGCAAATTATTGCAGCCACTCTGGAAAGTAGTGTGGAGATTCCTTAGAAAACTTGGAATGGAAAAACCATTTGACCCAGCTATCCCACTCCTTGTCCTATACCCAGAGGACTTAAAATCAGCATACTACAGAGATACAGACACATCATTGTTCATAGCTACTCAATTCACAACAGGCAGACTGTGGAACCAACCTAGATGTCCTTCGGTTGATGAATGGATAAAGAAATTGTGGTATATATATATATATATATATATATATATATATATATATATATATACAATGGAATATTACTCAGCTATAAAGAATTATAAAATTATGTCATTTGCAGGCAAATGGATGAAATTGGAGAATATCATGCTAAGTGAGATAAGCCAATCTCAAAAATCCAAAAGACAAATGATCTCATTGATAAGCGATTGATGACATATAATGGGTGGTCGGAGGAGGGCAAGAATGGAGGAAGGAGGGACTATATAGAGGAAAAAGAGGGGTGGGATGGGTGTGGGGAATGAAAACATAACAAAATGCATCAAACCTCATTATCCTATGTGAATGTATGATTGTGCAAATGGTATGCTTTTACTCCATGTACAAACAGAAACAACATGTATCCCATTTGTTCAAAATAAAAATAAATTTTAAAAATGTATAATTGAAAACTTTGGAACATGAAATAGAAAATTTTCTTTGATTAATGGATCAATTAATATGCAAGCTTCAGTCATGCACTTTTGCCAAATTGAACATAGATACATAAAGGGAAATAAAGACATCAAGAGAAATACATTGATTTAAAGTTACACAGAAACAAACAAATCATAAAAGGAGAGGAAGAAACAAAAATAGATACACTGGTGCAAAAAATATTTCCATTATTTATAGGCATAAAGAGATATCTTTCAATGAGCAGTAAGTCCCTCATTTCTGATTGACAAGTTGTGTTTACATATTATTCATTTAAAGCAACTTTACTATTTTCAGAGAAGGTAATCATATTCATAGATAGCCCTACATGTAATTACATAAGAAATGATACTTTTGAAAATATTAGAAAGGGTAAATTTTCCAATGAGAATTTCAATGTACTTTTGAAATATTATTTACATTCTGTTAATAATTAGCATAAACAGAGAAACTTCAAAAATGACCAAGTGGATTTCTAAGGAATCTCTTCTGTGATAAATCATATGCACATGTACTGTGGCTAAGTTGTTTACTTTTTGTCCACAGTAATGTTCTTGAAACCTTACTTCCCATGAAATTGAAGCTGTCCATACATGGCCTATAGGAAGATGAAACTCTCACTTTAGAACCTGAGATGTAATGAAAATGGAAAGTCCTTCTTCCTTTCTGGGGCACATATCTGACTAACTCAGTTAACCTCTTAAAAACTTCAGGCAACAAAACTAGGAATATAAAAGGAGATCACGTTAAGAAGAAATTACCATACTGTGATGCACATGTAGAATAGGCAAGAAAAGGTTAATGGCTTAGCATATTTTAATAAAATTAGTTTTGTGTTGGTGTTGTAGCTCAGTTGGTAGAGTGCTTGCCTCACATGCACAAGGCCCTGGGTTCAATCCCTAGCATTACAAAAAAAATAGTTTTGGTTATTTTAATTATGCAAATTTTTGTGGTATTGTGTGAAAATTTAATACATACATACAGTAATGTAGCGATCAAATGTAATGTAATGATCAAACAGTAGTGTAATGATCAAATCAGAGTAGTTAATATTTCCATATATTTTAAAAAATTTGTGGTTGGAGATGAACACAATACCTTTATGGTATTTGTTTATTTTCATATGGTGTTGAGGATCAAACCCAGTGTAGGAAGGATAAGACCTATTTGTTCAGAGGCAGCACACTTGTGTAGACAGGATTTATCCTCACTGAGCTACAGACCCAGCCCAAGATTTACATATCTTAAAATGTTTAAATATTTTTAAATTACCAAGTAATAATTACATGTGAATATAGTATATTACTATATATATATCTATATCTGTCTATCTATCTATATATATAAACCATATGTGCTGAAAAGGAAAAAAAAAACAACTAATCCTTGTAAGAACTAGGATTAAGAAAAGTATCAAGAGGTTATGTATTTTAAGCCACAATTATAAAATAGGCAAGAACTGATAATTATATGTAGGATATGCATAGTTTACATAGTTAATTACCCTTTGTAGCTACACCTATTTTAACTAAATTGAAAGAGTGAATTGGAAAGTAAACTCTAAAGCCATATTACTAATTTATTTTTAAATATAGATTAAAAACACTTCCTTACCTCAAAGTCATCATCATCTCCTTTGGTGTAATATGCATGATTATCTGGATTGCTCACTTTAACTAATAGTTCAATTGCCAGGGCTCTGGGAGAGACCTGGCTGTATGCTAAGTAAAAGCATACTAAGTAAAGTTATGCTAAGTAAAAATCAAGTAAAATAATTTCATGAATATGACTTTATGGCTTATAGAAAATATTTGTAGTCTTTCCTTCTGTAACTAGCAAAGACAGGCATAGGAGTCTACTAATATAAATAAACAGAACATATTAGTAAAACTATTAATCAGTGAATAATTGATAATTATATATTATACAAATTTTCTTCAGCTTGATGATTATATATTATATAAATTAAAAAAAACTTTGGGGTAAGCTGGGAACATGAGTAATTTCTCTATGTAAATATTTTTAACCTATATTAGGGGGTAAGATTATATCTTTGGCTGTATCAAGGGTATTCAGTAGTCATGTCATTGTAAGATTATGAATACCATAGTATGGTACATAATTACAATAAGTAAAAAGCATGTACACTTTACATTTGCACACATTTAATTCTGTTAAATTTTGAAGCTTTCTTAAATTGCTGTAATCATTGACTTTTTTCCCCTATGAAAACATTTTATGCAAACATAAACACAAAGATCACATTATAAATTTACATAAGCAGCTAATAAAAGCAGTTAATTTTGGGTGATGGCAACACTTGAGTTTTCTGAAGGCAGGGGTCAGCAAACTACAGTAAAAGGGCAACTGGTAAAAAGGAACTTGGTAAACTGTTCCTTTCTGTAAGTACAGTTTTATTCACTATTAAAAACATTCTTATACTTTTGTGCCAAAATGGCAAAATTAAGAGTTTCTGACAGAGATTGTATTGTCCACAATGTCTAAAATATCTATTATCTTCTCCCTTACAGAAAGTTTGCTGACCCTGCTATAAAAGACAGCTTAAAGGTTTATATTAAAAGCCTAAGCAATTTTGTTCTATTGATATGTCTAATTACTGCATGACTACAAGAAATCCCTCCACAATTCCAATAACTTACAGTCAGAAGTCTTTCAGCAGTTGGGCTTTTTGCAGGAGGGGTTTAGTTAGTGCTATCTTGACAAAACTATGGAATGCTGATGATCACCAAATAAAAAGAGATGTACAAAGATATTCAATATTAATTTCTGGGTGTTATTAAATAAAATTAACTCAGAAGCCATAAGAAAGTCTGAAATGTGGGATTTTTTTTTCCTTAGGTCTTTTAGTTCTATATAAACCAAAAACTAAACCCAAAGCACTGTCTATTCCTTAGAAACACGTTGGATCATTTTTGTTGAAATTAGGTAAAGAACAGTAATATGCAACCTGTACAAATTAGAATCAGGTTATAATTTATGATGTTCTAATTAGAAATAAAAATTTATTTTCTTATTGCCTAATTTTTATGGTATTTACATGTCTTGCTATACCAAAAGAGTTTGATGGCACAGAGGGTAAGGTAGATAATGTAAGTGACTATATAAATCGAAAAAAGGCTACTTAATTTCTCAGAAAAGAGGACAAATAAGAAGGAATAATTTTAGAAACTGGAAGAACTTTCCAGCTACCTGCAAGGATAAAGTGGGGTAAGGAAAAGAATAGAAAGTAGAAGAATTATGTTTTGATTATTCATGGTAAAGAGGTGTGTTTTCAAGATTACACTGGGAGACACTGGACAAGAACCAAAGAAACCAAATAACTTCAGTAACTAGCAATGACAACAGCTGCATGACAATTCTCAATAGAGGAAACAAATCACTGCACTGCAACTGGTGGCTTGTGACAGAAATAACATGGAGTTAGGTAGATCATAGAGTGAAAAATGTTCTCCAATGGTAATGACTAATCTGGAATTTGTAAATTTAGACTTGATATCTAATAGTCATTGTTCGGGAATAAGTACTCAGTCATTTATGCCATAAAGCTCTCATTTACAGAAGGCTAGAAACTTTGGACAATAAGGAACAGGAAGAAACCAGTGTCAATAGAAAGGAATATAGCTAGGAGGAGGATATAAACTCCTTTGTTTCCATAGTGTGATTTACCTTTCACACTTGCCAGGATCCCAAGAATGGCCTGACTCCTAAATAAAACTATGCAATTCAGAATCTACTTGGGGAAATGGCCTTTTAGAAACTGAAATAAGTTGTCTCAAGGGAAAATCAAAATTTATATAACAGAAGCTCACAGACCCTCAAAAGATCCATGTAATCTGAATGAAGAACTCCTGAATTTAAGAAGTTGGAAACTTTTGTTTGCCTTGTTAATTTTATAAAATGTGGAGAAACTAATACAAGAAAAATAATTTTCAACTTTCACCACTCAACTAATGACGTTCTAATGATCTGTAATTCCAGGAAAGCTACTTTCCTTTATAAGAGAAAGGAGCAATTAGGAAGAAATTTTTTTTTTTTGCTTATTATGTAATTTTTTTTGTTTTTTTAATGTATTTTTTTTATTGTAAACAAATGGGATACATGTTGTTTCTCGTTTGTACATGGCGTAAAGGCAGACCATTTGTGTAATCATAAATTTACATAGAGTAAAGTTGTTTGATTCATTCTGTTATTTTTTCCCTTCCCCGACCACTCCCACCCCTCTTTTCCCTCTATACAGTCCTTCCTTCCTCTATACTTGCCCCCCTCCCTAACCCTAACTCTAACCCTAACACTAACCCTTCCCCCTCCCCATTATGTGTCATCATCCACTTATTAGTGATATCATTCGTCCTTTGGCTTTTTGAGATTGGCTTATCTCACTTAGCATGATATTCTCCAATTTCATCCATTTGCCTGCAAATGCCATAATTTTATCATTCTTTATGGCTGAGTAATATTCCATTGTATATATATACCACAGTTTCTTTACCCACTCATCAATTGAAGGACATCTAGGTTGGTTCCACAGTCTGCCTATTGTGAATTGAGCAGCTATGAACATTGATGTGGCTGTATCTCTGTAGTATGCTGATTTTAAGTCCTTTGGGTATAGGCCAAGGAGTGGGATAGCTGGGTCAAATGGTGGTTCCATTCCAAGTTTTCTAAGGAATCTCCATACTGCTTTCCAGAGTGGCTGCACTAATTTGCAGCCCCACCAGCAATGTATGAGTGTACCTTTTTCCCCACATTCTCGCCAACACCTATTGTTGCTTGTGTTCTTGATAATTGCCATTCTAATTGGGGTGAGATGGAATCTTAGTGTAGTTTTGATTTGCATTTCTTTTATTACTAGAGGTGTTGAACATTTTTATGGAAGGAAGACAGAGAAAAATCAAGAGAAACTGATTGAAAGTGTCAACAGTACCTGGGAAACCTTTTCAAACATCATCTTCCATGATAGTCTATAGGTCATTAATGGATGTAAAGAAATACAGGGAAACTATCTGCACATATTAATTGCAAATCCTTTCCTCACCATGATTCTTATGCAAGCTGTCAAGGTAAGAGAAACAAGTGAATTTAACAAGAGAGTCGATTATGAAAAAACACTGACTGCAAAATAAGACTAGACTCTTGCCATAACTCTGCAAGTAAATTATCTTTGTAACTTTGGGCAAACTGTGTAATAATGCCTCTGGGTTTTGGTTTCATTGTAAATTCAGAGGCAGGGCTAGTGGCCAAACAGAAGCAAGCTTTAATGGAATTTGGCTCTTGGGCAAAATTCCCAGTGCCCCTGGGTACAGGTCAGGGTAGGGAGCCTGTGAAATTAGCATGTGGCCTCAGGGTCTTTATAACTTGGACTAGGCAGGGTGGAGGGTGGGGTTGTCCTGCTGAGTGGTAGGTAAATGTAAGGGTCAGTGGAGTTTTTCTGCCCCTGTTTGGTCGCTGTTCAGTGCACTCTCCTCTGCCTCAATTGTTTATTACTCATATATCACCTCCAATCCCAACCTAACATTCATCATCTATAAAATGAAGAAATTATGTTCCTTACCATTATAAAATTCTATGAAACCATGGATTGTTTAATTCACCACTTTGTTTTGTCCTTTAGTTTTAGAGACTGAAAACTACTTTTTGATGTTAAGAAGAGAGACCTGGCTAGGTATTGTGGCACATGCCTATAATCCCAGCAGCTCAGGGGACTGAGGCAGAAGGATTGTGAGTTCAAAGAACGCCTCAGCAAAAGTGAGGCACTAAGCAACTCAATGAGACCCTGTCTCTAAATAAAATACAAAATAGGGCTGGGGATGTGGTTTAGTGGTTGAGTGCTCCTGATTTCAATCCTAGGTACTCACCAAAAAAAGAAAAGAGCCCTGAAATTAAAAATAAAAATTTAATTAAAAACAATGCCAAGTACTTTTATTACTATAACAAAATAATCACAATATATAATCTATAATTAATTTATAAAAGACTACTGCAAATGAAGGCACTGAAGAAAATTATTTTGAGATAAGGTAATAAAAATTTTAATATTTTGTATAACATATAGAAAACTTCTCCTAACTATAGAGAATATCTTTGAACTCAAACAAACCATTATTCACAAAGCAAAGCTACCAAATATTAGAGAACAGTTTTATTACCATATTGTTACCTATATAACTAGCAGTGTATCTTAAACAAATGCCCAAATAATTATATATAATTCTGTATCACAGAAAGACACATTATTCTAACTTTAGTTTGTGCATTTCACCAACAACTGACCTCCAAAACTATTTTGAGTATTGTTAGGTCTTTTAGGCCAAAGTACCTCCATTTTGAAAAACAGCACCTGCCCACCCAGGCACAACTTTCATGGTAGGCCCACCTTGAAGGAGTCCCAAAAACCAAAACCACAGCAAAGATGTCAAATAACAATCACAGGGACAGACCAGTTATTTTTTGTCTACTCCATTATACATTACTATATAGTTTAGAAGTTTTTCCTACAGACTGCTGAGCCTTGCAGAGGGGCAGCCTGGCAGACTCTTTCTGTCAAAAAACCTTTGCTAGAACTCACAGCTGTATCTCTCAAGGATATTTGCACCAGTTTACCCTAACAAGTACATGAGGAAATTGTACCCATTTCCTGATCAACTTCCTTCACTTAAATAATATATTACATAAATGTCAATCTCTGTTGATAATTCACCTTTGATCCATTTTCCTCTATACTTTGGAGTAGAAAGGTGGAGGATTTAAGAGGGAAATTTTTTTTTTTTGCAGTGCTAGGCATTGAACTCAGGGCCTATGTGCTTGTAAGGCAAGCACTCTACCAAATGAGCTATATCCCCAGCCCAAAAGGGAATTTCTGAAGTACTCTATTTCAGTATTTCCAACAAAAACCCCTTCCAGGATTCTTTTTTATTAAACATACCAGACATTGTCTCCTTTTCAAAATAAAATAATTCAAGGAGAAAAATCTGTGTTCTCTATATACTCACAATTTTATTTTAAAATTTCTGCTCTCCTTTACATTTATTTAAAACCTAATCAATTATTACATTATTATAATTATGTTAGATAATACTATGTTCTACTTCTTAATTACTAAACAAGTTTTCATATTCCTTTGGTTTACACATATGTAATAGTTTCCTTTAAATGCTAAAAAAATTAGCAATTTAGGAACTATTATTTAGATTTTTTCCCTGTTATCCTAAAATGGATAATCCTTCATCCTTGAATTATTTTCTAAGAAAAAAATTCCTAAGTAGCAGAATCAACAGAAGATTTGTATTGCCCTTAACAAATAACATAAAATTATTTTCCTCAAGCTCTATACCTATACGCATTCTAGATAACAGTAGATATATTTTAACTTGTATATCTTTGGTTTCCCCTATGTTTCTTTATGTGTATATGCTCCTAAATGGTCTTTTTTCTGTAATCTATAAATGAGTTCCTTATGCAGCATGCATTAATTTATGGTTGATCATATATTAAGAGAAGATTTTCTTCATTCTAATTGTCTTTTTAATTTTCTTCCATTTAAATTTAAATTTTACTCCAATATAACTTTTCCTTCCAAATACGAAAAAATCTTTCAAAAGTCCTTAAACATTTCTTTCTGAAAGATAATATAGCCTAAGACATGTGATAAATATACCAAGCTGAGGTATATTTTTATGATTCCCAAAAGAAAACAAAGAAAATCAAATAAGATAGTAACGTAAAATACCTTGTGCATTGTACCATTTCACATAGGACAGAAAAGAAACAAGATCGATTAATGGAGGAATAAAAATAAAGACCCTAAAAGACTTGTTTAACAATAACTGGCTTGTCCTACTCTGATTAATAGAGGAAAATTATTTTTGGAAAAGCTTCAAACAATGCAGACAACTTACTCTATGTTTGAGGAGAAGTGATACAACCAAGCAGGTTTTAATTGTAATTACTTTCCAGTCCCTTATAAGAGTTTTACCATCCTGATATAATTAAAAATGAGCTTCTAATCCCTGTGTTATCAGTATTCCACTTTCCAAACAATTGATTGATGGCTGCATGATTATAAATAATGAAAACACCTCATTGGATGAAGGTCAAACACACGTGCTTGAAGTTCTCCAAGTTCAATTGCGGTCATTCTCACATCCCAGATGTCAAAAAGTTGGTTGTAGCCACCATCCTTATCTATTGCCACAACTTCTGGAACCATCCTAGAATAAATCAGTGAACTTAATATTTTCATTAGGTTCTTATTATTGCTCTTATTATTGTTCTTATTATTGCTTCTTATTATAACCATTGGACTTGGAGGGAAAAGAAGCTGAGAGCTCTTTACTAGGAAAGAAGAAACTTCACCAGGAAAGACTTAAATCTTTCTGTCTCTCTTTCTCACATACATATACATACTCTTTTAAAATTCATGTTGTAAAAATATTTATTACTGGTGATCTGAGAAAAACCTTGCTGTATACTTTAGTTTGTGTTAGGTGAATCTTGTTATATAACACAGGAAAATGGAAAAGAATACCTAAAACCCTGTGAAGATCACAGAAAACTTCCCAAAGGAGATAAGACTTAAAAAATGAATCAGCAGGGAGCTAAGGTGAGTGAGGAATCTGAGCATTTTGGAATG
This sequence comes from Sciurus vulgaris, assembly GCF_902686455.1. NCBI lineage: Eukaryota > Metazoa > Chordata > Mammalia > Rodentia > Sciuridae > Sciurus > Sciurus vulgaris. The sequence goes on along the minus strand of NW_027632956.1, from coordinate 14,559,865 downwards.
CAAATGCAGGAAGACATGGAAAGTGCATGGATCACCTGGGGCGCTGCTGGGGCAGGGCAACTCAATATGTGTGATTCAGAGATAAGCTGGGTCTTACACTGCTAGTTATCATTCAGCAACAAGTGCAGAAACAGAGTAAGCATTCTCCCTTGTTCAAATTAATGATTAATTATTAGCAATTTATTTTACTTTATTTTATAAAAGTTTGCCTGTGATAGGAAATTGAAAAAAAATGTTAACGTTTTTAATAGAGAATTTAATGGGTCTAGACTGTGGGGAAAAGGAACCTCAGAAGTATGGGCTAGATTATGAATAACCTATTAATTAAAAAAGGATACTCATTTAGATTTTCTGAACCTCCTTGAGAGACATGATTATGGCAGCAATCTTAATCTAGAACTCACAAAAAGATGAAGAACAGTGTGAGAGAAGGTAAAATCAGCAGAACAGGTGAGTTAGAGAACAATTCCAAATATACAAAGGAAAAAGGAAAAGGACATTTTGAAGACTCTGGCAGAGAGAATAAAATAAAAGCAACTGACTGAAGATATTGAGTTGAGTATAAAAATGCTGGTAGGATAATGAATGAGATCTATTTTCAAGCAACTGCTAAGTGTATAGAAGTGTACTGAGTAACTGGGTTGAAGTTACATACCTGGAAGTAAGAGGTATATGATGGTATCTGACATTATATAGTACAGATGATATTGCCCAGGAGAAATATTCTTTTTATTTTGACATTTAGTATATTATAATTGATTTATATTTATACTGATAATCCACATGTTGCTTCTAAAATATTTTTATAACTTTATTTTGTTTATTATTATTTTTAATGTGGTGCTAAGGATCAAACCCAGTGTCTCACAGTGTGCTAGGCAAACACTCTACCACTGAGCCACAACCCCAGTCCCATGAGTTGCTTTTATATGCATTTAAGTTACAAAATGTTCTACTAACAAACTTTCAACTTAAGTGTGGTTAATGATGTGTAAGATATATACTAAAAATGCTGACCTGTAAATATATATACTACCTGTGAGTTCTACATACATAAGAATGGATCCAGGACTAAAGAGAAGAAAATGATTACTATGGAGCCTAATGATAAAAGTCAAGTTTCATACACAAAAGAGGTTGAACTGGAGCCCAGAAAAAAAAAAAAATCAATCTCATTTCCTTTGCCCAATAGAGTTATTTAGTGGTGGTTAACAGGGATGCGAAGCTAACACTGTTGTGCTCACTGTCTCAGAGTGAAATGGAGCTTTTGACCCATCAGTCTGCCATAGGTAATGAAAGGCAGATTGAGTGTCACCCTTTGCAATGAAGAGAACTTAAGATAAAAACAGGAGAAGGTGTTCCTGAAGAGATAACAAATACAACTAAAGTAACAGTATTTCACATAGTACTATCAGGGTACAAAAATAGAAAACTTTGACTGGAGAAGAGTGTTTACAACAGAGGATAGTCACAAACAAGAGGCTGAAGAGGGACATTGCATTGAAAGGAATTCTATAGATAAACTAACTTACCTGTGCTTTCACAAAACATTTATTGGTGCCTTCCAGTTGTTAAAAGCAGCACATGATAACTGAATAGAATTTGGATGCATGATAAACAAGTGAAGCACAATCTCAAGCAAAAAGAGTCACTCCGTCACACATTCTTCATTCATATTTCATACTTAGACATGTCTTTTATAAAACACAACTCTTAAATTACCTTGCATATACTAATTTTAATCTTGACTTTTTTTTCTTTTTTGGTACTGGGGGCTGAACTCAGGGGCACTTTACCACTAAATCACATCCCCAGCCCATTTTTTAATTTTATTTAGAGACAGGGTCTCACTGAATTGCTTACCACCTCGATTTTGCTGAGGCTGGCTTTGAATTTGCAATCCTCCTGTCTCAGCCTCCCAAACTGCTGGGATTAGAGGTGTGCACTACCATGCCTGGCTTAATCTTGACATTTTGATTAGTAATCTGCCATAAACTTAATCCACTGACTATTCATCTTTTACAACACAATTTTTAATATTCAGCGTATTATGCCTGTGAATTAAAACATTTACATGATTCCTTTAACTTATTCCAGGAGGTGGCTCCTATGTAAAGCACCCTTTGGTTCAGTTCTCATTACCAAATATTGAAAAACTTAAAAAAAAAAGGTGCTTATGGTTTACAAAAGTCATCACAGATAAATTACTCTTCAAAATTCTTTTGCTCTCAACTTATTTTATTGGCCTATACCCAAAGGACTTAAAATCAACACACTACAGAGATACAGCCACATCAATGTTCACAGTGGCTCAATTCACAATAGCCAGCCTATGGAACCAATCTAGATGCCCTTCAATTGATGAATGGATAAAGAAACTGTGATATATATATATATATATATATATATATATATATATATATATATCCACAATGGAATATTACTCAGCTATAAAGAATGATAAAATTATGGCATTTGCAGGCAAATGGATGAAATTGGAGAATATCATGTTAAGTGAGATAAGCCAATCTCAAAAATCCAAAAGAGGAATGTTCTCACTGATAAGCTGATGATGACACTTAATGGGGGGTGGGAGTGGGACAACAATAGAGGAAGGAGGGACTGTATAGAGGGAAAAGAGAAGTGGGAGGGGTGGGGGAAGGAAAAAAATAATGGAATGAATCAAACATCATTACTCTATGTAAATTTATGAATATGCAATGGTATGCTGTTACTCCATGTACAAATAGAAACAACATGTATCCCATTTGTTTACAATAAAAATAAATTTAAAAAAAGAACTTATATATTAAAGATCTTAAACCTAGTTTGGCATATTTTAGCCAGTATTTTCTGTTTTATCACTTAAATTTTAAGGTGCCAGACATAAATTTTTAAATTTTTCATGTAAAATTGATCAATCATTCCCTTAAAGGTTTCATGCCACAAAATATTCTTCAACTCTAAAAGTAGATAGCTACTGATGGCTCTTTCAGCATTAGTTATGAAGTATGGAACTACTTCAATTTCTGAATAATACACTAAATTATTTATCTGCATATTAAGGAATCCAATCTTTTTCATTCATTTTCAAATTGTATAACAATAAATAAATTACTTTATATAGTAGAGTTATTATTGTGTCTCTTATTGTATTTCAATCATCTGTCAATAACTAAATTAGCATTTTACAAAGATTCATTTGCCACTATCTGGAATTACTAAGGATGGAGGTTGATCACTAAACATAAAGACACAAAAATGTACCAATCAATAGTAATGTCTTACCAATAAGATGTGCCAATGATTTTCACTTTGCTATAGTAGCTGATATATTTGCTGCAACCCCAAAATGAGCTAGTGAGAAAAAGAACCAAATAGAAAATTTTAATTCTTTTCAGAGCAAGTAATATTTCTAAGTTTCACAGTTCCAATAGTGTTATAGGCATAACATTATTAATAATTCAGATATTTACATCAAGTAACTGTACATAAATTGAATACCTTAATCTTTATTAGTTTATAGCTAACTAATTAAAATAATTTAGTAGAATTTTATTACAATAAAACTTTATTAAGAACAAAGTCAATAAAAATATTTTTATTACAAGTTTACTGAAGTTAATTTGGGGAAAAAAAAGTATTTGAACACATATGTGAAACACATTCCTGAATTCCTTTTGTCCTAACTTAACAGGGATAGTATGCTACTCTTTTTAGAAATGTACTTTTTTTGATATATAACTTTCATATTGTTTGTTGTTAAAAATGATTATAAAAAGTGAAAGAGTTCATTTTTGTCATTTAATATATCAGGAAATTTTACCTTCTTGTATTAAAAATATTAATTATTAAATTATATTCCATAAGTAATAAACTATGATTTAACAGTTTTTCTGTTGCTATAACTATGTATTATTTTCTAGCATAAGTAAATACCTCTAAGAAGATGGCTTTTTCATCTTTAGGATTAATTTGTACAAACTGAGTCTCGGGACTAAAAATTACTGTGCCAAAGTGTAAACATTATTATGACTCAATACAAAAATTAAAATTAAATGATGTCAATTCTCATCTAAAATCTTATTAATTTATGGAAAAAAAATTGAAATTTGAAACATACCTAATTTTGTTATCACCATGGTCTGTTAATACAATATTTGCACCCCCCAAAAATAAAATTCTAACAAATTAGAATCACAAATTTCTTCCAATACAATTAGCAATTTAAACATATTAAATTAACTTATTTTTATATTTCTATGCATTTTGTCTTTAGTGTGCAAATAGGCAAGACCCTAAGATTAAAAAATAAATATGTCTGTCATACGCACTAAAATGGACGGGCTTGCCTGTTTCCCTTCTCCACCTCCCGCTGGGAGCAGGGTCCACTCAAGTGCACTGAGTTTGCCCTGGGCTCTTGCACCTGGTCGAACCTCCATGCACATGAGTAGAGCTGAAGACCAGAGCAGAAGTGAGTCAGGGTTGCCTCGCGTCTGAGTGGTGGCGACAAGCGGTCATGGTGTCCTCCAGAGGTCTCCTGGTTTCCCTGACAGTGTTGGTGCTGTTGCTTCTGGGACTTCTGTGGCCATACGGGAAGTGGAGGGATGTGCATGTCATCATGGAGGAAAACTGGAGGGAATTGCTAGAAGGAGGAAGGATGATAGAATTGTGAGTGTGAGGTGTTTGTCCTGTGATGCCAGCCGGGTCCCCTTACCTGACCTCATCCCCTCTTCTTCAGGTAGGCTCCAGCTTCCCTGGGACTTCACCTCCCAGTCCCTGAGCAGGCACCCCCACTCCTCTGGGTCTCCAGCTCCTTTTCTTCCACACTGTGTTCCAGTGTTTTTTTTTTTTGTTTTTGTTTTTTTTTTTTTCTAGTGCTGTGGTGCACCAAAGGATTTGTGCTCTGTTGAATTCTCTCTTAACTTTTCTTCAGGGCTTTGAGATTGGGATTCTGGTGTCATAGGGTGGGGTGGAGTCTGACCAGTTCCCATATCATTTATTTTACAATCATCCTTTATAGGTGGATCCAGAATTATTTTCACTAAGTTTTACAGAAGAGAGTATTGAGCACAATCTCCATCTTTTTGTTTATTCTTAAGAGACATCCATTTGTGGTGTTGGAATTTGGGAATTTTTGTTGCATATGCTAAGTTGAAATAGCGTTATTTAAAAATATTTGGGCACCTCTCCACACATTATCTTTTCCCATCTCATTTTTCCATTGTGTATTCGCAATGTAGAGAATCCTTGAGTTGTGTCTCCTTGGCCTTTGTAAGTGATATTGCATTAAGAAATTATTACCTTATTTATTACAAACTCTTAAGAGTGTTAAGTTGCAGTAGTTCAAACAAAACCCTGTATCTCATATGGTAGTTCTACCTTAAAGTGCTTTTTGCAGCCATAGAAACTAAATACCATTGTTTTAATGCTAAATGTTGGTGGTAGTGTGACTGAAAGGAGTGGTGTAACTGATATTAACCAAAACAACCATTTTTTAATATTGTCTGTATACTGCACACTACAATAACCTTTAAATGCATTATCATATTTAATTCCCTAGTTATAGTTACTGTTATCCCATTATACAGATGAGAAACAGATGCCTAATTTATCTGGTCAGGTATTGGTATATTGGCTTTCTTTGGGCCTCCAGAATAAGCATGCAATAATTTTTAGAATACCTGTTTCTTTAACAAGGCTCAGGTATTTTCCTGGTTCATGGATGAAGCAAGTTGGCAATTAAGAAAACAAGTGGATGTGGACATCCCAAAGAGAGAACCCAGAAGAGAGTCAGTAAATTTTGAATCATAAAACAATAACAAAAATAAAATAAGGTAAAATGTTTAGTCTGCACATAATCTGTTGTTGAAGCTGTGGAGGAGGGGAAATATAACCAGTGGCAGTTTGTTTGTTTTCATCAGTTGCTTGTTTTAGATTTGGGCCTGTAAAATATTTAATGTTATAAATAATGTGTTAAGCAGTAGAGCTGATTAATTTATATGCAAAATAAGAACATTACTTCAAGATATTTTTAATTAATTTGGTCAAACAGCATCAGAAGAGGTATTAAGGAGAAAACAAACAAAATACACTGACAATGAGCTAAATCCAATTAGATCATCTATCAGTAATTATAGAAGTGTTTTCCTTCTTTGTCCTTGGCTAAAGATTTAAGATTCAACAAGTCTTTAAAAAACACAAGATACAAAACATTTGAAAAAAGAAAGGATTGCTGGGCAGTGTGGCACACACCTGTAATACCAGCCTCTCAGGAGGCTGAAGCAATCGCTATCCCTGATACCAAAAAAAAAAAAAAAAAAAAGAAAAAGAAAAAAGAAAAGAAAAAGGAATTAGTATTCTTAGCAATGTGCTTTTTATTACAAGTGAATTATTTTCAGTTAATCTATTCCTGATCAGAAGTTGCTATAGAGATATTTTCATTGTAATGTAACTTATTATTAGGAGTTTGAGTATTCTTAGCAATGTGCTTTTTATTACAAGTGAATTATTTTCAGTTAATCTATTCCTGATCAGAAGTTGCTATAGAGATATTTTCATTGTAATGTAACTTATTATTAGGAGTTTGAGTTTTAGGCATAATACTAGTTTGCTTTATTCTGCAGTCCTGTTTTGAAATTTTCCCTAAAAAAGTCAAGAAAATATGAATAGAGAAATTGTACCTTTGTTTTTGAACATGTATAGGCTTCATTTCTTCTGATTCCATAAGGTGAGGGAAATTATAATCTACAGTAAAATAGTAAACAAAATTCTAGGGAAAAATTAGGACCTGGATGATTATAAATGCCATTAAAATACTAGTATTGTTGGTCAAAGAATATGTAAATCCAGGGTCTTGGAAACTGACCAAGAGTTTTTTTTTTTTTTTTTTTTTTTTTTTTAAGCCTTCTTTTGTATTTGTGTGGTGGTTAGGTATTGAAATAATATTTTTATATAAAAATGCAGGTCTCTAGCTTCTTTTAATATGAATAGCATTTCTTCCTGTGTCTGCCATACCTGTGGCAATCCTGCTGCATAGTAGTAGTAGCTGCCTTAAGTTGGAACTTGTATTCTTCATTCACCATAGTCCAAGGTACTTTCTATTTTTCCAACACCTTGCATTTGACTCTGAAGTACAAAATTGTTAAAATGATAAACTTCAAAAAATGTCTTGAGCTTTCTGGTGGCCACATGGTAGTAGAAAAATTCAAGGGTTTCTAAAGAGCTGTTTTTCATGTAAAAAGGTCCTTGTGTCTAAAAATTTACTCTCAGGTTTGCTTTATTATGGATGGTTATGATCCTTAATTCATATTTCTTAATATCCAGATTGTTAGACCCATAGATCTTTTTTTATGTGCATAAAATTAACCACTTTATTTTCAGTTTTAGTGTAAATATTTTTAATGAATTATATGTTTAAAATATTCTTGGGCTGGGGTTGTAGGTCAGTGCTAGAGTGCTTGCCTAGGATGTGTGAGGCACTCAGTTCAATCCTCAGCACCACATAAATATAAATACAGGTGTAGTGTGTCCATCTACAACTAAAATATTTTTAAAATATTATTCATAATTTTGTTTTATTCCAAGATTAGTAATCATGAGAGCACTTAGCTTTTTGTTTTTAAACTATATTTTAGTTATGCTCTGTTCTGTCCTGCTTGTCAAAATCTTCAACCAGAATGGGGAAGTTTTGCTGAATGGGGAAATCTTGTGGTTAATGTTGCAATAGTAGATGTTGCAGAGCAGACAGGTATTGTAAGTCTGGATGATTTTGTTTCCTTGCCAATTATATTGAAATTTATCTTATTTTAGACATCTTATGCTCTTAACCTCTTATTACATTTTGAAAACATAGTTTTTTGGCATCTAGTTAAATTAGTCCAAAACCAGTTAAGCTCAACTGACTTATCACCTCTCTGATGGGAGCTCAGCATGCAATGACTGCAAAAAGCAGATTCCCTAGTTGTGTATAGAGCTCATTGTGTTGTTTTAAGGGAACTTGAAGACATCATTTGCTCCCTATTCCTGCCCATATAAATTTCTCTTATGTGTTCTTGTGCTCCAGTCTCCTGACTGTTATGTAAGATGTCTTTGAGAAGTCTTAGAACAATGTGGTCCAAGTAGACATTGGCCAAGCCATCATTTGCACCTCACCAAGTTTCAGAATAAGGTCATTTTTCTTTCAAAGTCAAGGTTACATTCTCTGATTTGACTATGAAATTGAATTTCAGATTTAATACCTGTGATTTGAGGATATGGGCTCTTAATTACAAAGCCCTAAGTTGGTAGTGTCAAATACACTCTTGTCATGGTCTTTTGCCGAAGTGTGGGTCTTGTCCTTGATGCTTCTGTCTTGATCAGTCCCATTCTTGCTCTTGGTGGTCACAAGAAAACTGGGTTCTGGTTGCAGTATCACAAATGGTAACAATAGGAGCTATTTTGTTGACCACTTACCTGTTGCAACTCTCAATAATTTTGTATTTCTGTTTTAATCCTCACACAACATTATAAGATATGTAATATACTACATTACAGATAAAAAACAGGTTAATTCTCAGTCATCAGTGCTTGAAACAAGGTTAATAAGAAATGTAAGCTGGAATTGTTATTACCTGTCTTAAGAAATATTCATAGTCTTCCCATGTTTAGAAATAGTATAAACTGCCTTTGTTCTTGTATGTCAGGTATTTGATTTGAAACCTAAGACCATATCATTTTTTCCCTTGACACATCACTAGTAGTTTTAGTTATACATTAGTGTAATTGATGAAGTGATTTCATATATACACAAAAGTCTTCAATGATCAAACTTGACAAAGTTTGAAATTGAGCTTAATATGGAATAATGTGTTTTCTAAAGTTGCTTTAAGTATATAATTTATATTTTCATTTTTATTTCAAATTTCTACTATTTTAGGCATAATTTTTATATTAATAGCATTGAAATATTTCAGAATCACCTTACACTTAGTGATTGTCCCATGTAAAACCTGATGTATGTTCTTTATCACTTGTAGGACTGAGTGTATGGTTTATTATAACTGCTGTTCCTACTATTTATCAGTAAGTATTTGAAGATTCTCAGTTATGAAGAAGGATGGATCATAGTGTAATCAGAGTAGTAGGCCTCTCGGATCATGTTTGAAGAGCTGAGGTAATCTAATCCAGCAAGTGTTTTAGAGAACTCATTTTGCTTTTATAGTACCCTAAGTTCCTTTAGATAGACAGATGATACATGAAGTAGTCTTTGTTGTCAGAGATTTGTAGTTAATTGGAAAGTAATGCTCTTGTGAAATGGTGTGATCCTCTTCAACATAGGAAATGGTTGTAAGCCCAGAGTGCTGGTGTATGCTTTGGGAAATAGGGTAAAGGGAAAATCCTGCTGTTTGCTGGAGCAGTTTCTGGAGAACACAGCATTTAAGGAAATCTTGGAAGTAGATCTTTTAAGAGTGCAGGGTAAGCATTCCATTCCATGGACATTCTCATAAATAGGAATGTGGTATTTTCAAAAAGTAACTAAGACTTGAGGAGAAAGTAGTGGGTGATACAGTAGTGTTAAGTCAAAAGGAACAGAAATGTGTACTCTGCAATATCAGGTCTTTTAGGTTGACTTTATTCATATTCTAATCTGGAGGTAGGAAATCTCAAATCTGTCCACTTGCTGTACCTTGATGTCATCTAAGTGGTAAGCTAAATAGTAAAAGGTATTTCTCCTCATTTAAAATTTTAAAAACAATGTGGCAATTCTGTTGAGTTTTTTGGAGCATGCTTGTAATCCCAGTGACTCAGGAGACTAAGACAGGAGAATCACAAGTTTGAGGCCAGCCTCTGAAACTTAGCAAGACCCTGTCTCAGTATAAAAAATAAAAAGGGTTAGACTTGTATCTAAGTGGTAGAGCACTCCTGGGTTTATTCCCCAATACTGCCAAAGAGAACAACAACAGAAAAACAAATGGGCAGTTCCTTGTGTATGTCTGTATCTTGCTTCCTTGTCCATTTTTCCACTTTTTGTTTTACTTCTTTAGCCACTCATCTTCCCTTCTTATGTGTATAAATTTCTTTTCTCTGTATCCCAGAAGTGCTTCTCTCCCTTCTTTTCCCTCATTCCTTTTCCTCCCATGTTCCTTAATTGGCAGGAATCAGTATTCTCAATATCACAGAATTGATCTGGAATTCCATGACTTTTTACTCTTAGTCATGGCATTTACCTTGCTTTTTTCTCTTCATTTCTGCCTGTTGCAATCTTACTTGTCCTTCAAAGAACTACTTCAATTCCATCTTCTCCTTAAAACTTTATGTTTTTGAATGAGAGCTTCTTTGTAGTCTTTTTCTCTGAATGGAAGAAGAATCCCCTGACCCTGTGATAGGTAGTAGGAAACAATGGAAATTTTGCACTATGTAGTAGTTTGTAATTGAAGTGTGTCTTTTCCTTTTGTGCCTCCAGATTATTCTTTAGACAAGAGAATTTCTCATTGAGCCACCCTGTCCAGTGCAATGATGGAACCTAGTATTCCTGATATTGTTTAATTAGTGCAGACAATAGTAAAGCCACACAGAAGTTTAAGTTCCTTATTGCTATTACTACTTGTCTTTTTGGTTGTTGTTGCCATATTGGGGATTGAGCTCAGGAGTTCTCTGCCCCTAAGCTACATCTATAACCAATTTTATTTTATTTATTTATTTTGTGGGGGTACTGGTAATTGATCTTGTTGGGCACTCAACCACTGAGTCACATCCCTAGGCCTGTTTTGTATTTTATTTGGAGACAGGGTCTCACTGAGTTACTTGGCATGACATTTTTGCTGCAGCTGGCTTTGAACTCACAATCCTCCTGCCTCAGACTCCAGAGCCATTGGGATTATAGACATATACCACCACATGCACCTGATTTTATTATCATTTTGAGATTGGGTCTTGCTAAGTAGCTGAGACTGCCCTCAAATTTTTGACCCTCCTGTTGTAGCCTCCCAAGTTGCTGGGATTATGGGCCTGTAGCACTATATCCAGGTTTCCACTTGGCCTGTTAAACAACAAAAGTAGTGTGATTAAAGTAGTTTTCAATGTTGAACTTAAAATGTAACTGATTTTTGTTTTTTTTTAATATTTTAAGTGAATCTTAACCTTTTTTGTGGTAGAAAAGACAGTAGCTTGTAAGTTTCTGTTGAATCCTAAAGGCAGCAGGCTGTACTTTTTTATTGGGAGACTGTGTAGATGGGGAATGGCAAGAGTAAGCTTTGCAGGTTCATCCACCCTGTCATTTGTCATAGGATTAAGCCATCCTTTCACTTGTGCATGAAAAACCCTTGGGAACACCAATTTCTACTTCTTGCTAAAGGTGATATTGTTTAAAACACAAAACCCTTCTTTTTAAAGCATGCTTTTTTCTTTAACTGCCCATTTAAACTACCCACATTTAATTTTATAAAAATAATTATTTTTACTTATGATTTATTTCTTATGTAGTTCTTTTTCTATCATTGCAGGTAATCAAATTGTGCTATTATAAATTTTAATTTTTAAGAAAATAGGAAAGCTAATTTTGTTTTGGAGGTTCTGGGGGTAAAATCCAGGGCTTTGTACATTCTGGGCAAGTGTCTGACATTGTGTTTCATCCCTAGCAAGAGAGAAGTGATTTTTAATTGGGAAGAGTTATGATAACAAGAGTCCCAAATTGTTTCTTCAGGCTCCCTTCCATGCTCATTTTTTGGAGGATTTTAAGGGTAAATAAGAATTGCCATTTCCAACTGATTTCATAGAGCTCATAGCCAGTTGGTCAGTTTTTTGAGAAATCATCAGATGAAAGTTTTAAGTGAATATTGAACTGTAAGCAGAGGTGCATGCCTGTAAGCCCAGCTACTTGGGAGGCTAAGACAGGAGGATCACAGGTTTGGCACTATCCTTGGCAATTTAGTGAGACCCTGTCTCAAAATGAAAAGGGATGGGAGAGGTTTTCAAGATGGTGGCCTAGAGGGTGGCTGCATTTCATGTTGCTCCAGGACTCAGGATTCAAAAGAGGAGATATTGAGACGCTTGGGACCAACTCAAAGCAGCCGGGTGACTCTCACCCCCTGGGGGGGCATCCCGGATGGGACGGTGGTCCCGGAACGCAGGAATCTTTGTGAAGTAGAACTGCCGGCAAGACGCCCCTCCCCCCGCTGGAGCAGTGAACTCGGACAGCTGGGAGCGCCGTAAAGGAGGCCGCTCGGCACAGCGCTGGGACTCGGAGCAACCACTGGGGCTCTGGCGGCTGCCCAGGGGAAGAGTGGCGAGGAGAGATGTGTGGACTCAGGACACCGGGGCCTGCCCTGAGGAGGAGGAGAGGAGCGTGGCCACTTGGATTCGGAGAGACTGCACCAGAGCTACAGGCGGTTGCCAGAGGAGAAGCTGTGCGGCGAGCTGTTTGGAATCAGAACGACGCTTCTGAACACCGGGGCCTGCCCTGAAGAGTAGGAGAAGGAGGAAGAGGAGCGCGGCCGCTTGGATTCGGGTGACTACACCAGAGCTACAGGCGGTTGCCAGAGAAGGGGCTGCATGGCGAGCTGTTTGGACTCTAACCACTTCTGAACCCCGGGGCCGGCCCGGAGGAGTAGGAGAAGGAGGAGGAGGAGCGCGGCGGGTCCATTGGACTCGCAGTGACTGCATTAGCGCTCCAGGTGGCTGCTCAGAGGAGAAGGTGAGTGTGAGTTGTTTGGTCTTAAAGTGACAGCTCCTGAACACAGGGGGGCTGCCTGGAGGAGAAGCGTGGTGGGACGCTTGGTCTTGAGTGGCCGCACCTGAGCTCCGGGCGGTGCCCAGAGGACCCGTGCAGCGGGTCACATGGATTCAGAGCCACTCAGAGGGACTGCTCCTGAACACCCGGGGGGTTATCTGGAGAAGGAGGAGGAATGGGGAGGGTCACTTCGACTCGGAGTGATTGATTGCCCCGGGCTATGGGTGGTTGGTGGGAGGAGGAGGCACGAAGTGAGTTTCTTGGACTCCTAGTGACCGCACCGGCATACTGGGTGGCTGTCTGGAGGAAGAGGCCTGTGGTGGGTCTCTGGGACTCAGAGCGATTGTTCGGGGCAACAGGTGGCTGCTCAGAGGAGGGGCCACGCAGCCAGTCGATTAGGTGCAGAGCAGGGTCCCAGGATCTAGGAGGCTTCTGGGTGGAAGAGCCGCACAGAGACAGGCTTAGGGTGGAGCGAAGGTTCCAGGCCTGTGGGCAAATTCTCCGAGGAGGGGCAGCCTAAGGAGATTCATCTGCGAAGGGTGAGGCTCCCAGGCCCAGGAGGTAGGGCCGGGCCCCTGGAAACTTTGCAGAGGAAGGCAGCCCAGCCCAGGCAGTAGCTGTAAATTGAGGGGAACCTCTAGGAGGAAACTGACCAGCGAGACCTCCCCACTGGGTGAGTCTGCCCTGCCTGGTGAGGTTTCCCCACAAGGACGGTAAAACCAGAGACACAAGCCCAAACAGGCCTTGCCTCAGCCCACAGCCTAGGTCCCCTTTGGATGACCATTGGTCAACAAGTGGAGGCACTTCTGCCCACTAGCAGGGAATATACCCCACCTGAAGGCCACCACTCCTAGAGAGGCAGCTTCCTTGTGGAGCACCGCATTATCAACTTCCTCCAAGACTTCAGCATACTGAAGGCTAAGAGGGGATATATATATAGAAATCTTCAGGGACATTGTTAATCAACAGAGGAAATCTGCAATATCTCAGCGGTCCACTGATACCTGAACAATATGAGAAAACAAGGAAAGAAAATGCTGCAAACAAATCTAGATGTTACATCAAAAAAACCCAATGACAGCATGGCAGAAGAAATGACAGAAAAGGAGTTCAGAATGTACATAATTAAAATGATCAGAGAAGCAAACAATGAGATGAAAGAGCAAATGCAAGCATTGAATGATCGCACCAATCGACAGTTAAAAGAGCAAATACAGGAAGCAAAAGATCATTTCAATAAAGAGTTAGAGATGTTGAAAAAAAACCAAACAGAAATCCTTGACATGAAGGAAACAATAAACCAAATTAAGAACTCCATAGAAAGCATATCCAATAGGATAGAACACCTGGAAGACAGAACCACAGACATTGAAGACAAAATATTTAACCTTGAAAACAAAGTTGAACAAACAGAGAAGATGGTAAGAAATCATGAACAGAATCTACAAGAACTATGGGATATCATGAAAAGGCCAAATTTAAGAATTATTGGGATTGAGGAAGGTCTAGAGAAACAAGCCAAAGGAATGAACAACCTATTCAATGAAATAATATCAGAAAATTTCCCAAATCTGAAGAATGAAATGGAAAATCAAGTTCAAGAGGCTAATACGACTCCAAATACACAAAATTACAACAGACCCACAACAAGGCACATTATAATGAAAATACCTAACATACAAAATAAAGACAGAATTTTAAAGGCTGTGAGAGAAAAGAACCAAATTACATTCAGGGGGAAACCAATACGCATATCAGCAGATTTTTCAGTCCAGACCCTAAAAGCTAGAAGGTCCTGGAACAACATTTTTCAAGCCCTGAAAGAAAATGGATGCCAACCAAGAATCTTATACCCAGCAAAACTTACCTTCAAATTTGACGATGAAATAAAATCCTTCCATGATAAACAAAAGCTAAAAGAATTTACAAAAAGAAAGCCAGCATTACAGAACATTCTCAGCAAAATATTCCATGAGGAAGAGATGAAAAACAAAGAAGCAAATCAGCAAAGGGAGGAATTATCCTAAAGAAATTGTCAAATAAAGGAGGAAACCAGTTGGGTCAAACAAATAAATAAACAAAATTTTAAAAATGAACCAAATGACCGGGAAACCAAATCATTTCTCTATAATAACCCTGAATGTTAATGGCCTGAATTCATCAATCAAAAGACATAGACTGGCAGACTGGATTAAAAAGAAAGATCCAACAATATGTTGCCTGCAAGAGACTCACCTCATAGAATAAAGATACCCATAGATTAAAGGTGAAAGGATGGGGAAAAACATACCATGCACAGGGACTCAGCAAAAAAGCTGGAGTATCCATCCTCATTTCCGATAATGTGGACTTCAAGCCAAAGTTAGTCAGAAGGGATAAAGAAGGTCATTTCATACTGCTTAAGGGAAGCATAAATCAGCAAGATATAACAATCATAAACATCTATGCCCCAAACAGTGGCTCATCTATGTATGTCAAACAAATCCTTCTCAATTTCAGAAACCAAATAGACCACAATACAATAATACTAGTTGATTTTAACACGCCGCTCTCACCACTGGACAGATCTTCCAGACAAAAATTGAACAAAGAAACCATAGATCTCAATAACACAATCAATAATTTAGACTTAACGGACATTTATAGAATATACCATCCAACCAAGAGTGAATACACTTTCTTCTCAGCAGCACATGGATCCTTCTCTAAAATAGACCATATATTATGCCACAAAGCTAATGTTAGCAAATACAACAAGATAGAGACACTAGCATGTATTCTATCACATCATAATGGATTGAAGTTAGAAATAAATGAAAGAGTAAAACACAGAAACTATTCCAACATCTGGAGATTAAACAATATGCTATTATATGATGAATGGATAACAGAAGATATTAGGAAGGAAATTAAAAAATTCTTAGAGTTAAATGAGAACAAAGAAACATCATATCAAAATCTCTGGGACGGTATGAAAGCAGTACTTAGAGGGAAATTTATTTCATGGAGCACATTTAATAAAAGAAGTAAAACTCAACAAATAAACAACCTAACACTACAGCTCAAAGCCCTAGAAAAAGAACAACAGAACAGTACCAAAAGTAGTAGAAGACAGGAAATAGTTAAACTCAGAGCTGAAATCAATGAAATTGAAACAAAAGAAACAATACAAAAAATTGACAAAATAAATAGTTGGTTTTTCGAAAAAATAAACAAAATTGATAAACCTTTAGCCACACTAACAAAGAGAAGATGAGAGAAAACCCAAATCACTAAAATTCGGAATGAACAAGGAAATATCACAACAGACAGGATTGAAATACAAAACATAATTAGAAGCTATTTTGAAAATATATACTCCAACAAAATAGAAAATTTCGAAGACATCAACAGGTTTCTAGAGACATATGAATTGCCTAAACTGAATGAGGAGGACATAAACAATTTAAATAGACCAATTTCAAGTACTGAAATAGAAGAAGTCATCAAAAGCCTACCAACAAAGAAAAGTCCGGGAGCAGATGGGTTCTCAGCCAAGTTCTACAAAATCTTTAAGGAAGAGCTGATTCCAATACTTCTCAAAGTATTCCATAAAATAGAAGAGGAGGGAACCCTCCCAAACTCATTCTATGAAGCCAATATCACACTGATACCTAAACCAGACAGAGACTCATCAAGGAAAGAAAATTTCAGACCAATATCCTTAATGAACATCGACGCAAAAATTCTCAACAAAATTTTAGCAAATCGCATACAAAAACATATTAAAAAGATAGTGCACCATGATCAAGTGGGTTTCATCCCAGGGATGCAAGGTTGGTTCAACATCAGGAAATCAATAAACGTAATTCACCATATTAATAGACTTAAAGTCAAGAATCACATGATTATTTCAATAGATGCAGAAAAAGCATTTGATAAAATACAACACCCCTTCATGCTCAAAACACTAGAAAAAATAGGGATAGTGGGAACATTCCTTAACATTGTAAAGGCCATTTATGCTAAGCCTATGGCTAATATCATTCTAAATGGTGAAAAACTGAAAGTATTCCCCCTAAAAACGGGAAGAAAGCAGGGATGCCCTCTTTCACCACTTCTATTCAACATCGTTCTTGAGACTCTGGCCAGAGCAATTAGACAAACCAAAGAAATTTAAGGGATGCGAATTGGAAAAGAAGAACTCAAACTATCCCTGTTCGCTGATGACATGATTATATATTTAGAGGAACCTGGAAATTCCACCAGAAAACTCTTAGAACTCATAAGTGAATTCAGTAAAGTAGCAGGTTACAAGATCAATGCCCATAAATCCAACGCATTTTTATACATAAGTGATGAATCTTCAGAAGGAGAAATTAGGAAAACTACCCCATTCAAAATAGCCTCGAAAAAAATAAAATACTTGGGAATCAATCTCACAAAAGAGGTGAAAGACCTCTACAATGAGAACTATACAACACTAAAGAAAGAAATTAAAGAACACCTTAGAAGATGGAAAGATCTTCCATGTTCTTGGATAGGAAGAATTAATATTGTCAAAATGGCCATACTACCTAAAGTGCTATACAAATTCAATGCAATTCCAATTAAAATCCCAATTGTGTACCTTACAGAAATAGAGCAAGCAATTATGAAATTCACCTGGAAGAATAAGAAACCCAGAATAGCTAAAGCAATCCTTAGCAGGAAGAGTGAAACAGGGGGTATTGCAATACCAGATCTTCAACTCTACTACAAAGCAATAGTAACAAAAACGGCATGGTATTGGTACCAAAACAGAAAGGTAGATCAATGGTACAGAATAGAGGACACGGACACAAACCCAAATAAATACAATTTTCTCATACTAGACAAAGGGGCCAAAAATATGCAATGGAGAAAAGATAGCCTCTTCAACAAATGGTGCTGGGAGAATTGGAAATCCACATGCAACAGAATGAAACTAAACCCCTGTCTCTCACCATGCACGAAACTAAACTCAAAATGGATTAAGGACCTCGGAATCAGACCAGAGACCCTGCAGATTATAGAAGAAAAAGTAGGTCCAAATCTTCACCTTGTTGGTCTAGGACCAGACTTCCTTAACAGGAGTCCCTTAGCACAAGAAATAAAAGCTAGAATCAACCACTGGGATAGATTCAAACTAAAAAGCTTTCTCTCAGCAAAGGAAACTATCAGTAATGTGAAGAAAGAGCCTACAGAGTGGGAGAATATCTTTGCCAATCATACTTCAGATAGAGCACTAATCTCCAGAATCTATAAAGAACTCAAAAAACTCTACACCAACAATACAAATAATCCAATCGACAAATGTGCTAAGGAAATGAACAGACACTTCACAGAAGAAGATGTACAAGCAATCAATAAACATATGAAAAAATGTTCAACATCTCTAGTAATAAGAGAAATGCAAATCAAAACCACCCTAAGATTTCATCTCACCCCAATTAGAATGGCGATTATCAAAAATACAAGCAACAGGTGTTGGCGAGGATGTGGGGAGAAAGGTACACTCATACATTGCTGGTGGGGCTGCAAATTAGTGCAGCCACTCTGGAAAGCAGTGTGGAGATTCCTTAGAAAACTTGGAATGGAACCACCATTTGACCCAGCTATCCCACTCCTTGGCCTATACCCAAAGGACTTAAAATCTGCATACTACAGAGATACAGCCACATCAATGTTCATAGCTGCTCAATTCACAATATCCAGACTGTGGAACCAACCTAGATGCCCTTCAATTGATGAGTGGATAAAGAAACTGTGGTATATATATACAATGGAATATTACTCAGCCATAAAGAATGATAAAATTATGACATTTGCAGGCAAATGGATGAAATTGGAGAATATCATGCTAAGTGAGATAGGCCGATCTCAAAAAGCCAAAGGACGAATGATATCGCTGATAAGTGGAGGATGACACATAATGGGGGGGAGGGAAGGGTTAGTGTTAGGGTTAGAGTTAGGGTTAGGGAGGGGGGCAAGTACGGAGGAAGGAACTACTGTATAGAAGGTAAAGAGGGGTGGGAGGGGTTGGGGGAAGGGAAAAAATAACAGAATGAATCAAACAACATTGCTCTTTGTAAATTTATGATTACACAAATGGTATGCCTTTACGCCATGTACAAACAGAGAAACAACATGTATCCCATTTGTTTACAATAAAAAAATAAATAAAAAAAAAGGACAAAAAAAAAAAAAAAACGGGATGGGAGATGAAGCACAGCCGTAGAGTGCTTATTATCTAGGATATGCAAGACCCTGGCTTTAATCCTGAGTACTGGGGGGAAGAAAAAGGAAAAGAAAAAGTGACCATTGAAAACTGTAAAACAGAAAGAAAGAGTACCAAGTATTTTATTTATGAGATGATCAGGTGATAACAACCATTCAGAAACTTAGCTTTTCTTGGCAAACCTTATTACAGTCATAAGTCAGTGAATGATTACTTTTCTTAATAGTAGCAGTAATATCCATTTTTGGCAAAAATTATGGACTAGAAAATAGAAAATATAGACAATGCTGTGTATCTTACTCAGTTTTTGAATCATCTCTTTTTTATTTTATAATGAGTAGTATGTCAGCACTCTTTCAACTGTGTACATCAGGATATGGATTAAAATTTTTCTATCTCTATCTTTTTTTAAAGAAACCATTTCTCATTTTTTTCTTTTGATTTCAGGCTTACTGAAACTATTATATTTAAAATGTTGGATTACTGCATTGGGGATCATACATACATTTTGCTTTAGCAACTCTGCTTTCAGGATAGTCATTAGGACTTGTGAGCACTTAGTTTTTAGAGCACTAAAAATATTTTAAAATAATAAATTGCATTAGTAGTATTAAATGTGATGCTTCTGTTAATTTTACAGTGTATAATATTTGTGGCAAATTGCCTTTGCCCTTCCAAAAGGCACAAACCACAGCCATACCCTTTAAGTAAATATGTTTTAAAATGTTTTTGTTTCTGGAGATTTTTTTTTTTTTTTTTGCTGTGTGAATCTGAGGCCTAGTACATGCAAATAAACAAGTTTTTTACCACTGAGCTACATTCCCAACCCTAAAAAGATTATATTTTTTTCACTTGTAATTCCCTTCATTTCTGTAAATACAGTTACACACTTAGGTTCCTCTTCTGCTTTGGCTCCTAAGTTTGGAGTTGTGGCTTCTATCAGTTGTATTAATGAACGGGGAGAGGTGTACATCATAAGAAAATGGGAGCCCAGTAAATTTTGGAATATTGTTATTTTCTTGAGTCACAGAGAATTTCAGCATTTCATTTAGCTTGCAGCTATTTCATAACATTGATCTGATGTCAGTGTGTTTGAATACTTCATGCTATTCATTGATCTGTTTCAGTATACCTGAGTCAAAATTTAAATTTTTAGGTGAATATATTCTACTCTTAAAGTCATTCATTATGATAGTGTCCACATTTGAGGATTATTCTTTGTTGCAGCCAATTTTCATTCTTTTGGTTGAAAATTGAAAAATGCATTTTCTGTAGCTGATCTAGACTGGCATTGACCTGAACTGCATTGTAAAATGAATTTATATAATTCAAAGTATTTATTGCTGCTGCCTGTTGTAATACAAGTACTTCCTAATGTTTTGTTTTTGATCTTGGAAAATTGTGCTAGTGGTAGAAGTCCTCATACTTTCAGTTAGTAAGGAACTTGGAATTTTCTGTATCTATTGACTTTTCATCAAGTTTGTTGTTGACTGCTTAGCTGAAATGGTTCCCATTTTTTAGTAGAGGAAGCTAAGGTTCAGAGAGAAGAGGATTTCCCAAAGTCACACAGAAATGACAGAACAGAATGTAGACCTAAAACAAACACATGACCATCATTATATTTCCTATATTTTGCTGCCCTTAAATTAAGACTTATTGAGGTCAAAACTCCTGAAATGAAATCAGTGAATTTTTTATTTACATTGTACCTATTCTTCCCAGATAGTTGTATTGATAATGAAAGGGGCAGTTATGAGGTACAGAATAATTCTATCCTCCAGGGGCTACTGACCTGCAGGAAAAAAATGTAAACACAAATTATTTGAAAGTTAAACTTATTATCAGGTGTAAGGTTCTTGAAGTGAAATAAAAATAACTCATTCACAAACTCTTAAGTTGTGAATAAAAAATAACATTTGATTTAGCAATTATAGAAGACAGCAATATAGAAATACTTTTTATTATTTTATTGATTACTGAAGTATAAAGGAACAAAGATTTTTATAGAATGCCATAAGACAATGCTCTGTGGGTCCATGTTTTTCCATTGATAAATCCTAGTTAATTTTTATGGATATCTTAGTATCATGATTTTAACAAAACTTAAAGGTTGATCATTTGGTTTTATGCAAACTGTGACTTATATATTACAGGGTCCAATCTAGATTGTTGGATTTCACAGTTTTCTTTAAGAAAATAAAAACAGATATAAAAGTCTGCAATATGATTTAAGAACATTGTGGTGGTTTAAGCAGTATTTAATTTTGGAAAATCTTGTGGCAAGCAATGAGATTTGTATGCTTGTTTAATAATAATCTGTTTCAAGTCTGAATTGAAAAAAAAATATATATTTCCCAAGGATTGCATTATTGGGATATTTAAGATTAGTGAAAAAGATTTCTCATTTGATATGATTTTTCTCAATTTCACTGTGTGAAATAAAGAATGTATTTCCCCAAAATGGGAACTTCTGGCACATTTTCTTGAGAAATGAATATTTAGTGATAATTCTGTGGTATTTAGGGATATAGTTCAAAATTTCTTCATGTTTTAAAATTTATGCAAATAACAAAAACTACCTTGCTTTAAATGTAGTGTTCTATACCTCATGTATATAATATGGTAATGATTGAGGAAGGTTTCATAAATGTAGGTGTTCTCTTGATTCCTTTAATGGTTAATTCCTTTTTTTATTTATTTTTGTTCTCTTCATCAGTGTATTGTTTGTATTTTTAAATTTGTCATTGATTATATTTCCCAAATTAGGTGAAATGAACAGTATCATTATTTTGGTCACTCAGTCTAGATTTTACATTATTATTGAAACTTGTCTTGAATATTTTGATTTTGTTATTTTTTCTTTCCTTTGTTTTTTGTTTTTATGTAAAAGTGGATATTCCTCATTTTTATTTGACATAGGAAAGCTTTGGCATATTATACTTTGGAAGTGCAAAGCTTAATTTGATACAAAATAAAGTTTGTTTTTTACTCAGGAAAAGATACCTTGTACTCTATGTTTTCAGATTATCTCTGTTATTCATGTTCAGAAAATTCTTTAATTGATTTTTTTAATGAGTTTCCACTTGGTGTTTTAAAGTTGTAAAATTTTTATGCTTTCTAGAAGCTAATCCAGTGCAATAAATCCTGAGAGAATATACAGTGAACAGGACCACAGGAAGTTTGAAAATTGGGTGAGGGTTTTTGTTGTTGTTTTTTGCTAGCACATAATGTACCCAGGGTCACATATACCCTGAGCCATCACCTCTTCCCTTTATACATTTATATTTACAGACATGGTCTGTTTTAAGTTCCTTAGGCCCTCCCTAATTTAGGGAGGCTGACTTTGAACTGCAGTAGCCTACACAGTCCCTGAGATTAAAGGCCTCTGGACCTTTCATTTTAGCCAAATATCTGCTGGTTAGTATTTTTGATAGGGAATGTCCAGAAGAAGGCATAGAGATCAAAAATTAATTGATTGTGGTTATAAAGTCTGGGGGTTCATGTTTGAATTAACCCAACAGTCTTATATAATAATGGCCTGAGAATACAATGTGTCTGAAATTCCCTTGCCTCTCCTCCCTTCCCAGGCCACCATGGGTCACTGATAAATTTCCCTGGTCAGAGTTCAGCCACAACCCTTTTCTTTCTTACAAAGACTGAGGGAAATCTTCCTGTCATGATAACCCCCAGGATGGCAGGTCTTGACATGCAACTAAAGCTTCTAGCAGTATTGTTTTAAATATGAAAGTATAACTTTGTTATAAAGTGGTTGGTTTTGTCTTTGGATGGTTTTCCTGCAAAGCACTCCACAGAGGCAGACAGGAAGAGGAAAGGATAGGAAAAGGAACGTGATCAGTTTTTTGCAGACATCAAAAGTGATGAGCAGTAGTTCTTGAAAAATTCCTCTTAGGACAAAGAAAGTAAACAGTGTGAAGTTTCTTCCTTCCATTGAAATTTTAAGTTTTATTTGCAAAATGTCCTTTTTCCTTGAGTGGGTAAAACTTTGAGTCATTATATGCATTGAACATGTTGACCTCTAGTGTCTCTGAAGTATTGGAGCAGCCTAATTACTCCCTAAATAAACCAATATGCCCTATATGCAGAGAGGAATATCTGTATTTGCAAATTCCTGGGAGGATGAGGCAGGCTGATGTCAGATTTTCAGTCAGCCAGGGAATTTACAAACCCTCTGTCTCAAAATTTAAAAAAAGGTCTGGAATTTGCCGTATATTTATGTCCCTGGGAATGAGCACCAGGCTGACACAAACAACAATAAAATATTTCAAACAGCGTAAGCATTCACCAAAAATTAAGCTTAACTTAAGATTATAATTGTGAAAATAAAATGATATGATTATTACAAATATTCCTTTTTATTTGGCTAGATTTTTCACTCTAACAGTTTTAAATAATTAATGTAAACCTATGTATTCATCAGCAGAGTCACATTTGCACATGTCACCAATAAAAGAGCAGGAGAGGTTGATGGCACAGAAAATGCCCAGCAGCAGGTATGTAAATATGTCAATTTAAATTACTAGTATCTTTCTCCTTTTCTTGCTTCCGGAATGTAAATTAGGCCAAGTGAAATGACCTCATAGACTACTGTTTTGGTAATCAAACATTATAACTTGACACTTAAATCTAAAAAAATTTAACTAGACATCAACATGAAAATCACATTAGAAATCATGGAAGCTTAAAGGCAAACTATATCCTAGCAATTGAGGCAGTCATTTGAATATTGTTTCTGTTTTCTTCCATGTGACTTCCTTATATGATAAGAAATAAATTTGAGACTTAAGAAGAAACAGTTGAAAGTAGGAAAATACATCACTAAAATGGCTGATGAACACATTCAATGTTAAAAGACCATCATTCCCAAAAGCTCAAACTAATTTTTGAATTACCAGTTACCCACGCCTGAGCTCAAGATTTCATTCTCCCTTAACAAAAGACTTAAATCAGACACACAAGTGCCTACTAATGAAATAAAAAACAATTTTATACTTATTTTTTATTCCAGAAATCAGTAAATTACTAAACATGTTTATCCTACCTCTTCATTGAATATTAGAAAGGAGGTATTCGATGAAGTTATTGGGAACTTGGGAAATTTTGGTGGTCTCTTAATGACTCCTTTTCTCCTGTTGTCTGGATTAGTAAGTTGAGGTTTTGCAAGCCTTCAAATGGATTACTCTTCCACTCTGTATTTGTGTGTACTTTTATGTGCACAATTATCTTTGGGATATGTCTGGAGCACAGGTTATATCCCAACGTCAAATCCACACATAATCATGTTCTATAGTCAAGTTTCACTCATCAGAACATCTTCAAAGGGAGAGCATAAACCCTCAAAACAATTGCACCTTAAAAGAAAACTTATATCACCTATAAATAAAATGTATGTTTTAAATGATCACTATAACACCACAAAATGAAAAGAAGGAATAGAAAAATATATATATACACCTGACTTCAAAAAAAAGACCTTAGGGTTAATAAAATTATCAGAGTCAATTTTCAAAAAGAAAGATGAATGAAAGGGGTGAAGACAAGCAGAGACTGAAGAGGAGATGAGGATGAAATTCAATAAAAATGAGAATAAGAAAAGATTTAAAATGAGAATAAGAAGAAATCCAGGAACCAAAGAAAAAGTGTGAATGAAACTATATTAAAATTTAGATAGAACATGAGAAAACAGTGTGGGAACCTCATACAAACAACAGACCAAATAAATAAATAAATAAATAAATATATATATATATATATATAAATGAATAAATAACAAAAGAGAACAACAAATCTTCAGAATATTCTTATATTAATGTAAAAGAAATGGACAACTTCTATCTAGGATTTCTAATTTTGGAAACATACAGTTTTTAGGGGATTTGGGGAAGCAAGCATGGTCCAGCAGCTTTCTTTTCTGCTCTGGCTCAAACAGGACTAACCTGGTGATGGAACACACAAGCTGAGCTCCTCTGCTACTTGTTCCCCCACACAACCCAGGTAATGCTGAGGGAACACTGAAAGTTGTGAAAATGCAATCTCAGTACTGGTTTTTGTACATAGAGATGTGGGTCTATCTAATGAAGAATTGCCTGATAAACCCTCTGGACCATGAAGGCTGAGGACTATTCTGTAATACAGACTGCACTTAGAGAATCCTGTAGTCAGTGATCTTGAAGTGTGTATGATTCTAAGTCTGAGGGATTTTCACACGCTGTCTTGGAGCATGACAGACATGAATTGATTTCAGAATCTTTGACTTCTGGGAACTACCTGAAATATCTTTCCACCTGATCCTCCCCAGCACTTCTGGAATCTTCTGTCACTTGAATCCTTACACAGCACTACTCCCTCACTGTTATTATTTTTCTTCAATGGAATTGTGGGTGGTGTAATGTTATGTTTAAGTTAAACACAGACATATTTTCTTAGTATATTTTCCTTTTTATTAAATGAGATTTTTGACTCAGTAAATATTTTGCTGAAGAAGTTAAATTTTGAAATACTCTGATAACTCAAGTGAAGCAAGTGCAACACTTTATCATTCCTACATAAGGTGACAGATTTGAAACTCTTCTCACATTCAGTATCATAGTTAAAAACAAAAAATTTGGCCTTCTAGTATTTAAAATTGTTCTATAACATCAAGTGCATTTCTTCAAATAATTTCAAAGACTTCTACAGTGTTTGTAGAACTATGGGGCAATGTAAAGTTGACTGAAAATTGATGCTACTTATTTTGGATACATATGTACATCAGTGAGTTTGTTGAGAAGGAACACATTTCCTAGGTCCCTCATCTTGATTGTACTACATCAGTAGCCAGAGGAATATGAGAGCTCATATCATTCTGGAGTGACTAGGACAGTATGACTCAGGGAAGATTTTCTTGCTGAAAGTGCACTCATCTAATGTGTGATTCTGGTGATTTTACCATGAGATATATATATATATATATATATATATATATATATATATATATATGATTATGAATAAAGAGTAATGATGAAATCTTGATGCAACTCATTATTGACATTACTTTTACCAGAGTATCTGTGAGCAACATCCAGAGGTGAGCACTTTGTGTTTATCTGGTATGTCCCATCCAGGAGCAAAGAATATAATAACTGGACATATAGAAGGTAAGAACCACAAATGATGCAAAATACATTGGTGAGACTATTGCCTTAAAAATCAGCACTAGTATATTCTAATTGTTCAAAGAATGTACCTATTAAATAGCTTGTAAGGACATATCTTATTAGGTTTCTGCCACAGGTTAAATTGGGGAATTAAATTATGAGTTGCATTGTGATACGTGCTTAAACCAAAAGAAAGTTGGAATAAAAGAGAAGAGGGAGTGACCACTGAGAAAGGCATTGAGGTCAGGGAATTGAAAGAAGGAATAGTTGTACTCAGCAGAGGGAAGGATATTAAAGTCACTGATAAGCAAGGAAAATAACAGTGTTTTGAAAGCTGGAAGCATTTGAGTTTCCAGGTCCAAGTTGAATGAAGGACAGAGTCAAATTTTCTCAACCTTCCTGACTTAGTCACAGTTGGAAAGAAATTGAGGAGTAAATTGCTACATTTGCTACATTTGTATACCACAAAAGATTATCCATGTATACAATCTAATGACACAAAACATATTGTTGTTGCCTATGAAAAATTTGTAGGACACAATCATAAATTAGAAAGTAGAAAGCAATACTAATGATTATGGAGTTGTCCCCAAATCCACAGATATCTAAAACTCATTTTGGAAAGATTACAGCTCCATCTAATTTTTCATTTGATGGGGACATCCTGGGAAGAAACTCAGAGGTACATTCAAATTAAGGTAGAGGTAGTTGAGGCCCACAAAGTTCACACTTGGATCTCCCAAACTGTAATGCATCACCTGTTGGGGCCATGTTCAGAATCATTCTGATTCAACAGGTCTTTGGTTCTACATTCTTTTTTTATATATTCTCAGTTGATTCTAGTGATCCTGGTGTGCAGACAGCATTTTTTTTTTCATAGCCAATATAAGAATTTCTCTTTGTGACATTAAGAGAACACTTGTGGATCCTACACATCAGGATACAAGCAGATGACATGCCAGCATAAATAATGCTATAATTCTGAGCTTGTCTCTCAGGTAGTGTAAAAAATTAAAAAATAAAGAGTTAGAAATTATATTTTTAAGGTAAATATTCTTCATTGGCAGACAAGAGGAATAATCCATGCAAAGAATGGAAAATTGAAAAATCAAATCCCCAGTTCTATTTTTTTTTAAAGCTAAAGGGAAAGGAAAATGAGGAAGGAATAAAAGAAGTTAGGTAGGTAATTTTGGAGGTGACAAATGAGGAAACTGAGAACATAATCCAGCTTCTTTCTGTGTACCTACCTTCAAACCAAAGGCAAGATGATTCCTGGTCCAGAAATGATTGAAACCAGTAGGGATAGGAAGAATCATGACAGTCCATATCTACCAGTCTCTCCTCTGTACCTACAAGTCTCTACAATGTGTGTGACATGCATATGAATTATTCAGATGAGTGACAGACTTTTTGAAGCATTAGTTGTTTTAAAGACAGTTAATTTTTTTCATTTTAATAGTATTATTATTACTACTACTCTACTGGTTCTTTAAAATGAAGCCATGTACCTGAGTGTGACAAAAGTGCAGTCTATTAGTGGGCTAAGCTCTGATCTCTAGATACAGAATTTTCTAATCAGCCAACCCTTTTAGAAAATACTTGCAAACTTGTCTAGTGATCCCACATCAGCCTCATTTTTTAACCAGAATTCTTTACAAATTTAATCATCATACACCAAGACAATTTATCTTAGTGTATGTACCAAAGACTTTGAAACACAATATGTAAAACTGGTATTTCATAACTCTACGAACTTTCAGATCACTTTTTCTTTGGATTGCCATATCTAATTTCTTTAGACTTTATCATGTTTTTCTTAAATATGGAACCTCTATCTTCACACAAGAATGAAAAAAGAAATTTGATGTTGGTAAACCAGAGGATACAGGAAAAGAAATTTCACCAGTATCCCATATGGGTATGAGAAAAAAAAAAAAACCAAATATACATGTATTAACTGTTATTCTAAAGCATATCTGAGCTAATTAGTTCAGAAACTTTCTCTGGTTACAAATGAAGCATATCTCATCAGCACTATAGAGTTACTAATTGCAAGACAAATGAGGAACATGATTCATACCTATAATTAAATGGATTAAATAATTTGGCTAGGTTTAACACAAGATATGACCTGCATCAATTTTTCTTCAGCTTTGACATTGAAATCTTTAGGTTCTTTCTTTCTTCCTCTGTGTATATATCACTGTGCTCTCCAGCATTCTGCATCTTGATATTGAATATACACCAATGTCTTTGTTTTAATGGTCATTTCAAAATGATTTTACCATTGGAAACTTCACTGTGAATTTTACAGAACCTATGTTCCTGATATTGTTTATTACTTTTGAGTCTTGTGGGTTTACACAACACATATATCATTTATTTTACTGATTCTGTGTGAAATGAATCCATTATTTACAGGACCTTAGCTTTTCCAGAAATTTTGACTAAGTGTTATAAATCAAGGATGAACTTGCACATAGCAATGAATTATTTGTTCATATTTCTATGACATGTTTCAATTGCTTATGTACTTCTCACTGGTGGGAACTGACATCATTTGCATTCTAAGTAGTTGCTCTCCCACAGACCTCTCTGATTCTGTTGTGGTTTTGTATATACAAGTTTCAGAAAAATGCTCACCAACGTCTTATAAGGTCTACCTCTTTATAAGAAGATATTGCTGTAGGAGATACTATATGGTAAAAGAGAGCAACATTCTCATTTGCTGCATTTTATCATACAACACATTTGAAGCCTTCAATTACACTCAGGGACAGAATGTCAGTTTCCTTTGACCCAGCTTCTTTCTTTCTTCATTTAACCTGCATTCTACACAATTCACTATTTTTTTTTTATTCTGTATTTCTGGAAACATTTCCTCCAATCAGTCCTGCATCAACTTCCTAGTGCCCAGCTGCCTTCTCACTGTTCATCTCCATTCATGCCCATACCTCTCTGTTCACCTGCTTGCATAGCATTGACATCAATCCTGCTCTTCATGCATATACTGTACATAATGGCCATCAGCTTTCTTTAAATCTTGAATGTCCAAGAATCTTACATTTGTTGTAAATCTTTCATGATACAAATTTTGCCTCACTCAATCTCCTGTTCCCTCTCTGCCTGCAACATCCTCTGGAATTTCTCTTTCCCAATAACATAACATTAGGGAAACACCTTCTGTTTAAAAGTTTTCTATGTACAGTCTTCCATGCTCTCAGAATTTTTTGTCTCTAGCTGATAACCTCAATTTTGAAGTTTCCATTCACCTTCATCTAGAAAAGACTCCATCCTTGCACCTTTAATGTCCTCTTACTCTTACCACAAACTCAAATCTGAGGGGACATAAATAAAACTCTTGGAAGTAACATGATGTAAAAGTGGTGTCCCCAAGTCCAGGAATGATGAGCTAGACAGGAAAAGAAATGCTTTACAGGTCACATTTAATTATTACCCAGGATGGAAGATGTAAATATCTGAGGTAGCCCTAGGGAAAGAACAAGTTCATGTCAAGAATAACAGCAATAATCATGGAAATTTCATGAGATAGTGATTTACCATAAGTGGATCAGTCTGAGTAATTATAGGCCTTGTACATAGTGGCACCTACTATCTCCACTAGTGGTGTTCTGAAGTATGGAATCAGTAAAAGTACACCTCAATGGTGTCTATATGTACTGGGTTCAGAGGAGCACACTTTTAATTGCAGGTACTTAGAGGGCAGAGGCAGGCCCCTGCCTGGTTGCCAGCAAACCTGGGAATGTGAAAATACTCTCTAAGGATGAAGACGGGGGTTTAAAGAAATTGCTATAGTATTTGCTAAGAATGCATATGTTCCTGTGTAAAATACACAGCCTCATACACTAACAGCAATAAAGTACTTCAAATTATAGATAAACTCACCTAAAATTATGCTTAATTTAAAACTATCATTGGGAAAATAAAATTTCATGATGATAGCTACTGTTCCTTTTTACTTAGATAAGTTGTTATTCAAATTAATTTTCTAGGTAGTTTAATTAAATCTGCATTTTTCATCAGAGTCACATTTGACATGTCATCAGAGAAAGAGCAGGAAAGGCTTGATGGCACTGGATATTTCCAGCAATGAGTATGCACATTAGTCAATTTAAATTCCTGATTACTACCCTTTTTGCTTCCAAAAGGTGAATTGGACCAAAAGAAATAGCCTCATAGCATTATACAGATTTAATGCAATTCCTATTAAAAAGAAAAAGAAGTAGAATAAGGAAAAATGAGAATCAGAATAGCCAAAGCAATTCTTAGCAAGAAAAGTGAGGCAGGTGGCATGACAATACCAGACCTCAACGTATACTACAGAACTATAGTAAAAAAAAAAAAAAATAACTTAGTATTGGCAACAATACAGACATGTAGACCAATGGTACAGAAAAGAAGACACAAAGACAAACCCACATTAATACAGGTATCTCATATGAAACAAATGTGCCAAAAATATCCCCTGGAGAAAAGGTTGCTTATTCAACAAATAGTGCTGGGAAAATGAAAAACCACATGTAACAAAATGAAATTAATCCCTTATCTCTCACCCTGCATGAAACAACTCACTGTGGGTCAAAGACTTAGACACTAGAACAGTGACCCTGTGCCTAATAGAAGAAAAAGTAGGCCCAAAACTTCACCATGTCAGCCTAGGAACTGACTTCCTTACAAAGACCTATAAAGCACAAGAAGTTAAATCAAGAATCAACATGGAATTGACTTAAACTAAAAAGCTTCTTTTTAGCACAAGACAAAATCCAGTAATGTGAAGACAGAGCCTACTGATTGGAAGAAAATCTTTACCACATGCATCTCAGATAAAGCATCAAATTCTAGGAAATATAAAGAATTCAAAAAACTTAATACACACACACACACACACACACAGACAAATGAATAATCCAATCAATAAATGGGCTAAGGAACTGAACAAACCCCTCACAGAAGAAGATACACAAGTAATCAAAACAAACATGAAAAATGTTCAAAATATCTAGCAATTAGAGAACTGCAAATCAAAAAACTAAGATTTCATCTCACTCCAATCAGAATGACAATTATCAATAATACAAGCAACAATAAATACTGGTGAGGATGTGGGGGTGAAGTACACTCACTTATTGCTGGTCAGAATGCAAATTGGTACAACCAATATTTAAAGTAGTATGGAGATTCTTCAGAAACCTTTGAATTGAACCAGTTATCACACACCTTGGTTTATACACAAAGGACTTAAAATCAACATACTAGAGTGACACATCCATATTAATGGTTATTTATTTTTTTAGATAGATAACTATTTCAAAATGAACTTTATTTTTCTTATTTATTTTTTTATTGTAAACAAATGGGATACATGTTGTTTCTGTTTGTACATGGAGTAACAGCATACCATTTGCATATTCATACATTTACATAGAGTAATGATGTTTGATTCATTCCGTTATTTTTTTCCTTCCCCCCACCCCTCCCACCTCTCTTTTCCTTCTATAGAATCTCTTCTTCCTCCATTCTTGCCTCTCTCCCACTTCTTATTACATGTCATCATCTGCTTATCAGTGAGATAATTTGTCTTTTGGATTTTTTAGATTGGCTTATCTCACTTAGCATGATATTCCCCAATTTCATCCATTTGCCTGCAAATGACATAATTTTGTCATTCTTTATGGTGGAGTAATATTCCATTGTATATATATATATATATATATATATATATATATATATATATATATATATATATATATCACAGTTTCTTTATCCATTCATCAATTGAAGGGCATCTAGGTTGGTTCCATAGTCTGGCTATTGTAAATTGAGCAGCTATGAACATTGATTTGGCTGTATCTCTGAAGTATGCTGATTTTAATTCCTATCAGTATAGGCTGAGGAGTGGGATAGCTGGGTCAAATGGTAGGTCTATTCCAAGTTTTCTAAGGAATCTCCATACTGCTTTCCAGAGTGGCTGCACTAATTTTCAGCCCCACAAGCAATGTATGAGTGTACCTTTTCCCCATATCCTCTCCAATATAGGTATTGTTGCCTGTATTCTTGATAATCGCCATTCTAATTGGAGTGAGATGGGATCTTAGTGTAGTTTTGATTTTCATTTCTCTTATTACTAAAGATGGTGAACATTTTTTCATATGTTTGTTGATTGCTTGTAGATCTTCTTCGGTAAAGTGTCTGTTCATTTCCTTAGCCCCATTGTTAATTGGGTTATTTGTATTCTTGGTGTCGAATTTTTTGAGTTCTTTATATATTCTGGGAATTAGTGCTCTATCTGAAGTATGAGTGGCAAAGATACTCTCCCACTCTATAGGCTCTCTCTTCACATTGCTGATAGTTTCCTTTGCTGAAAGAAAGCTATTTATTTTGAATCTATCCCAGTTATTGAATCTTGCTTTTATTTCTTGTGCTAAGGGAGTCCTGTTAAAAAAGTCTGATCCTAAGGCAACAAGGTAAAGATTTGGACCTAATTTTTCTTCTATAAGATGCAGGGTCTCTGGTCTGATTTCAAGGTCCTTGATCCATTGTGGGTTGAGTTTTGTGCAGGGTGAGAGATAGAGGTTTAGTTTTATTCTGTTGCATATGGTTTTCCAGTTTTCCCAGCACTGTTTGTTGTATATTTTGGCACCTTTGTATAGTATTAGAAAATTGTATTTATTTGGTTTTGTGTCCATGTCCTCTGTTCTGTACCATTGATCTACCTGTCTATTTTGGTGCCTATACCATGCCATTTTTGTTACTATTGCTTTGTAGTATAGTTGAAGTTTTGGTATTGCAATACCCCTGTTTCATTCTTCCTTCTAAGGATTGCTTTAGCTATTCTGGGTTTCTTATTCTTCCAGATGAATTTCATAATTGTTTGCTCTATTTCTGTAAGGTATGTCATTGGGATTTTAATTGGAATTGCATTGAATCGGTATAGCATTTTTGGTAGTATGACCATTTGGCAATATTAATTCTGCCTATCCAAGAACATGGGAGATCTTTCCATCTTCTAAGGTCTTCCTTAATTTCTTTCTTCAATGTTTTGTAGTTTTCATTGTAGAGATCTTTTACCTGTTTGGTTAGATGGAGGTCCAAATTTTTTTTTTTTTTTGAGGCTATTGCAAATGGAGTTGTTTTCCTCATTTCCCTTTCAGCTGTGTCATCACTTGCATATAAAAATGCTTTAGATTTATGTGTGTTGATTTTATAGCCTGTTATTTTGCTGAATTCATTGATGAGGTCTAGAACTTTTCTGGAGGAGGATTATGGATCCTCTAAATATAGAATCATGTCATCCGCAAATAGTGACAGCTTAAGTTCCTCTTTTCTTATTCATATCCCTTTAATTTCTTTAGTCTGCCTAATTGCTCTGGCTAGAGTTTCGAGGACAATCTGGAAGTGGTGAAAGAGGATATCCTTGTCTTGTTCCCATTTTTTAAAGGTAATGGTTTCAGTTTTTTTCCCATTAAGAATGATGTTGTCGTGGGCTTAGCATGAATAGCCTTTACAATGTTCAGTGTGTTCCTACTATCCCTATTTTTTCTACTGTTTTGAGCATGAAAGGGTGTTGTATTTTGTGGAACGCTTTTTCTGCATCAATTGAAATAACCATATGATTCTTATTCATAAGTCTATTGACATGATGGATTACGTTTATTGATTTATGAATGTTGAAGCATCCTTGCATTCCAGGGATGAACACCACTTGATCATGGTGCACAATTTTCTTAATATGTTTTTGGATATGGTTTGCCAAATTTTGTTAAGGATCTTTGAATCTATATTCATCAAGGATTTCGGTCTAAAATTTTCTTTCCTTGATGTGTCTTTGCCTGGTTTAGTATGAGGGTGATATTAGCTTCATAGAATGAGTTCGGTAGGGTACCCTCCTTTTCTATTTCCTGGAATACTTTGAGAAGCATTGGAATGAGTTCTTCTTTGAAGGTCTTGTAGGACTTGGCTGAGAATCCGTCTGGTCCTGGGCTTTTCTTGGATGGTAGATTTTTAATGGCTTCTTCTATTTCATTGCTTGATATTGATCTGTTTAAATCGTGTATGTCCTCCTGGTTCAGTTTGGGAGGAGCATATGTCTCTAGAAATTTCTCAATGTCTTCGGTTACTTTCTATTTTGTTGAAATACAGATTTTCAAAGTAGCTTTTCATTATGCTCTGTATCTCAGTGGTGTCTGTCGTGATATTTCCTTTTGCATTATGTATTTTACTAATTTGAGTCTTCTCTCTCCTTCTTTCTGTTAGTGTGGCTAAGGGTTTGTCTATTTTGTTTATTTTCTCAAAGAACCAACTTATTTTTGTCAACTTTTTGAATAGTTTCTTTTGTTTCAATTTCATTGATTTCAGCTCTGATTTTAATTATTTCCTGTCTTCTACTACTTTTGCTGTTATTCTGTTCTTCTTTTCTAGGGCTTTGAGCTGTAATGTTAGGTCATTTAATTGTTGACTTTTCATTCTTTTCTGGCATGCACTCCACGCAAAGAATTTTCCTCTTAGTACCGCTTTCATAGTGTCCCAGAAATTTTGATATGTTGTATCATCATTCTCATTGATCTCTAAGAATTTTTTAATCTCCTCCCTGATGTTTTTTGTTATCCATGTTTCATTCAATAGCCTATTATTTAGTCTTCAAGTGTTGGAGTATTTTCCCTTTTTTATGTTGTCATTGATTTCTACTCTCAGTCCATTATGATCTGATAGAACACAAGGCAGTATCTCTATTTTTTTGCATTTCTTAAGGGTTGCTTTGTGGCATAACATATGGTGTATTATCGAGAAGGTTCCATGTGCTGCTGAGAAGAAAGTGTATCTGCTCGTTGATGGATGGAATATTCTATATATGTCTATTCGGTCTAGGTTATTGATTGTGTTATTGAATTCTGTGGTTTCTTTTGTTGGATTTTGTTTGGAGGATCTATCTAGTTGTGACAGTCATTAAATTCACCCAGAATTATTATGTTGTGGTCTATGTGATTCTTAAAAATGAGAAGGATTTGTTTGATATACAAGGGTGCACCATTGTTTGGGGCATAAATATTTACTCTCATTATGTCTTCCTGATTTATGTTTCCCTTAAGCAGTATGAAATGTCCTTCTTTATCCCTTCTGATTAACTTTGGCTTGAAGTCCTGTTTATCTGATATAAGGGTGGAAACCCCCGCTTTTTTACTGAGTCCATGTGCGCAGTAGATTTTTTCCCATCCTTTCACCTTTAGTCTGTGGATGTCTTTTTCTATGAGATGAGTCTCTTGCAGGCAGCATATTGTTGGGTCTTTCTTTTTAATCCATTCTGCCAATCTATGTCTTTTGATTGGCAGTTTAGGCCATTAACATTCAGGGTTATTATTGAAAAATAATTTGTATTTCCAATCATTTGGCTTATTTTTGATTTTTAAGTTGGCTTGGTTTCTCCTTTGAGTGTTTTTTCTCTAAGGTAGTTCCTCCCTTTGCTGACCTCTATTGTTGTTTTTCATTTCCTCCTCATGGAATATTTTCCTGAGAACATTCTGTAGTGCAGGCTTTCTATTTGTAAATTCTTTTAACTTTTGTTTATCATGGAAGGATATGATTTCATCTTCAAATCTGAAGGTTAGTTTTGCTGGGTATAGGATTCTTGGTTGGCAACCATGTTCTTTCAGAGCTTGAAATATGCTGTTCTCGGCCCTTCTGGCTTTTAGAGTCTGGGTTGAGAAGTCGCCTGCTATCCATATTGGTCTCCCCCTATATGTAATCTGATTATTTTCTCTTGCGGCCTTCAAACTCCTATCTTCATTTTGAATGTTAGGCATTTTCATTATAATGTGTCTTGGTGTGGATCTGTTGTGATATTGTGCATTTGGTGTTCTATAAGCCTCTTGTATTTGCTTCTCCATTTCATTCTTCTGGTTTGGGAAATTTTCTGATATTATTTCATTGAATAGATTGTTCATTCCTTTGGTTTGTATCTCTGTGCCTTCCTCAATCCCAATAATTCTTAAATTTTGTCTTTTCATGATGTCCCATAGTTCTTGGATATTCTGTTCATGATTTCATACCATCTTCTTTGTTTGGGCAACTTTATTTTCAAGATTAAATATTTTGTCTTCATTGTCTGAGGTTCTGTCTTCCAAGTGGTCTAGTCTGTTGGTGATGCTTTCCATTGAGTTTTTTATTTGGTTTATTGTTTCCTTCATTTCAAGGATTTCCATTTTTTTTTTTTTTTAGAATCTCTATCTCTTTGTTGAAATGATCTTTTGCTTCCTGCAGGTGCTCTTTCAGCTTATTGGTATTATCATTCTTTGCCTGCATTTGCTCTCTTATCTCATCCTTTGCTTCATGAATCATCTGAATCATGTATAATCTGAAGTCCTTTTCTGACATTTCTTCTAACATCCTGTCATTGGATTCTATTAATATAGAATCTAGATTTGTTTGGATCATTTTCTTCCCTTGTTTTTTCATGTTGTTCATGTGTCTTCCCCTCTAACAGTGCAGATCTAGGGTATTGCAGATTTCCCCCTATAGGCTTATAGTGGCCCTATAGGTTTCCAAAACCCTTTCTTTAAGGGGAGATCAATATTAGCAGTGCCCAAATCAGACACTATGCAATCCTAGACCAAATAGCCCCTATGGGGACAATAACAAAATTGTCATAATAAACAAAGTGAGTTCAAATATTATCTTCAGTAAAACAAAGAGGTTTCCAATAAGGTCTGCAGTTTCTAATGGAGGACAAAGAGGATGTAGAGGGATGTAGAATGTGGCTGTTAATGGGATAAGAAAAGAATATACAGAAGTTCTAGAAAATAGAAAGTGTGAGGGTGTAATCAAAAGAAACCAGATGTTAGCATGCAAAAAAGTGAGAAAGAGGCTCTGAGGGAACAGGTAAACAAAAGGAAAAGAGAGCAAGAAAACTAAAGAAATACATACTTAATTTTTTTTAAAAAGGAGAAAAAAGAAAATCTACAGTGTAACAGTCATTTACTAATGAAACCTTCTAGTGTTCAGTAGCCTGATGCATGACAAGTACCTGACAATGAGCTTCAAGCCCCCAGCAGGTGTCTCAGGATGGGATTTGCCTCACCCAAAAATCAGAGCTCCGGCTTCCAGGATTATCCAAGGTGGCTGCTCTGGCTTGGAAATGTATTGGCAAATGGGGAGCTGCAGCTCAGGGGTGGACGTGGTTAGCTGGAGGTCCTGGAGATGGGATGCAGTTGGTCTGGAAGGTGTCCTGGGGGTCCCCTGTGTTTTATGTGGTTGTTGGACTTTGAAGGCGGGGTGCAATCAGTCTGTCTGGGGTCCTGGTGATATGGCACAGTTAGTTGGTCAGGGGGTCCTGGCAGCAGGAAGCAGTCAGTCAATGTGAGGGCCCCAGAGGCAGGGAGTGATCGGTTGGGCTGAGGGATCCTGGAGATGGGGCTCAGTCAGTTTGGCCAGAGGTCCTATGGGGCCTAGCTGTTGTCTCAAAATTGCAGCAGCCACATGTAATCAAACCTGTAGGTACTGTAACAGTGAACTTCCAGGCAGCAGCAGGCAGCTGGTGCTCCACTGGCGGTTGGCGATCAGTTTCCATATTAATATTTATAACAGCTCCATTCACAATAGCTAAACTATGGAACCAACCTAGATGCCCTAAAGCAGATGAATGGATAAAGAAAATGTGATATGTGTGTGTAACACACACACACACACATATATGTATATACATACACACATAGATACTATATTTTGAGATAATATAGATGCATGGAATACATCTTATTCTAATTAGGATCCCATTCTTGTGGTTGAACATAATGTGGAATTTCACTGGTCATGTATTCATACATGAACATAGGAAAGTTATGTCCAATTTATTTGCATGTCTTATCCCTATGCCACTACCTTACCTTCATTCACCTTTGTCCAATACAAGTAACTTGCTATTCCCTTCCCACCACTTATTATGTGTTAGCAAACACATATCAGAGAGTATATTTGACCTTTGGTTTTTTTTTTCTTTTTTTTTTATTGTAAACAAATGGGATACATGTTGTTTCTCTGTTTGTACATGGCGTAAAGGCATACCATTTGTGTAATCATGAATTTACATAGAGTAATGTTGCTTGATTCATTCTGTTATTTTTTCCTTTCCCCCCACCACTCCCACCCCTCTTTACCCTCTATACAGTACTTCCTTCCTCCATACTTGCCCCCCTCCCTAACCCTAACTCTAACACTAACACTAACCCTTCCCTCCCCCCCATTATGTGTCATCCTCCACTTATTAGCGATATCATTCGTCCTTTGGCTTTTTGACATTGGCTTATCTCACTTAACATGATATTCTCCAATTTCATCCATTTGCTGCAAATGCCATAATTTTATCATTCTTTATGGCTGAGTAATATTCCATTGTATATATATACCACAGTTTCTTTATCCACTCATCAATTGAAGGGCATCTAGGTTGGTTCCACAGTCTGGCTATTGTGAATTGAGCAGCTATGAACATTGATGTGGCTGTATCTCTGTAGTATGCTGA
Source organism: Sciurus vulgaris (assembly GCF_902686455.1). Lineage (NCBI taxonomy): Eukaryota > Metazoa > Chordata > Mammalia > Rodentia > Sciuridae > Sciurus > Sciurus vulgaris. The sequence goes on along the minus strand of NW_027632956.1, from coordinate 14,521,232 downwards.
TTTTAAGTCCTTTGGGTATAGGCCAAGGAGTGGGATAGCTGGGTCAAATGGAGGGTCCATTCCGAGTTTTCTAAGGAATCTCCACTCTGCTTTCCAGAGTGGCTGCACTAATTTGCAGCCCCACCAGCAATGTATGAGTGTACCTTTCTCCCCACATCCTCGCCAATACCTGTTGTTGCTCGTATTCTTGATAATCGCCATTCTAATTGGGGTGAGATGGAATCTTAGGGTGGTTTTGATTTGCATTTCTCTTATTACTAGAGATGTTGAACATTTTTCCATATGTTTGTTGATTGCTTGTAGATCTTCTTCTGTGAAGTGTCTATTCATTTCCTTAGCCCATTTATCGACTGGATTATTTGAATTCTTGGAGTAGAGTTTTTTGAGTTTTTTATAGATTCTGGAGATTAGTGCTCTATCTGAAGTATGATTGGCAAAGATATTCTCCCACTCTGTAGGCTCTTTCTTCGCATTGCTGATAGTTTCCTTTGCTGAGAGAGAACTTTTTAGTTTTTATCTATCCCAGTGGTTGATTCTAGCTTTTATTTCTTGTGCTATGGGAGTCCGGTTAAGGAAGTCTGATCCTCGACCAACAAGGTGAAGATTTGGACCTACTTTTTCTTCTATAATCTGCAGGGTCTCTGGTCTGATTCCGAGGTCCTTAATCCATTTTGAGTTTAGTTTCGTGCATGGTGGGAGATATGGGTTTAGTTTCATTCTGTTGCATATGGATTTCCAATTCTCCCAGCACCATTTGTTGAAGAGGCTATCTTTTCTCCATTGCATATTTTTGGCCCCTTTGTCTAGTATGAGAAAATTGTATTTATTTGGGTTTGTGTCCGTGTCCTCTATTCTGTACCATTGATCTACCTTTCTATTTTGGTACCAATACCATGCCATTTTTGTTACTATTGCTTTGTAGTAGAGTTGAAGATCTGGTATTGCAATACCCCCTGTTTCACTCTTCCTGCTAAGGATGGCTTTAGCTATTCTGGGTTTCATATTCTTCCAGATGAATTTCATAATTGCTTGCTCTATTTCTGTAAGGTATGTCATTGGGATTTTAATTGGAATTGCATTGAATTTGTATAGCACTTTAGGTACTATGGCCATTTTGACAATATTAATTCTTCCTATCCAAGAACATGGAAGATCTTTCCATCTTCTAAGGTGTTCTTTAATTTCTTTCTTTAGTGCCGTATAGTTCTCATTGTAGAGGACTTTCACCTCTTTTGTGAGATTGATTCCCAAGTATTTTATTTTTTTTGAGGCTATTTTGAATGGGGTAGTTTTCCTAATTTCTCCTTCTGAAGATTCATCACTTATGTATAAAAATTCGTTGGATTTATGGGCATTGATCTTGTAACCTGCTACTTTACTGAATTCACTTATGAGTTCTAAGAGTTTTCTGGTGGAATTTCCAGGTTCCTCTAAATATATAATCATGTCATCAGCGAACAGGGATAGTTTGAGTTCTTCTTTTCCAATTCGCATCCCTTTAATTTCTTTGGTTTGTTTAATTGCTCTGGCCAGAGTCTCGAACGATGTTGAATAGAAGTGGTGAAAGAGGGCATCCCTGCCTTGTTCCAGTTTTCAGGGGGAATGCTTTCAGTTTTTCACCATTTAGAATGATATTAGCCATGGGCTTAGCATAAATGGCCTTCACAATGTTAAGGAATGTTCCCACTATCCCTATTTTTTCTAGTGTTTTGAGCATGAAGGGGTGCTGTATTTTATCAAATGCTTTTTCTGCATCTATTGAAATAATCATGTGATTCTTGACCTTAAGTCTATTAATATGGTGAGTTACGTTTATTGATTTCCTGATGTTGAACCAACCTTGCATACCTGGGATGAAGCCCACTTGATCATGGTGCACTATCTTTTCAATATGTTTTTGTATGCAATTTGCTAAAATTTTGTTGAGAATTTTTGCATCGATGTTCATTAAGGATATTGGTCTGAAATTTTCTTTCCTTGATGAGTCTCTGTCTGGTTTAGGTATCAGTGTGATATTGGCTTCATAGAATGAGTTTGGGAGGGTTCCCTCCTCTTCTATTTTATGGAATACTTTGAGAAGTATTGGAATGAGCTCTTCTTTAAAGGTTTTGTAGAACTCGGCTGAGAACCCATCTGGTCCCGGACTTTTCTTTGTTGGTAGGCTTTTGATGACTTCTTCTATTTCAGTACTTGAAATTGGTCTATTTAAATTGTTTATGTCCTCCTCATTCAGTTTAGGCAATTCATATGTCTCTAGAAACCTGTTGATGTCTTCGAAAGTTTCTATTTTGTTGGAGTATATATTTTCAAAATAGCTTCTAATTATGTTTTGTATTTCAATCCTGTCTGTTGTGATATTTCCTTGTTCATTCCGAATTTTAGTGATTTGGGTTTTCTCTCGTCTTCTCTTTGTTAGTGTGGCTAAAGGTTTATCAATTTTGTTTATTTTTTCGAAGAACCAACTATTTATTTTGTCAATTTTTTGTATTGTTTCTTTTGTTTCAATTTCATTGATTTCAGCTCTGAGTTTAACTATTTCCTGTCTTCTACTACTTTTGGTGCTGTTCTGTTCTTCTTTTTCTAGGGCTTTGAGCTGTAGTGTTAGGTCATTTATTTGTTGAGTTTTACTTCTTTTATTAAATGCGCTCCATGAAATAAATTTCCCTCTAAGTACTGCTTTCATACTGTCCCAGAGATTTTGATATGATGTTTCTTTGTTCTCATTTACCTCTAAGAATTTTTAAATTTCCTTCCTAATATCTTCTGTTATCCATTCATCATATAATAGCATATTGTTCAATCTCCAGATATTAGAATAGTTTCTGTGTTTTACTCTTTCATTTATTTCTAATTTCAATCCATTATGATCTGATAGAATACATGGTAGTGTCTCTATCTTCTTGTATTTGCTAACATTAGCTTTGTGGCATAATATATGGTCTATTTTAGAGAAGGATCCATGTGCTGCTGAGAAGAAAGTGTATTCGCTCTTGGTTGGATGGTATATTCTATAAATGTCCGTTAAGTCTAAATTATTGATTGTGTTTTTGAGATCTATGGTTTCTTTGTTCAATTTTTGACTGGAAGGTCTGTGCAGTGGTGAGAGAGGCGTGTTAAAATCACCTAGTATTATTGTGTTATGGTCTATTTGGTTTCTGAAATTGAGAAGAATTTGTTTGACATACATGGAGGAGCCACTGTTTGGGGCATAGATGTTTATGATTGTTATATCTTGCTTATTTATGCTTCCCTTAAGTAGTATGAAATGACCTTCTTTATCCCTTCTGACTAACTTTGGCTTGAAGTCCACATTATCAGAAATGAGGATGGATACTCCAGCTTTTTTACTGAGTCCATGCGCATGGTATGTTTTTCCCCATCCTTTCACCTTTAGTCTATGGGTATCTTTTTCTATGATTTGAGTCTCTTGCAGGCAACATATTTTTGGATCTTTCTTTTTAATCCAATCTGCCAGTCTATGTCTTTTGATTGATGAATTCAGGCCATTAACATTCAGGGTTATTATAGAGATATGATTTGGTTTCCTTGTTATTTGGTTCATTTTTTAAATTTTATTTATTTATTTGTTTGACACAGCTTGTTCCCTCCTTCATTTGACAATTCCTTCATGGTAATTCATCCCTTTGCTGATTTGCTTCTTTGTTTCTCATCACTTCCTCATGGAATATTTTGCTGAGAATGTTCTGTAATGCTGGCTTTCTTTTTGTAAATTCTTTTAGCTTTTGTTTATCATGGAAGGATTTTATTTCATCGTCAAATTTGAAGGTAAGTTTTGCTGGGTATAAGATTCTTGGTTGGCATCCATTTTCTTTCAGGGATTGAAAAATGTTGTTCCAGGCCCTTCTAGCTTTTAGGGTCTGGATTGAAAATTCTGCTGATATCCGTATTGGTTTCCCCCTGAATGTAATTTGTTTCTTTTCTCTCACAGCCTTTAAAATTCTGTCTTTATTTTGTATGTTAGGTATTTTCATTGTAATGTGCCTTGGTGTGGATCTGTTGTAATTTTGTGTATTTGGAATCCTATAAGCCTCTTGAACTTGATTTTCCATTTCATTCTTCAGATTTGGGAAATTTTCTGATAATAATTCATTGAATAAATTGTTCATTCCTTTGGCTTGTTTCTCTAGGCCTTCCTCAATCCCAATAATTCTTAAATTTGGCCTTTTCATGATATCCCATTGTTCTTGTAGATTCTGTTCATGATTTCTTACCATCTTCTCTGTTTGTTCAACTTTGTTTTCAAGGTTAAATATTTTGTCTTCAATGTCTGAGGTTCTGTCTTCCAGGTGTTCTATCCTATTGGATATGCTTTCTATGGAGTTCTTAATTTGGTTTATTGTTTCCTTCATGTCAAGGATTTCTGTTTGGTTTTTTTTCAATATCTCTAACTCTTTATTGAAATGATCTTTTGCTTTCTGTATTTGCTCTTTTAATTGTCGATTGGTGCGATCATTCAATGCTTGCATTTGCTCTTTCATCTCATCGTTTGCTTCTCTGATCATTTTAATTATGTACATTCTGAACTCCTTTTCTGTCATTTCTTCTGCCATGCTGTCATTGGGTTTTACTGATGTAACATCTAGATTTGTTTGCAGCATTTTCTTTCCTTGTTTTCTCATATTGTTCAGGTTTCAATGGACCGCTGAGATATTGCAGATTTCCTCTATTGACTAACAATGTCCCTGAAGATTTCTATATATATCCCCCCTTAGCCTTCAGTAGGCTGAAGTCTTAGATGAAGTTGATAATGCCGTGTTCCACAAGGAAGCTGCCTCTCTAGGAGTGGTGGCCTTCAGGTGGGGTATAATCCCTGCTAGTGGGCAGAGGTGCCTCCACTTGTTAACCAATGGTCATCCAAAGGGGACCTAGGCTGCAGGCTGAGTGAAGGCCTATTTGGGCCTGAGTCTCTGGTTTTACTGTCCTTGTGGGGAAACCTCACCCGGCAGGGAAGACTCACCCGGTGGGGAGGTGTCACTGGTCAGTTCCCTCCTAGAGGTTCCCCTCAATTTACAGCTACCTCCTGGGCTGGGCTGCCTTCCTCTGCAAAGTTCCCAGGGGCCCGGCCCTACCTCCTGGGCCTGGGAGCCTCACCCTTCGCAGATGAATCTCCTTAGGCTGCCCCTCCTGAGAGAATCTGCCCGCATCCCTGGAACCTTCGCTGCGCCCTAAGCCTGTCTCTGTGCAGTTCTTCCACCCAGAAGCCTCCTAGATCCTGGGACCCTGCTCTGCACCTAATCGCCTGGCTATGCAGCCCCTCCTCTGAGCACCCACCTGGGGCCCCATACAATCGTTCTGAGACCCAGAGACCTGCCACACGCCTCTTCCTCCAGACAGCCACCCAGTATTCCGGTGCGGTCACTAGGAGTCCAAGAAACTCACTGCATGCCTCCACCTCCCACCAACCACCCATAGCCCTCGGCAATCAATCACTCCGGGTCGAAGTGACCCTCCCCGTTCCTCCTCCTTCTCCAGATAACCCCCCGAGTGTTCAGGAGCAGTCGCTCTGAGTGGCTCTGAATCCACGTGACCCGCAGCTCGGGTCCTCTGGGCAACCACCTGGAGCTCTGGTGTGGCCACTCAAGACCAAGTGACCCACCACGCTTCTCCTCCATGCAGCCCCCCTGTGTTCAGGAGCTGTCTCTTTAAGTCCAAACAACTCACCACTCGCCTTCTCCTCTGAGCAGCTGCCTGGAGTGCTAATGCAGTCACTGCGAGTCCAAACGACCTGCCGCACTCCTCCTCCTCCTCCTCCTACTCCTCCGGGAAGTCCCCGGTGTTCAGAAGTGGTCTGAGTCCAAACAGCTCGTGGCGAGGCTTCTCCTCTGGCAACTGCCAGTAGCTCTGGTGTAGTCACTCCGAATCCAAGTGGCCCCGCTCCTCCTCCTCCTCGTCCTCAGTGCCAGCCCCGGTGTTCAGAAGCGTCGCTCTGAGTCCAAACAGCTCGCCGTGCAGCTTGTCCTCTGGCAACCGCCTGTAGCTCTGGTGCAGTCACTCCGAATCCAAGTGGCCAGGCTCCTCCTCCTCATCCTCAGGGCAGGCCCCAGTGTTCTGAGTCCACACAGCGCTCCTCGCCACTCCTCCCCTGGGCAGCCGCCGGAGCCCCAGTAGTTGCTCCGAGTCCCAGCGCTGTGCCGAGCGGCCTCCTTTACGGCGCTCCCAGTTGTCCGAGTTCACTGCTCTAGCGGGGGGAGGGGCATCTCGCTGGCAGCTCTACTTCACAAAGTTTCCTGCGTTCCGGGACCACCGTCCCATCCGGGACGCCTTCCCAACGGGTGAGAGTCACCCGGCTGCTTTGAGTTCGTCCCAAGTGTCTCAATATCTCCTCTTTTGAATCCTGAGTCCTGGAGCAACATGAAATGCAGCCACCCTGTAGGCCACCATCTTGAAACCTCTGACCTTTGGTTTTTTTGAGGCTGTCATATTTCACTTAACATGATAGTTTCTAGTTGCACCCATTTACTGGCAAGTGCCATAATTTCATTATTATTTATGGCATATTAATATTTTTTTGTGTATATATACCACTTTTTTAATCAATTCATCTGTCGAGGGGCACATAGTGTGGTTCCATAGCTATGCTCTTGAAAGTGAGCTCTTATAAGAATTGATGTGGTTGCATCATTCTAGCATACTAATTTTAAATCCTTTGTATATTTACTGTGGAGGGGGATAACTGGGTCGAATCATTGCTCTATTCCAAGTGTTTTGAGAAATCTTTATGCTGCTTCCCAGAGTGATTGCACCAACTTGCAGTACCACGAGCAATGTATGAGTGAGCATTATCCCCCACATTCTCACCGTTATAACCTCTATTCTTGATATTTGCCATTCTAACTGGAGTGGGAGGTTATCTCATTGTAGTTTTGGTTTGCATTTCTTTAAATGATAGAGATATTGAACATTTTTTCATGAATTTGTTGACAATTTGTATTTATTCTGTGAAGTGCCTGTTAAATTCCTTTGCCCATTTAATGGATGGGTAATTGAATGTGTGTGTGTGTGTTAAATTTTTGAGTTCTTTATATATCCTAGAGTTTACTGCTCTTGACATCCTGTTAATTGTGAAATATATCACAATTTCAGAGATGCTATAATGTGGAAAATAAAGTCAATGGCAATCCTATTTTTAAGTCTAATTATTTGTTATTTGTCTGACTTGAACCAGGGAACTTCTTTGAGAAAATTTTCTAATACATAAAAATTGGATAGTAAAAGTTCAAATATTATTCTTTATCCTTTCCTCCTTACCTCTTCTAACCCATGGTGATATCTGAAGATATCTAGTGACAGTTTCCTATGTAATTGTGATTTGTAGGGAAAGAATTTTTAAAAAGTACGTTTTAAGAAAATTTCCAATCCTAAATTTCACTATTATGATTGAATTCTAATTATGCAAAATTCCTGCTATTCTAGTAATGCCCAAGATATATAACATTAATTAGCAAATGCATCTTTTTAACAAAAGTCTGATTTTTGTGATATTTGGCCAAGTAAAAATTTCTGGATTATATCCATCATATTCCTATTTTGAAAATTCCCAGGAAACCCAGAATGATGTTGTTTTCTCAAGCAGTAAAATATTGATAACCTCCCTTTTTTGTTCATTCTTTCAGGAATTTTTCAAGTCACATTCAATTGATAGGATGAAAAAGTTTAACATAAGGCTGTCCCTCACTCTTTGAGAATACCAGAATATTGGTGAATCATTATCTGAATTAGCTGAACAAATGAATATTGAAGAAAACAGCAGCAAGACTAACAGTACAAGTTTGGTATGGAGGAGTTGCTTACCTCATTTAATTTATAAACAATGTGAACTTACTGTCTAGATAAAGTCATAATAATGAACTTTTATTTCTCTCATTCTCTGGTGTTTTAGGAAACACAACATTGTATAACTTTCTCATGTTTACTCAAATATTCTACATTCACTCTGACATTTTTACTATGCCTCTCTCAAGTCATAATGAATTATTCCATCCCACATTTCTGTTTTTTACTAGTTCATATATAATGATATATTGCATAATATTATCCTAATTGTTAAGTAACTATTTTTAAAGTGGGATTTAAATATTTTTACTAGTCTTATAACCTCAATTAATGCAGCTTAAAAATGCACAGAACATTGTTGAAATGTTTTTGTGGTCTCAGCATAGTTTTTCAACATGCTACATGCATATTGACTATTAAATTCTAAGGTTCATCATGAGTAAATTTTAATGTTTTAAAATTTTATGTTTGTTACAGACTCTGTGGTATTGAGAGCACAAAGAGCAGGTAGGCCTATACTTTTAATAACAGTCCCTTTTACAATAGTAACTTTGACAGGTAGTAGAGAAGGAAAAATAGAAACTGTTGAATTTCTTCTTCACCAGACTTACTTGATATAATATTAAAGGCATCATAATAGATATTGAAGAGATTGCAAGAACTACCACAATCTGATATTGCATATTCTCTTGCTTTCATTAATAACTTTAACAGAAATTCTGCATCTTTTTGGTCAGTGCCTGATAATTGATTCCATCACATTCTTTCCTTATGTAGTTTAGGTTTGTCGTTGTTAGCATAAAAGTCATTTTACATTAAGAGAAGTGTAGAATTTTTTCTAAAGTACTTGCAAGAATAGAGAATTCTGAGACCATCAGATTTTTTAAATGTTTAATTTTCTAATTCTTTTCAAAAATTAATTCATACAATTTCCCCTACAATTTAAATATAAAATTATCATATGAAGTAGCAAGTCTGTTCATAGGGTTATACTCAAAAAAGTTGAAACAGGTTTACAAAGTCTTATTCATATTATTTGCCATTTATTACTAAATATCTTTTATTTTTGGTACCAAGGATTGAACCCAGGAACACTTAAACACTGAGCCACAGCCTCAGCCTTTTTTATATTTTATTTTAAGACAGGGTCTTGCTGAGTAACTTAGAGCCTGGCTAGGTTGCTGCAGTTGTCTTTGAACTTGAGATCCTTCTGCCTCAGCCTGTTGAACCACTGGGATTATATGGAAGCACCACTGCACCTGGACTAAGTAATTTTGAAGTACTATATTTTAGGAATTTTCTACTTGGTGATAGACCTGTGATTGTTTAAAGATTCCATATATTAAAATCACAAATTTGGGATAATAATTTCATAGTCTCTGTATAAATGATACTTGTTCTTTTTTTTAATTCACCAATTGACACACTATTCTGGATGTATTTCAATAGGAATATAAGTTCATTTAAATAAGGATTACATCTTTTATGTTCTATAGCATGCTTAATTATAAAGCATGTACTAGGTAGTGAATTCATGAAGGAATGGATGTAAACAATCTTGTGATAGTTAAATTCAGCAAATGGATAAAATCATTATATTAGTTTTGTGATTATTAATTTTTATTACATGAGAAAGAAATAGATATTAGCTAAATTAAACTATTTTAAATATTTTTATAAATATTTTTTCAAGAAATTATTTTAACACTAATATTTTGTATGAATAGTCCTAGACATGAGTTTATATGTAGTGATCTCTGTTACAACTTTAGTTTTATGCTTTGCTTTCTCAATCATTCCAATGTGATTCTGAATCTTGGGCTGGTGGTGGAAAGATTTTCAAATACTGTGAACCACAGAGCCTGTGGTGAAGACTGGCAGGTCTCTACCATCTCACAGCACTCATTTCTTTCTACATCAGCACACAGGACCTTTCAAGAAACCTCCATTGCAGAGACCCCACAGCATTACTGGAGGAAACCTTGGCCCCATCATGTCAATGCCCAGAAATAGAAGCAGACTTAATAATTTGATTATTTGTCTATTTTATCTAACATTCTGATTGTAGAACATAAATTTCGTTAGATTTTAGTCTGCCAGCTTGTATTATCTGCTTTCTTTGCCAGTTAAAAAAAAACAAGTTAAGAACAGAAAGGACATCAGAAAGATGAAAGTTTCTAGAGAGGATATTTTTGATACTACAGAAAAGTAATATTTGAATACCTGTCCGTCAGAGAGGAACCAAATCCCATAAGAAGGACATGCAGAATTTCAAACTGATTGGCAGCTTAGGGTGGTGTTTAATTGAGGTTCACACCAAATTAATGCTTGAAATAATCACTATAGACTCATATAGTAATCAGATTATCACCTCAGTTATTATTCTTTTATCATTATGTCCTTGTAAATATCCAGGAAAATACATATCTGAAAGTTTCTATTCATTTTATACCTACTTCCCTGATCATTTTTGGTGGTGTCTATTTTTAAACTTTTCAAAATACATTTTAGTTGCAGATGGGCACAAAACCTTTATTTTATTTATTTATTTTTACTTGGTAAGTAGTGAACCCAAGTGCCTCCTGTATGCTGGGCATACATTTTACCACTGAGCCACAACCACAGCCCTGGTGATTTCTTTTTTAAATTCATGTTTGATTTGACTTGCAACATGTTATGTTTTTGAACATAACAATTCAAAATTTCTTGAAATTTTTTGAGTACCAGGATTGAACTCAGGGGCAATCAACCACTGAACTACATCCCCAGACCTATTTTATATTTTATTTAGGGACAGCATCTCACTTAGTTGTTTAGCGACTTGCTTTGGCTGAGAATGGCTTTGAACTCACTGTCCTTCTGCCTCAGCATTACAGGTGTGTGCCACCACACCCAGCTAAACAGAACAATTTTATTGTTTCATTAGATAATTATATTTACTGAAGTTTCTGAGCATGTTTTCTACTGCTTGCATTCTTTCTTGCCATGGTAGATTATTTCCTAATGTGTTTCATGAAATTTGGGAATATGAACTCCTGTGGTTTTTATCTGTGGGTAATGTGTATAGCCTTTTCCTGTTTAGGTGTAACCCTACAGAATTGTGTGCTGCAGTCAGCTCACACTGAGAGATGATTCTTAAATTTTTAGCAATTTTGCCTATTAAACATGGCTATTATTAATGTTTAATCATATGAACTTATAATTAAGGTAAATCCAGAAACAAAAGTAATGAACTTGCAAGAGTAATTATTTCTGATTGTTCTAGTGCTTTTTACTATTGTTACCTATGTGGTAAGAGTTACTTCTGTGGTATATTTATTGCAAAGTACCATGTAATGGTGTGCTACTGCATATTTTTCCCATTGCTACACATTCAGTGTCATATTGGTAGAATGAAGTCTGCTATGGAAGACTGTTGCAGAAGGAAATCAGAAAAGACTACAGGTCAAGACTTGGCTAACTGTTGATTGTCTAAACCAGGGGCTTGTTAGTACATTTTTAGGTTTTGTCGACTATAGTCTCTGTTTCATAATCTTTTCTTTGATTAGTAACTTTTAAAGTGCAAAACCAATACAAAACAGAACACAAAAACATGTTTAGTTCAGGAGCCATATCAAAAAAAAAAAATCTATTCTTATGCAGGACTCTTGGTCTAGATTTAAGAAAGCAATGTTGAAAGTGTTATGAAATAAGATGAAATTTAAATTTACTGGATCTCTAGCTTAAGTAGTGAATGGCACAAAAATTGAGCAAGTAAGTGTTCTTATGGTTCACAAAACTACCAATGAGCCATTGTGTTTGAATCATACCTGTTGGTTAATAACATAATAACTTAATTGTGTCAGGTTGTATTTAAGTTTTTGTTTATAGTCTGAGACTACCAAATTACCTTGTAATTTTTTTGCAAGAGACTGGTGTTTCTGTGAGGACTCAGTTGCAGTTTAGACAACCAAGGCTTCACCTTTTATCCCACTGTGCACCTAAACCCAAGCACTTTCCTGCCAGTATCAGCAACCCCTACCAAGAAAGTGACAGTTTGTCTATGCTTAAGAGCTATTGACTTTCAGTTCTTTCTTTGTTAAATTTGCTTCCTGGGTATTTTCTATACATTCTTGCAACCACCTTTACATATTTAAGCATTATATTTTGAACTACATTTCATTGAGGTAGGAAAACTTTCAAATGTTGCTATAAATATAAGGCATGTTTAAAGTCATTAACATTTTAAGTGTGACAGAAAAACATTTTGTGACTGTAGATATATCTGATATCAAATTTTAAGAGATTGGGAATTAGTCACTGATACAATAATTTTTGCTGCCAAGTTAATTTTTTGTCTAGATGTCAACATAAAATTTCTCCAGAATCTCTTTATAATAGAGGTGTATTCCATTATCATTTGCCACTGCTTATGAATATGAGTTGGACATTTTTAGTATTAAATTCCAAGAAAAAAATACAGATATAAGGTAAATTTTAATATTGATATAAGAAACATTTGAGTTCACTTTTTTTTTTTTTCAATACTGGGGATCAAACTCAGGGCCTTGTGCTTGCAAGGCAAGCACTCTACCTGCTGAGTTATCTCCCCAGCCCGAGTTCAATTTTTAAAGTACTATTTTTAAGTAACTATTATTCATTAAAAGTTTAAATGTATCTTTCTAGGCTGTAATTTTTATTCAACTCTGGATAAAGACTTGAATGCAAGTTCTTTCATAATGTTTCATAATCCAAGAGTGTAAAAGGATTTTTTAGTACTTCCTATTTGAAGACATTTGAGTTAATATTTTGATCTCTTAACTGCACACATATGCATCTGACTATAAAGGCTCTTATGCTCTGATTTTTGTATCTTGGATTTCTATATTTTACCGGGAATGATAATTACATAGTAGGATAAAATAAAAATATTCATTAAGTTAAATAATAATAAAAATATTCATAAAATATTCATTAAGTTAAACATTGTCTCATTTTCCAATACAGATATTATTCATAAATATTTTAAAATGGGGTCAGATGTTGAGATGACTTCTGGGAAATCACCTGCTGAAGTCCAGTCATCTACAGGAGTTCGTCTCAGAAATCATAAACAGATGGATCTCAATGGAGGTAACACTTTTAAAATATATAAATATACATTTATATGTGTGTTTTGTATATAAATAAGCACACACATATACGTATACATATATATATCAAGCAAATATAGTAATTTGAAATTTTTCATGAAGAGCTGTTATAATTATATCAGTGAGTTGTATTCTTAATATTTCCTTTTTCCTAATTACAATTCCAAAGTAAATACACATTAATGATAGTATTCTACATTCTACAGAATACAGAATATTCATTTAGATAATTCATATTCAGATTTTAAGAGAGAATAATAAAGTAGACACCAGCTTTTTTCCTCTTTGCTTTATAAGTATCAGTATCATTTCTTGTGTTGTTTATGGCACCTAGAAATCCCTATTGTACATAGTAAATTATTTCTCCATCTAAGTTATGCAACATAGTTCCTTCTTGATCAATGGGATATTATAACTTTGAAGACAGAAATTATGACTATTATCATTTTAGTATGTACTGTATGGTAAGTTTTCTACAAGAAAATGAAATCTTTAAAAATAGATGTTTGTTTTTCTTTTTTTGTAGCTGTAGAGACAATGAAGATTAGAGTGTCTGTCCTGCTGGTTGATTATTTTTATTGTTAAAAGATTGTTTCTGAGTGAGTTAAGGAAAACAATATCAGTGTTCTCTGTAATAAATTAACACTTTCAACTCTTGAGATCAACTTGATATTTGTGTAATTATTTAGGTATATCAAAATAATAATGTATAGGGTTAGGGAGGGGGGCAAGTATGGAGGAAGGAACTACTGTATAGAGGGTAAAGAGGGGTGGGAGGGGTGGGGGGAAGGGAAAAAATAACAGAATGAATCAAACAACATTGCTCTATGTAAATTTATGATTACACAAATGGTATGCCTTTACGCCATGTACAAACAGAGAAACAACATGTATCCCATTTGTTTACAATAAAAAAAAATACAAAAAAAATACAGAAAAAAATAATGTAATTATCCTTAGTTTTCTTTATAATATATGTGATTTTATCACAGGTATAAATGATGTTGGCATTTGGGTCTATATATAGATCATCTAATTCTTTAATTGAATTATGTATTTCTCCCCCCAATGGTGACATGCTATAGATTATGTATATACTTTTTTTAGTTTAATTCATTTTAGAATCTAGAACAATTTATTTTTTCATTCCTCCCTTTGCACATATACACATGATCTATTTCTGATTCATCATGGCCTAACTGATAATTTCAACTTTACAATGCTGAAAAATCAATACAAATTTATACGAACCCATACTTCACATTTTGAATTTTGATCTTTTCCCTGACTGGCAAAATGCAGTATGATACTACTTTGTCATGCAGTATCACAGATCCCAGTTAGCCATGAAGCCACAGGACTAAACTACAGTACTCTACAGAGTTCTGTGCTGCTAAACTGTGATATTCAGTGAGTTAGGTATAATTAAGTGCATTTCCAACTTAATGATATTTTCATCTTAGAATTGGTTTATCAGGATATAATCCCATGGAAATTTGAAGAGCATGTACTCTTATTCAAGAATATATTTGGAGTTTTTCTGTTTATTATTCTAGATGAGTTTTAGGCATTTCATTGTTTTTGGCAAAAATAATATTGGTATTTGATTTGTGTTATATAAATATTAAAATTAATATGGTGATAACCACAGTTGTTGCATTGTTTAGTCTAACCATTGGGAATATGGTATATATCTGTATTTAAGTCTTTTATCTCTCAGTAAATATTTACACAGCTCCTTTCTTATATTTTTGCTTTTCATGATTTTATTAAAAAATGGTTTTTTTTTAGAATTTACATTTCTTGATGTGATGATAGCGGCAAGTTTCTCTTTGAAGTTTGTCTTAACTCACATTCTATAGTTAATGAAATAGAACAAATTTTATTTCTATTAACAGCAAAAAGAAAATATATTAATATTCTTTCACATGTTGTATTTAAAATAACAATATCTACTTTTTCTATTATTTATATTGATCACATGTTGTATCTGCCTGTTCCGACCATATGGTGTAATAATTTCAAAGTAAATCCAAGACAAATTTATTAATGGAATGACCCCAAAATACCTGAGTCTAATTTGTCTTATATCATTTATGTAAAACTGTATCATACACCTTTGCTTATAGTAGTAAATATTTTGCCTTCAATATATTATATATATTCAATATAGGTAACTTTTAAACTGCATTTAACTTCAGCTAATTTTTGCATAAAATATTACTCTAAAGTACATGTATTTTCTTAATCTATATTTCAAAATTGTTCCTTCTTCAAGTGATCAGGAATTAGAGGCTTAGAGATGATTATAACTCTAGTGCTAATGACAGATAAAATTGGGAACTCTAGTCTTCATTTCTGGATAATTACTGTATTCCATATTAAATTTACAAAGCAATGGCAAATGTTTTGCATCATTTAGAGCAATTAGTAATACTCAAAAGCAATGAGGTCTTTCTTAGTCTAAACTTATCCATGTAACAAGAAGAGTACAGAATACATTGTAATTTCTATTCCATGGAAAATTTTTCTGAATGGATTTCTGCAAGGAAATTGTCAGTAAAACTCAAGTGGATTGCAGACTAATGACTTCAGGATAGTTAATAAAAAAGAGGTACAGCAAGTAAATGTTAGAGTTAGGTTAAATATGATAAAAGCTCATAAGTGTGGCAAGTAAAATTGTGTATCTCAGTGTCACTGACCTATTTTGGATTAATTTAATTTTAACTGGAAAATAATTTTGGCACTATGACTTATGGACAAAAGGAAAACATCTTTAGCTTAGATTAAGACAAACTAAATATATACACCTTATGCCACATATATTTAGCACATAAAAGTAATTAAAAATTTGTGGTCTCACAATTATTGTATTTAGATTAATTATATAATGATATGCTGGCCCAAGACCACATTTAGTCAGAAGATTTCATAAAACCAATTTTGTTGAAGGTTCAAGAAGCCATGACTTAGGTAAACAGCCCCAGGGGCCTGTTATTTTCAAGAAATACTATCCCAACTTTTCACCCATTGGAAGGGGAGAGTGTGTATTGAGGGTACAGCATACCTGACCTGAGTGTTCCAGCTCCTTCCTGGGCAAGAAACCCAGCTAAAACCCGACAGACCACACTACCCTCCAGGCCTGCTAGGTGGTGCCATTTTTGTTCAGCCTGCATTCGGCATGCTGGCCATCTGGTGACACCTATTCTGGTACCGGCTGTTGTTCCCCACCAGGTCTAGTGGCCAGGGAAGTCATGGAAGCATGTTCATCTGATCGCTAGAGGATCACCCAGCAAGGCATAGGACCCAGGAGCACTGACCTTGCACACAGCTCCTCTAAGCCTGGGCTCACCCACTATATTTCTCAGTCAGGGAAATGGCCTACGACCCTCACAGACACAGGGAGTGATGACTGGTGACAGTTTCAGACATAGGGCTGTGGTGTCTCCCCTTCGGCTCAGTGAGTTAGGTGATGATTGAGTTGAAAAATATTACCAAACCCTTGCAGGATGCTCTCATTTTCTACAATGTTCAAATAGCTGACTGCTCTAACCTGTGATGTTGAATATCTATTGTAGGGGGAAGTGGGTGCCTGCTGTGATCCCTAGAGAAGAGAGAAGGGATTGAGTCATTTAGCATGTGTGATGGAGGCCAGGAGGCAGCTAGCCAAAAAGTAGAGCTGTTCTGTGCACACTCCACCTGCCAGGTCCCACTACGTTTGCTACTGCCCTGAAATTAGCTTGCCCCCAGAAATTTTCTTGGCCCAAATTTCTGAGGAGACCTTCAACTTATCTTTAAATGCACATATATTTGGAAAATCTGCCTTGGAATAAGGGTTCATTCTCTTGAACTGACTCGTGCCTCTCAGACACAGGCCCGCTGTGATCATGCCCAGGGTCTTTATAGCAGATCCTGGAGGATGCAGACTATAGGTTAGTGTCATTTCCTGGCACAAAAGTGGTCCAAGAAAGTGAATATGATGGATGAAGCAAGCACTTGATAGTGATCTGAGAAGCACAGTTTTCCAGTGCATAATATCATTTGACCCATGGCACATGCTGCAAGATCAGAATTGTACATTTCATGTCTGAATATTGAAAAATGGAAGCACCATGTACTTTTCTGTAGGGCACAAACTGCAGAAAGTTGTTGGGAATGAAAAGACAAATTCAGTGAACACATACTGAAAATCTTTTTCATTGCTAATGATCTGTAAAAATAAGCCTATTGACCACTGAGCTTCAAAATAATATAACAAAACAGCAAGAAGAAATTGAGAGATCATTTGGTAATCAAAGATACTCACTGACAGTAACTCAATTTGCAAACGATATGAATGCTTTACAAATTCATGGCTCTCTCTTGTTGCTTACAATGGACAACAGATTACAAGTATGCTGATTTTTTTTTTTGTCCTACACATGACCTATGATGTTTTGTGTAGGACATCAGGATGAGGAAAGACTTTTCTTCAAATATACCAGCAGTACCAAAGCACCACAATTTATACAAGTATAGAATTGGAAAGCCAGCTCTGAGTGATAGCTCTAAAAGTAAATAGTTTCCTCATCATCAGAATTTAAAACACAATAAATCACTACTAAAATGAAGAAATGTAGAACTGATATGATTGAAACCTGAATTTAATAAATAGAAAATTTTAAAGAAAAACTAAAATTATTATGAGAGTTATTTTCCAGGAATAACAGAACCAAAAACATTTATAAAATACAAATTTTTTTTCTTTTCAATGGTTATATGCACCAAAATGATTCTGCTTGCCTAATATCCCTGATTTCTTTCTTTAAATGTAAACTTTCAAAATAGATGTTCTTAAGTGATGCATAACCTTGAAAAACCAATCCAAAATTTAAACACAACCATGGGAAAGATGAGAAGATTGGCTCCTAAACCCAATTCTACACAGCATGGCTTCAAAATATCCATCAAAATGCATTCTACTGTGATGCACAACTAATTGTAAGTAATAATAAAAATAAACTAAAAATTAGCAAAAACACTATAAAAATGCTTCATTAGAGTTGTGACTGGACCTAGAAAAAAACATTAAAGCAGGTTTTAAATATCCATCCATCGTGGCTTCTGAGTGTCATCAGAAGAAACTAAGGTATTAATTCAGCACAGACTCACTCAGTTCCTTTAAGGAAAGTGATATCTTCCCAAAGCAAAGCAAACACAGTGAGAAAACTTAGTGCCAAGAGCAGCTCTCCTTTGTCATCACCTCTAGGTTTCACAGTTGACATTTAGGTTGACTTCCATTGCTTCCAGGTTTATCATTCCCCTCAATGGGTGTTATACTTTTCATGTGCTTATTTTGGACACTCATGTTCCTGTCCTGGGGCTGCCCTAGCATTTTGCAGATGGATCTGATCACACTTCAGGGAATGGTTGAAGAGCAGAAGAATTTCTGGCACTTGCTGAACATTAAGAGGTACTGTTCTTCTTTCTTACCCAAGACTTTGACCAATGGCATGAAAATGAGGATTTTCTTGCCTGGGGAAGCCACACAGTCATCTTTAAGTCACTTTGCAGGATGTCCACATATCCATTATTTTCCTCAGGATCTACCTCAGCATTGGCCATGAAGAATCACTTCAGCTAAGAGTCTCTGTTCCTCTAATTCCATCTTCCACTCAGAGTAAGACACATAAGGTAAGATGCTGTGCTTGGGCTGTGTAAACTCCTTTCTGTGGCTGACCCACTCTCCCAGAGCAGGAGCAGGATTGGGATATGTGAGCTTCTGTTACATCTTGAAGACAAATTCATTATTTTTTGTCCTCCCCAGGACTGCTGGCAGCCTTGCCACCTTCCCTCATTCTTCCTATATCTGTCCAGTGCCTGGGAGTTAGAAACAACTGTAGCACAGGGAGTTGCTGATATATGGTAGCTGTGGTCCACAGCAACCAAACTGTTAAAGTGTGAATTCATCTGATGGCTGCTCATTTCAAATAACCCACCTGGCTTCCTGGGTTGTCTGCTCAAATGTCTATTATGCCAGGTTGGGGTCAATAGGGCTGGGGGAATCCATGCAAAGAACTGCATCAGAAAATTCAGAGGACTTTGATGATAGGAAAGATTCAGATGCCTGCCTTTATAGTCAGCAAGAAGCAAAAGTGAAGGCTCCCTATGTGACCCTGTGGGGTCTTACTGCAGAACCCAGCAAAATTGTGCATGGTCTGGGTCAGAGTGCTGACCAGAGAGGAAGAGGCTATGTGATCTGGTGACCCAAGGAAGGCACAAGTTTCTAGACAGAGGCCTGGGAATTGACCTAGACTCTGGGTACCTCTACATATTCCAGCAGGACTGAGAGCTGAGCTTGGCATAGGATTGAGTTGGGGCATGACCATCCAGGTAGGGTTGGCAGAATGCTGGCTACAGAGCACAGCACAAGGTGGCCAACAAACTCCCAGTGCAGTGAACCAGGATCAGGGACGGAGCAGGCCAGGGTGATAGTAAATGAGGGAGTGTGGAAGAGCAATGCAGCTGGGAGGCCAGTATTGAGAGAGATGTGGGGAGGGTAAAGAGGGATGGAATTATGCAGGATTTGGGCTGGAGAAACCTCCAGTAAATTTTTGTAATGTGGTTAATTCCTTGTAATTGTTAACTACAATTGTAAGCCCCCACAATATATATGAAAATTACCTTGCAAATTGTGCACATTTAAGAAATATTAATTATAAGTTTTATAACACAATTATGGAAAATATATCACACATAAAATTTTGAAATCAATGATATGACACCAGCAGAAACAAAAATAGTGTTATAAAAGACTACAAGTCAAACAGATTGTCTGATTAAAAACAAAGTCTAAAGAAGAATCAGCTCAATGCTGCCTGTGTTGCTGTGATTAAGAACCAGACTACCAGTGAATGCCAAGAACTCCTACAAACATGAACACACACTCACATTCATTTACAGTTAGCTCCCTAATATTTTAAAGATACAGCTGAATCCGTGCTCTAGAACAGTTTATGACAAAGTACAATTCATTCAAATATATGATTCAGGAGACCAGACACTAACACAGTAACTATCTGGCTCAGAACTATATTCTCAGTGACTAACTTGTTTGGTTTTGAGTTAAGTAACTAAAGGAACAAATGAAGGAAATCACAGATAATCACAGATAAAACAGCATACTTTGCAAAACTTTGATTAAAGATAAAATTCTTAGACTGAATACAGTAGCACATTCTGATAATCCCAGCAGGCCAATAGGCTAAGTCTGGAGGATCACAAGTTTGAAGGCAACCTCAACAGCTTAGTGCCAAGTTGTCTCAAAAAGTTAAAGAGGAACTGGGAATGTAGCTCATTGGTAAAGCACCACTTGGTTCAATCTAAGTAGAGAGAGAAAGCAAGAGTGATCAAAGAGTCTTAAGGCAAATGAATGAGAAGTACAAAAAAATACTCAAAGAATGGGCTAGTTTTTCAAAAAAATGAATATGGTGTCTGTTATTAAATCTCTTAATATCAGGCTTTCCTCTGATAGCCATAAACACAGGTTAATTTTACATATAACATAACTAAGGAGATTCCTTGAGTTGTTTCAAAACATGAATTTATTCCCAATTTATATAAAAGTACCATGAAAGAATAATTTATCCAAAGATAATAGATATGTGTTTTATACACTGAAAATTTCCAGGATAGATGTGCAAGTAATCCATCAACTGGGAAAATAAAAAAGAAAATTATTAAACTTATATTAGCCAAGGCCAGGGAAAATGTCATATATGTTTCAATCATTGCCTACAAGCCAAAGAAGCAATTTTCTAAAAAAATATGAATAATAAGATTCCATAACAGAAAAAAGTTCAGTGAAATGTAGTAATTTCTCCTTGTAGAAGTAAAGCAAAAGCAATTAGAATAATTCTTCTGTAAACAATATTAAATTTTATTTAAAAACATTAAATTTCATCAGATTTCTATCTCCTAAGATATCTTCACAGAGAAGATAAGAAAACTGTTCATTAAGTATTTAAAAGAAAAAAAATTGTCCAGTTATATAGAAAATAGTATACTGAGAGTCTTTCAACATAACCATAAATCAGGATGAAAGGAAAATAAGCTAGAATACACTTATTTGCTCATCAACCTGTATGTAAACATACATGAAGAAATTTAGCTCTGAATATTCTATCCCTTTGCTTTCATCCATACAAAGCATGCAGATGATGTATTTGTTCCTATCTCATATTTTAAATGTAAAGCATGTATGTGAACTCTCTGCTTCATAATTCAAATTTTCTTTTTTTGTCATGTTTCAAATTTTTTATCTTTTGAAATTGTAAAATTATCACAAATGTCTCATTCAGATAGAGGTTATCATTAACTGAAAGATTACCATAGGTTGAAAGTTTTGAAAATTAAATAGCTTGAGCAATTATTTTCTGTAGTAGGATGAAGATCAGTGATGGATGACAAATCTAAGAGCAAAAGGATTTCTTAAACTTTATGCTTAATTAGAAAACATTACTTAAGAAATATGTGACATTAGAAACAAAACCCAAATGATTCACAAGGAAGCAGAGGAATTCCTTAAAATATGTGTAGGAATAAATTTAAAAAGTAATTTAAAAGGAAAAATAGAACAGAACGGCATACAAACAATACTATGAAAACACACAACTGAAATTCAAGTTCAAATATTTTGGTGCTACAAAGACATAATTTTGTTCACCTGGTCTGGTTTCCATATCAAAACTACCCAGGATGACATTTTAACTGAGATTTAAAAGCTTATAACTATACTTGAACCTCATTAATCTTTGCCTATTTTTCTGTAATTGATCCTGAGTTTCTTGGTGGTTGGAAAACTTGTTCAAACTGAAATGGAAAAGAGAGAAATTTGGAAATGAAAAACACTATTCCTCATATAAAAATATAAAATTTGCCAATAGAACATACATTTCTTAATTGGATTGGTAAAAGGTATGGTAGATTTTGTGATCAGTCACCTATAGCCTTTCTCTAGGTCTCTCAAGTTCCCAGCAAAATGATTCATTTACAAGGGAAGACAAAGCCAGAGCTCAAGTCTATGGCCTTCTCTCAGCAGACACCATGTTCGTCTTTAAGGTTCCTGAATGTCATTGTGATTTTTTGTTAAAGAGAACAAAGCATTATATTGAATTCTTCCCTGCCCCCACTTTTATAACCTTATATTGAAACTTACCTGAAATTTATCAAGGTATGTTAAAAAATTTCTTTGCAACATATTTTATTAATAAACAACTGTTTTTCTGTAAACACATCAGTTACATGCTCTTTCCTTTTAGCAATATTCTCCTAATACATTGAGTGAGTAATTGTAAGAAAAGTCCCTTGTGCTATACCTTCTGGAAGGAAGCAGACAATAAAATTTGGGGAATCCAATGATTTTTCTAATTTATATAGCCACTCATCACAAGTTCCCACCTTGCATTCAAATATCCCTATTCTGCCATCATCAGGGTTGAAATCCTCCCCTAAGAAAATTGAATTTAAATAGGATAGTCTCATAATCAAGAACAAGTATTTAGCTCTTTAAAAAAAATAAAATCATTAACAGAAGGTAAAACTACTTCACAAATGTAGCCTCAACCTTTAAACACAGTTAATCCTCACCTAGGAAAATGAAAATATAGATCCCAACAGTACTCAAAGGACTTTTACTTGTATTTAGTTTAGAAAGAGATCTTATTTTGTACATAGCAGAAAGAGGCAGTTAGTAGTCTGCAGCTAGATATGAGACTAAAAAAACAAATTTCTGCCCCTCCAAGTCTAAGTCACTCTGATGAAACCACACCTCCTCATTACAATTAAAGATTATATAATGTTTCCAGTTTTTCTAATAGGCTACTTTTAGAGAAGTTTTAGAATCACAGCAAAACTGAGCAAAAGTTGGAGGTACTGTATATCCCCATACCTCCCACATAAGCATACAGTCAATTCCATACTTGAGTTTAAAGAACAAAAAGCAATTTAAAGCTTTATAGCCAAAAAATCTGTAAAGTAATAAATATTATATTATTTCCCACTTATAAGTGAGGAAAGTAAGTCACAGGCTACTGATCCTCACTCCCAACTTCTGTTTCCAGATGAAGATCATAGAAACTAATGGTAAAAACTGCCCAGTGACCTTCAGCTTACCTAAACCACAGGAATGTGAGCACTCCCACTACTATTGCAGCTCCTCCAAAACTCTCCTACCATGAATTAAGTAAAAAAATTCTAATCCTTAACCTAATGTAAGAAATTTAGAACCCCAAACACATTCAGAGGTTAACCCAACACCTCCTGCCATGTGAGGCTTTCCAGGGACATTCTGAATCAATTTTTTCAACACTCAGCTACATTCTCAGTGCTCTGCATTTTGGTCCTTCTTCTTACCTCTTACAATATAATCTTACATTTTTAATTCAAAGACAACTTTTCAGTGTTCTTAGCCAATTCTCACTTTTCTAAGCTGTTGAACTTCATTCACTTCAGTATCTACTACAATTTCACAATCATGACTTTCCAAATTCTAAATCAAAACCTCACATATGGTGGTAACTCCACAGCTGCGCAATTCAACTGGCCACAAATATTTGAATACAAATTTAAATTAATAAAAATCAATTAAAATTTTAAAATCTGGGTCCAAATTACACTAACCATTTTAAAGGACAGAACAGACACACTGGATGCCCTGTTGAACAAAATTGACTGTGAAACATTCCAATCTCCCATAAGAGACATGTCTGCTCCACAGCATAAATACTAGCAAATAGAATATGCCTCCATATGCAATGTCTTTTCTGCATGATCCAGTAAAAGAGCATCTGTTTCTCCTCCTACTCCTGATTGCTCCTCCAACTTCTTTCATGTTTGCATGATATAGGACTTTTCCTTATTCCTCTGCTTGTCTCATTCCAATTTCTCATAAGACGAACTTTTCCACCTCACCATTTACATACTTGTGGCTTCCAAATCCCTATCACCGACACACCTTCTCATGTAAGTTCCAACTACTAATCAACCTATAAATGCATTTTTAATTGTTTAATTAAAAAATTTCAAGTAAAATACTAAATTAAAAACAATAAAACCTTCTCAAAACCAAGCTTAACTTATTCCCTTTACAAAACTTGATTTTTTAACACAGCTATTCTTTGTGAATGACAATTCAAATAATATTCCTCCTCTACTATTAAACTTCTAATGGATTTATTATAATCATGAAATGAATATCCCCTGGGATTTGGCTCAATTGTTTTTTTTTCATGGTACAATAAATATCTAACAGCACGCCTAGGACATTTCAGAGGGTAATGTGCTTGTTGAAATTAAGACTGTTAATCAGAACATGGCCAGTGCTTCTAGTAAGCAGTCTGGTAGTAAATTAAAAACAAACACCCCAACTCCATGAGGAGTACCAGTGATAAAGTCAAAGAAAGACTTAATGCAACTGAAAGACTCCTGGAGAAAAAATAATATCATGCTTACAGAACTTGAAGAGTTAACTGAGAAGTGCAGCTAGCATTTCAAGGAGAGAAAGAAAACAATTCACAGAGGAAGTACAAGCAATCCTTTCTCAGGGGCACAAAAGAAGCTGTAAAACCAGCTGTGGAGATGAAGATGGAGATTTACAAAAGGAAGACAAGTTTTTTTTTCACTAGTTTAATTTTAATATTCTATTTTATTAATTAATTTATTTACATTTACCACACTGTTTAACTTATCATTTATACATTATAGAATGGATTTATACATTTTGAAATATATGCAAAAGAATTGTAGACTCTTATGTTTATTTTTATACAAATTTAGGATCACATCATTCATGCAGTCCTACTTGTACATGAGGTTATAATGACTGTTTCACTCAACTTTTATTCCTACATGCATAAAAATCCCCCTAACTTTCTTCCTTTTACCTAATATAAAATGACTCTATTCTTTCCTATTGCCACCCCACTTTTTGTGAATTAGCATCCACATAACAGAGAAAACATTTGGGCTTTGGTTGTTTTGGGTTTGGCTCATTTCACTTAGTGATATTTTCTAACTCCATCTATTTACCAACAAATGCCAGAACTTTATTCTTCTTTAAAGCTGAGTAATATTCCATGTGATGATATGTATATACCATATTTTCTTTATCCATTCATCTGTTGAAGGGTATCTGGAATTTTTCATATTTAACTGTTGTGATTTGAGCTGCTATAAACATTGGTATGACTGTGGCACTGTAGATTGCTGATTTTAAAGTTTTTTGGGGTATAAACAGAGGAGTGGGATTGGTGGGTGAAATAGTACTTCCATTCCAAGTTTTCTGAGAAATCTCCATACTACTTTCCATTATGGTTGCACCAATTTGCATTCCCACCATCAATCGATG
Source organism: Sciurus vulgaris (assembly GCF_902686455.1). Taxonomy (NCBI): domain Eukaryota; kingdom Metazoa; phylum Chordata; class Mammalia; order Rodentia; family Sciuridae; genus Sciurus; species Sciurus vulgaris. The sequence goes on along the minus strand of NW_027632956.1, from coordinate 14,495,921 downwards.
AGTCTGCCTTTTTCACCACATCCTCAACAACATATATTGTTGCTTGGATTATTGATAATTGCCATTCATATTGGAGTGAGATAAAATCTGAGAGTAAATTTCATATTCATTTCTCTAATTGCTAGAGATATTGAACACTTTTTCAAATATATGTTGAATTATTATATATCTTCTTCTGTGAAGTGTCTGTTCAGTTCCTTAGTCAATTAATTTATTGAGTTATTTGATTTTGTGGTGTTAAGTTTTCTGAGTTCTTTATATGGTCTAGAGATTAATGATTTTTTTTTCCCAAGGTGCATGTGGTAAAGATTTTCTCTGAATCTGTAAGCTCTCTCTTCACGTTATCTATTGTTATTTTTGCTGAAAAGAAGCTATTTAGATTTAGGTAATTCCTTTTATTGATTCTTGATTTACCTTCTTGTGCTTTAGGGTTCTTATTAAGAAAACCAGATCCTTGATGGTCATGGTGAATATTTGGGCCTATTTTTATTCTATTAGTTCTAGGGTCTCTGTTCCAGTTCCAAAATTTTTGATGCACAGTTGAGTTGAATTTCATGCAGCGTGAGAGATAGGGCTTAATTTTATTTTGTTACATGTGACTTTCCAGCTTTACCAGCACAATTTGTTGAATGGGGCATCTATTCTCAGTGACTAATTTTGGTGCCTTTACCTGATGTGAGTTACCTGTTTTATGTGGATTTGTCTTTGTGTCTTCTATTCTGTACCATTGTTCTATATGTCTCTTGTGGTGACAATATCATTTTTTAATTATTATGGCTCTGTACTATAGTTTGAGATCTGGTATTGTGATGCTTCCTGCTCCACTTTTCTTGCTAAGATTTGCTTTGGCTCTTCTGGGTCTCTTATTTTACCAGGAGAATGTCATTATTGCTCTTTCTACTTCTATGAAGAACACTACTGGGATTTTAGTAGGAATTGCAATAAATTTGTATAATGCTTTTGGTTATAGGGCTATTTTGACAATAATAATTCTGCATATCCAGGAACATGGGAAGTCTTTCAAACTTTTACGTTCTTCTTCAATTTCTTTCTAATTTTCTGTAGTTTTTATTATTGTGGTCTTTCACCTCTTGTAAGATTGATTCTCAAGTACTTTTTATAGGCAATTGGGAATGTGGTAGTGTTTTATTTTCTCTTTCAATGGATTTATTACAGATATATAGGGATGAGTATGATTTATAGGCATTGATTTTATATCCTGCTGCTTTTCTGAATTCATTTATTCTAGAAGTTCTTTCATAATTTTTTTTTTGATCTTTCAAATATAGAATCATGAAATTGGAAAATGGTGGTTGTTTTTTTCTTTACCTATTTGTATACCTTTAATTTTTTCTTCTATTTGTTCTGGCTATAATTTCAAAGACAATGTTGTGTAAAAGTGGTGAAAGAGGACATTCTTGTCTTGTTCTGGATTTTAGAGGGAATGCTTTCAATTATTCTCTGTTTAGAATTATGTTAGCCTTGGGTTTTGCATATATGGCTTTTATGATGTTGAGGTAGGTTTTTGCTATCCCTAGTTTTTCTACTGTTTTGAACATGAAGGGGTGTTGTGTTGTCAAATGCTATTTCTACATCTAATGAGATAATTTTATTATTCTTGTTTTTAATTCTATTGATGTGATAAATTATGTTTTTTTTTCACTATGTTGAACCAACCCTGCATCCCTTTTTTTTAATCTTTTTTTTTTTTTTTTTTTTTTTTTTGGTGGGGTTCTTTTTTTTATCTTTTTTGGAACTGGGGGTCTAACCCAAGGCTTTGCAAATGCAAGGCAGACACTTTGCCACTGAGCTATATCCCAGTCCCCCTGCATCCCTTGAATGAACTGAACTTGATTGTGGTGAACCATCCTTATGTTTTTGTATGAGAGTTGGCAGAACTTTATTTAGATTTTTGAATCTATATTCAGCAGGGATATTGTTCTGAAGTTTTCTTTCTTTGATGTTTCCTCATCTCATTTTGTTTGAGGGTGATATTAGCCTCATAGAATGAACTTGGAAGGTTTGCCACTTTGTATTTCATAGAATAATTTGAGGAGTATTTGTGTTTGAAGATCTTGTAGGACTCAAATGGGAATCTGTCTGATCTTGGATTTTTCTAAATTGGTAAGCTTTTAATGGTGTTTTTGATTTAATTACTTACTGTTTTTCTGTTGGAATTGTGCATAACATCCTGGTTCAGTATAGGTAGGTCATATGTCTCTAGAAATTTGTCAATGTTTTCAATATTTTTTATTTTATTGAATTATACATTTTCAAAATAGTTTCAAATTATCTTCTGTATATCAGTTGTGTCCATTTTGATATTTTGTTTTTCATCACTATTTTTAGTAATTTGGGTGTTCTTTTATTACTCTTTATAGTGTGGCTAGTTGTTTATCAATTTTATTGTTTTTTTTTTTCAAAGAATAAACTTTTGTGTTTTGTCAATTTTTTCAAAAGTTTCTTTTGTTTCAATTTCATTGATTTTAGCACCGATTTTAATTATTTCTTGTCTTCTACTCTTTTTGGTATTGATTTTTTCTTCTTTTCCTAGAACTTTCAGATGTAATGTTGGTATGTATTTGTTGACTTTTTATTTGTTAATAAATAACTCAAAGCAATAAATTTTCCTCTTAGTACTGCATTCATACTGTACCAGAAATTCTGGTATGTTGTATTAGTGCTCTCCTTTACCTCTAAGTATTTCATCCTTGGATTCTTCTAGTATCCATTTAACATTTAGTTGAGTATTATTTAGTTTCTATGTGTTAGAAATGATTTTATTTTTTATTTTAGAATTGATTTCTAATTTCAGACTATTATGATCTGATAGAATGCAGGGTATTATCTCCATTTTTTGTATTTATTAAGAGGTGCCCTGTGGCATAATATATAGTCAACCTTAGAAAAGGATCAATGTGCTGCCAAGAAAAAAAAAAGTAAATTCAATCATTGATAAATGAAATATTATATTAACTGTTAAATTGAAATTATTGTGTTATTCTATGATTTCTTTATTTAGTTATTGTTTAGAAGAAATTTCCAGTAGTGAAAGAGATGTGCTAAAGACACCTAGTATTATTGTGTTGTGGTCTACTTGATTCTGGAAATTGAGAAGGGTTTTTTTGTTTTTTGTTTTTTTGTCATACATAGATGCTCTATTGTTTGGAGCATAAATATTTAAAATTGTTATGTCTTGCTGCTGTATAGTTCCCTTCAGTAGAATGAAATGAACTTCTTTATCCCTTCTGATTAACATGGACTAAGTCCAGTCTATCTGATATAAGGATGGAAACCCCTGCTTCTTTGTGCATTCCATATGAGTGATATTTTTTTCTTATCCTTTCACCTTTAGCCTATGGATTACCTTGCCTATGAGGTCAGTCTCTTCAAGACAGAAAATTGTTGGGTCTTGTTTTTAATTCAATCTGCCCATGTTTTTGATTGATGAGCTTAGGTCATTAATATTCATGATTATTACTGATATATGACTTTTTCCCAGTCATTTTGATTTATTTCTGGCTTTTAATTTGGTTTAGTTTTTCTTTTGACTGCTTGTTTACAGCAGTACCACCCTTTACTAGTTTTCAATTTTCTTTTTCCTTCATCCTCATGGAATATTTTGTTGACAATGTTGTGTAGTGCAGACATTCTAATTGTGTGATTTTTAAACTTGTGTTTATCTTGGAAGATTTTTATTTCATCTTCAAATCTGAAAGCTAATTTTGCTTGGTATGAAATTCTTGGTTGGCATCCATTTTCTTTCAGAGCTTTGAGGGACTGGATGGAGAAATCAGTTGATATGTGAATTGGTTTTCCCTTATACATAACTCGCTTTTCCCCTCTCACAGCCTTTAAGAACTTATTATTATTATGTATTTTAATTTGTCTTGGTGTGTGTCTTCTGTAGTTTTTTGCATTTGGGGTCCTGTAAGAATCCTATATTTGATTTTTCATTTTATTTTTTATGTTTGAGAACTTTTCTCATATTATGTCATTGAAAAGATTGTGCATTACTTTTGTTTGTATCTCTGCTCCTTCTTCTACAAGATAACTCTTTTAATTTTTTATTCTCAAGTTATCTGATAGTTCCTGGAAGTACTGTTTGTGAATTCTTACTATCGCTGCATGGTCAACATTATTTTTAATATTAAATAGTTTGTTTTTATTGTCTGAGGTTCTTTCTTCCAAATTGTCTAATATGTTGGTGAAGTTTTCCATTGAGTTTATAATTTGGTTTATTGATTACCTCATTTTGAGAATATAAGCTTTTTTTTCCCAATCTCTAATTCTTTTGAAGTTATGTTTCATTTCCTGTATTTTCTCTTTGATTTCACTCTTTATACCATCCTTTGTTTTACAGATCCAGATTAATCACAAATCCAGATTAACCATATACTTTGTAAACTTCTTGGACATTTCTTCTATTGTGTTGTCAGTGGCTTCTCTAATTGGGGCATCTTGATTTGTTTATTCCTTTTTGTTCCCTTGTTTTTCATGTTGTTTGTGTGTTTTCTCATTTGTTGTTTGGATCTGATACAATACAGATTCTACCCTGTACACCTGTATTGTAAATAAATATTTCCATTATCCCACCTTTAAGAGGGAGACCAATATCAACAACACCCAGTTCAAACAATATACAGACTCAAATCTAATATCTCCTTGCAAGGATTTCACTGCCCCTCTTGCTATAAACAACAATGATGAGTTCAATTATTGTCCACTATAAAAACAAAAAATAATTGTTTTACAGATTCTCAAATAATAGACAAGACAGAACAGAATAAGTGCAGGACATGGTGTTCATGAGGGAGAAACAGAGAAACCAGAAACAAAAATCCACACAGCATGGGAGAGATACCAACAGAGTTTGGCTGTTATGTGGAGAAATTGTAGAAATGGAATCTAGGAAGACAGACAAGCAAGTGGAAGAATAGATACTGAGAGAAGAAAAAATTAAAAGTATAAGAATATACAGAATATATTAGCAGAACTGCAAAACACCATGTGTATATTATTGTCTTCAACAAACTGATTCACAAAAAACACCCTGCTCCAAATATGATAGAGAGAGTGAGGTAAGAGAAGAAAAAATAATAAAATAAATCTCAGTGAAAAACTGAACAACTGCCTCTGCCAGCATCCAAAAGCTTCTCAGCCCTTTCTCTGATGTCCCACAAGACAGATGGAAGACACTATGTAACCACTCTGGACCTCAGATGTCCTGGGTTTGGCCAAGTTGAAATCCCAGGATCACGATGCCACTAGATTTTGGAGGGAGACAACCAGGGATGAGCAGTCTGAGATGATATACTATGTGGGAGGAGCCCACACTCCCAAGAGGAAGACCCCAATTACAGACACAACCATATTACAGACAAAAATATATGCACCCTTATAATGAACGTCCAGATCCTGGCAAGTGTCCCCAGACAGGTGCAGCTGTGTCCCAAAATGGCAGTGGCACCAAACCAACTGGCACCCCAAACTAACCCATTCTCTGGTCGTCATCTTAAAATGAATGTGACCACATTCAACCAAACCTGGAGTCTCTCTGGCAGTGGACCTCTGGGCAGTGTTAGAAATGGTAGTAGCACAAGTCAATGTTAGCTGGCAGGGGGTCAACAAGAGCTGCAGTCATTGGTGTTTGCAGCAGGTGGGGGGACTGTGGCAGCAGTTGCAACTCCGGCTATGGCTGCAAGTGGAGCAGCACCCAAAGAGGAGAACTCTAGGTGATATTCTGTGAGTAGCAAGAGCTTTTTTGGTGTCAGTGGTAGCAGCAGCAGCAGCAATGTAGCTGCCAGCCAAGTGTCCAAGGCACCATCATGGGCAGAAGACCTCCAGGTAATGCTCACTGTGACAACATCAAGAGCAGAAGCAGGACCTGGCGAAAGACCTCTGGGCACTTGACACAGGAGCACCAGGTGCAGCTGTTGCACCCAGGGAAAAGACTTCCAGGCATCTGTGGCAGCTACACCCCACCCTCCAGAGAAGACCTGCAGGCAGCAGCAGTGGCATCCATGGTCATGGCATAATGGGCAGGGCCAGCACCTGATTAAATCTCCTCTGGGCATCTGCAGTTGGTTTTAGATTTATTAAAGTTTGAAATAATGTCTTCAACTTCAGTTCTTCTTGCTATCCCATGCTTCTGCAAGACCAGTCTTTGTAACAGTCAGACTCAATTTTTGCTGTGTTTAAGCCAAAACAATCACATCATTTGTAAATAATTTTAATATGATAATAGCTATATTTACTGAGTGTTCACCAAAATGCTAAAAAGTACTAAGTGCTTACTATGTTCTTTAATATTCCTATCAATCCTTCTTAACAAAAAGTATATAAAAGATAGATGAGATTAAATACTTACTTTGTGTCATGGAGATAGTAAGGGATGACATGTAGGTACAAATTAAGACTCTTACATCTTTGCATGTCTCCATAACTACTGAGCTTCCTACCTTCCAAGGATTTCTTCATAAACATCCCTCCTCAATACTGCTACTTTGTGAGTAAAAGTTTGTTGGAATATTTCATAGAGCACCAGGAGCATGTACCAGTACAGTGCAGATAGAACCTAAGACAGAAAAGGCCACAGTTATGTTGGTATCTATTTTACAGAAAGTCCACGCCTAGCTTCCAGGTGATAAGGGTGGCCCCAGCTTCCATTTCAAGGACCATGAATGACTTAAGGTTTGTGTGAGTCATCTTAGGGCAGGAGGGTTGCTTTCCTAGGAATCTTAGATTCCATCAATTTGTCTGTACACTGCCTCAGACAGCCCTCGGTTCAAACACAGCAGCCCTGATGCAGAGGAGGTGGGTATAGCTGTGAAAGAGGTCCACTTCACATTTTGAATGTAGATCTGAGGATTATTTTTAAAAGTGGTATGTTTTCCTTTTCCTCTTCTCCCTCTCACCCTCCCTAACCAGCGTGTGGGAAACAAGATTATATTGAATTATCTGTGCTCTACAGGAAGGAGATATCTGCCAGAAAGTCTGGAAAATGAATATCTTCCAAATTAAAAAGTCAATGTTAACACACCATCAGGGTGCCCTGGGACCCCCTGTTAGGGCACACCTGAATTGTAGCCTTTAAAGAGTATCTATAACATGCCCTTTTTTCTCCTGATGGGGAGAATCACAGGCTTTGTGACAGGAGTCCCCTGTGTTTCTCCATTGCTAGCAAAGTAATATTTATTTCTTTTTCTCAAAACCATGTCCTTGAAATTTAATTGTCATTGGAAACAAGGACAGAGCATTTGATAACAAATTTGTTCCCCTACCTGGGGACCCAAGAGCAGCTCCCAACTCTGGCTTTCTTGGGAAGGTCTGGCACTGCAAGCAACTGCACTTCCATGCTGAATGAAGAAGTATGGCAAACTTTTTGGGAGCTGACTACTGGAAAATTAGTAGATGAGACAGCTTGCCTTGGGTTGATCCAGTGGAAATATTCCTGTAAGTAAAGAGTGAGACTGAGGGATTCCCAGCAGCTGCTGAAGACTCCTTTGCTTCAGGGAACTCCAGCCTTCCTTTTCTGCATTTTAAGGATTGCTCCATCTTGGTCTACTTTGAGAAAAAGGAAACTGAATGCAGTAATGTCAGGATACCTCCACCACTTGGCAAGCTCCTTCAGGGTTCACACCAAGACCCTTGATTCTGCACATCTGCTTTCCCTTTGTGGGAATATCTAGTCCCTTATTGTAGGTACACCTGTGGTGCCACTGGTGTAGAAGTCATGGTTTAGATATAGTTGGAAACTTAGAAGAATTTTTCTCATCTGGTCTGTCTGCTTTAAAGGTTTTCCTCTGTCACCCATGGTTTAGGGTTCCTCTTTGTCTGTCTCTAGATTTTTGT